>NC_070613.1:40365576-40668846 GCF_027172205.1 Podarcis raffonei | reverse complement strand
TTGTCTGGTTGCGCTTATTCATTTACAGGAGGGGTGGGGAAGCTGTGGTCCTCCTGATGTTGCTGGAATCCAGCTCCCACCATCCTTGACCACCAGACATGGGTGCCCAGAAATATCTTGAGGTCCACAGGTTTCCCATCCTTGGCTGGACCTAGACACATCAAAGCAGCGTTTCACTTAAACATGTTTTAAGCTTTGCATGAGAAATCAGGATGGCAAAACCAGTACTCCACAGCGCCATCTGGTGTCACAGTTTTAGAATGCATAAACAACACATATAAAGAGCCTTTTCTTTGCCAACGTAGCTGAGTCCCCTGTTTAACATTTTTCAGCTGAAGTTTTCTGAGTGTGTCAAGATTCTGGATGGTTCAATAAGAACATAAGAAGAACTGATGATCTAGTCTAGGGTCCCATCCTCACAGTTGCCAACCAGAGCCCTGTGGGAAACCTGCAAGCAGAACCTGAGCACAAAAAATTTCTCCCTCCCTGCAGTTTCCAGCAACTGGTATTCACTGGTATGACTGTGGAGGCAGAGCAGAGCCATCATGGCTAGTAGCCATGGAGCCAAGCACTGATGTAACCATTTTAAGTTGTGTAAGATTATAATTTGGCAGACCTGATGTGACACACTTTGCATTGAAAGCATACTTTAATTGTCATTAAATAGTATCTTGAGGGTTAATCATGATCACAGAAGAGTTAAAGTTAAATATCTAGATGGTAAAACCACACATTTATTCTTTCCTGCACTAGTTATTCCCAAGTCTTTTAAAAAAGCAAACAAATTGGACCACTGATTCCCATTTATTCAGTATTTTTTAATATGCTTCTTGCTTTTCTAACTTTATGGTCAGTGACCCCCAGCTGTTCACACAACTTTGTAATTAACTTAGCTTAATTGGTTTATGATCCACCTTCCAGTATTGCTCTTAAAGGATTCTTGCAATTGTAATTATATATAAAACTTATGTCTGAAATTCTCCAAGAACTCAAGAACCTTTGGTGTAAATTACTGTATTTTTTGCTCTATAGGACGCACTTTTTCCCCTTCAAAAATGAAGGGGAAATGTTTGTGCGTCCTATGGAGCGAAGACGCCATAACCCCGCGACCCTCTCCCGGCTGGAGAGGTAACGCGCGGCTATGGAGGCTCCTGCCATAGCCGCGCGCCACCTCTCCAGCCGGGAGAGCGCGCGTGGGGCTAAAGAAGCCCGGCTTACTCTCTCCCGGCTGGAGAGGTGACGCGCAGCTATGGCAGGAGCCTCTATAGCCATGCATCACCTCTCCAGCCGGGAGAGCGCGTGCGGGGCTAAAGAAGCCATAGCCCCGCGACCCTCTCCCAGCTGGAGAAGTGACGCGTGACTATGGCAGCAGCCTCTCCACTGCGCCTTTCCGCTGCTCCCTGACCTGCTCTTTGGGGCTGGTGGTGGGCTTTCCCCCGCCAGCCCCAAAAAGCAGGTTGAAAGGAACCTTCCAAGGTAGCCACCTGAACGCACCTTAAACAGCATCTTGTTTTAGAGCGGGAAAACAAGAGGGGAAAAATTCTCCCACTCTCTGCGCAGTGCCTCCTGCCGCTTCGCTGAAGGGGCACTGGGCAGAGAGCGGAAGAATTTTTTTCCCTTGTTCTCCCCCTCTAAAACAAGGTGCGTCCTATTGTCCGGTGCGTCCTATGGTGCGAAAAATACGGTAAAAGGAACAATAGTGGTTAGCAACTAAATTTACTCAAATACTTTCATTAATAATAGTGATGTCTCTAATGTTTCCTTGCTTTCCAACATTCCCGCCAAATATGAAAAAATGCACTCTCTTTCCTTATAGAACCATTGGCTTACCACTTTACTATTAAATTTGTTTTTTGTGTGTGGTACAGACCCTAGCAATATGATGACACAACTGAACTCTAGTTTCGTTTCCTCCCCCCACCACAGTATAGGTTCATATTTTTATTTTTGTCTGTAGTGCTGATCTGCAGTACATTACACTCGCAGCTTATGCACTTTTATCGCTTGGCAAACATTAAAAAATAAAATAAAATAAGAGAGGCCCCACCTGCCATTGCACCCAAAATATTTTGATTATACGCAATTTTGTCTTAAGGCACGACCCCCAGAATGTAACCTCCACATAAGTTGCAGCCTTACTGTAGTATGTAGTGACTTTCTCATAATAGAATAAGTCAGTGGTATAGCATGGGTTGCTGGGGCCCGGGATGGGACAGGTGGTGGGCAGGCTGGTGGGGGTGGACTGGGTAACTGGGGTGGGGGCACATGCATGGAGCCTGTCTGAAGGGTGAACAGAGCCTGCCTCCCAACAGGCTCTTCACCTGCTGCCTCCACCTGCCCACTAGACAAACCCGCCTGCTGCCACACCTCAACTGCTATGGCTCTGTGCCTGTTGTGGGGGTGCCTGATTGTGCCCCCTCAAAAATGTACACCCAGGGCCCTGGCCCCCCACCCTATGCCTCTGGAACAAGTACCATATGTATCTCACACTCAGTGGTTCCACATGCATTGAGTAATCAGCAAAGGACAATTTGGTCATTTTTGGTTTCTCTCTATTTATCATTTTCAGTCTTAAGTTCAGAGCACCAGATTTATGCATTTTTGATGTTGTTGTTTTTTTTTTAGTCCTCGTGAAAATTTGTCAGTGTTCTGGTGCAAATTTCTCCTCATATATACATTTCTGTATGCAATTTTGCCCAATAACACACATTTTGCAAGCAATTTTCTCTAACATGATGCATTTCATAGGATGCTTTTGTTAGCTTATGCATTTTAATGCACACTTTCTCCTAATATACACATTTTTGCACCCATTGGTTGGTTGGAGAACCATGTTGCAAAATTCTGAGAAGTGGTCATTTTGAAGGATGGCCATGCTTTCATTCACATATTGTTTGAGAAACTGAGAACTGGGTAGGTTCACATTAAAATCCAGTCCAAATCAAATTTACTTTCAATCCATGTGACTAACCAAGAAATATTGTATGAATGTGGGTCAATTACTTCCCCAGGGCAATGACCAGGTATGGACAGAAAAAGGTAAATCCCAAATGCAGAAAAACCTGATGTCAAAAAGAAATACAAAAAAACTCCCAAGCAAACCCATAATGAAGTCAAACCTTCAGCTAAGGCTGTATATTTCTAATACATATGTAGGGCATTTCTTGAAAACCCTTTTACATTCTTAAAGTTTTCAAATAATTATCTAGCTGGGGAAAAAATATTAGCTAGTTTGCTGATGCTGAAAATCCGTTTCTAAGTGGCGCACAGCATAATAGACCAGATTTGGCATCTTTAAGAGGATTGAGGACCTTGAAGATAGCTCTTATGACATATTCTTGCCTTACCAAAATGTGGCTCTTGAAGTCTTAATGTCATACATTTCCCCCCTCTAGTGTGACAGTTTTGCTTATTAATCATGTGAATTGTAAATTCGAAACCACCGTTCTGTGGGTTTTGAATTAATGTGCAACTGTTTAAAATAACTGGCATCGCACATAGTACTTATCAATGTTTTTACCTGAAACTTTGCATTTTCAGCTTCACATGTAATACTGACCTTTCTTCTTCTTCCTCCTTCTCCTCCTCTCATTTTCTTTCATTTGACATTGTAGAAACCATCACATCTTCAACTGTTAAAAGTCTGGGAAGGCCCTGTAGCTCATTTGTGGAGCTCTGAATATAGAAGATCCCATCCCATTTGCATCTCCACTTAAAATAATCCCAGGTAGGAGGACTGGAAAGACACCAGCTCAAATCCTTGGAGACCTGCTGCCCTTCAAAGTAGATCAGGGTAGCCAATGACATGACGACCCCAGTGTTGCTAAACTACAGTTCCCACCATCAAAGACATACCTAAGGTCTGAAAAAACTGTCCTTCATTGGGGATGCAGGCCTGGGTGGGTTCTATACAAGGCAGCTTCATGCATTCAAGCACAATCCCCCAGCGTCTACATTCAAAGTAGGATTTGACATGAGCAGTTGCCCTGCAGTTTCCATGAAATATCTCTCTCCTCCAGATAAACCCCTTCCCCTTTTCAGTATGTACAGTTTAAGCCATTTGGAAACAGCAGCAATGCTTTTGGAAAGTGCTTATTTTTAGAAATGATGAGCAAACTTACAGGAATGGCAAGGAAAAACAAGAGAAGAAAAAGCTTACTACGACATAATTTGTTGTCTTAGTATAAAATCAAATCTAATCTAGGTATAATGGATATAAGTCTATGATCCCCAAACGGAATATATTACTCAACAGTGGCAAAACTCTGGCTTTACTGCCAAGTTGACTGCTGAATCATTTAAAGAATGGCTTAGTGCCCAAGGCTCAATTTCTGTTGTGTGAGGAGTCCTGTCTTCCAAGTTTAAATATTCTTTCTTCTTATTTAAATGTATTCATGTTCTTCCTAATTCTCTCTTTTCTAGATGTCCCAACTGCGACTTCATTAAATTTCTCCTTCCCCTACAGCACTTGCTAGTCTTGACTCTTCATGAGCTCTGATCGAGTACAAAGGTAGCTCATTTAAGTTTCTCCTTTGCTACAATCCCCATGTATCATGTTTCTCTGGGATTATTTTGAAAAGTTTCATTTTAGCAGAACTATCAGGATTGAGGGCTTTGATCTACAACTTGGCTGTTGTGGAAATGAGCCAATCCCCGGAAGGGTGTAGTCACTTGCCATACACACCCTGCTAATGTTTTATCTGTTATGGCTATATATTTCTGCCTCTCCTAGTTGCCTTCACAGAAGAAAAACTGGGACAGAAGGAGTGCTTCAGTCCACCCAGCGAGTCTGTCTGCAGCCAAGCTTGCAGTTTGTCTTTCCCCCAAACCACTTTGCTGTTTCTGATTGACTAGCTATTGGTATCAACCATCTTGAGAGCCAGTGTGGTGTAGTGGTTAAGAGCAGTGGACTCATAATCTGGTGAACCAGGTTCGCTTCCCTGCTCCTCCACATGCAGCTGCTGGGTGACCTTGGGCCAGTCACACTGTTTGTTTGTTGTGGGGGAGGAAGGGAAAGGAGAATGTTAGCCGCTTTGACACTCCTTCGGGTAGTGATAAAGCGGGATATCAAATCCAAACTCTCCTCCTCCTCCTCCTCCTCCTCCTCCTCCTCCTTCTTCTTCCACCCCCCCACCTTAAAGTATGTCCCGGCTCTGCAAGTCTGCAACAGCCTTGCATTTTTAATTTATTTTATTAATGATACTTAGGTCACATCCACAGTGTACATCTAAAGCACATGGTTCTCCTCAAAGAATCCTGGGAACTGTAGATTGGTACAGGTGCTGGGAATTGTAGCTCTATGAGGGGTAAACTGCAGTTCCTGGGGTTCTTTGTGGGAAGGCATGTTAGTGGTATAAATGTCCTTTAAACGTGCTGCTTATCTACAGAAGAGCTCAGAAATACCTGTGTATGTTATGTGCCATGCAGGAAACAAACCAGCCCCATTTCAGCAGTGGAAATGCATTATGTGCCTTATTTCATGTATCTTTTTGTAAGTGTTCAATCTCTTACTTTCTACTCCACTTCCTGCTTGCCTAGTCTTTGCTAGCCATTAATAGATTCATCTGTTTATATCTGAACTCTCTTGGGGCATCTCTAGAGATTCTATGATGATTTCCTTCGATTTGAACCAGCCCTAGTTCTGTGAACTAGATCTGACCCCGATCATCCTAACACACATGGCGACTCCCATCCTGCTAGCGCTGCCTATTGCCAAGGCTTTGTCACAGCCACTCGTCCCATCTTAAAAAGCAACCAGGAAGTATATTACAGAGCCAGACAACTGGGCAGATGAGAAATCTCAGCGAGAAAACTTTGGAGAGGAATGTTGCCGTTCATATATGTGATCTGAAAGAGTTAGTTACCATTGATGGATTAACCTGATCAGTGTTCTTAAATCTGACCATAGAAAGGTCACAGTTTAATACTTTTCTACATGGTCACGTCAACTCAGTCTTGTCTCAGATAACACTGCTCCTTGGACATTATGGGAATGGTATGTCAGCCAGTCCCCAGAGTCCCCCGCTAACAAAAACAGAATCGTTTTGTAAACATTGGAACTCATCTTTCGGCGGTTTTAAGTTCAGCTGTTTATATACTTTTCTGCAATGCAAAGGATTGTTGATGGCCCTGCTAGTATATGAAAATTGGTTCAAGCCAGAAAAGAATTTGGAATATGAATTGGCTCTCCCCACAACCTTAAGAATGCTGAAAACCGAGCTGAAGCACATTAGCACTGTGAAGTACATTAGACTGGAGGAGCAAATATACTTACTTATAACAAGGTGCTTAAGGAGGTGTCTGTGGTTCGCCTTCCACCCAATTGTATCCTCACAACTAACTTGTGAGGTGAGTTAAGGTAGGAGATAGTGACTGGTCAAAGGTCATCTGATACACTCACACGGCAGGTGTAGACAAGGTAGTGCCTCCAGATGTTACTTAACTCCAACTCCCATCAGCCCCACCCAGTAGGGATAATGGGAGCTATAGTGCCATGATATCTGTAGAGCACTAGACAATGCTATGCTGGCATTCTGTGTACTTTGTAATATTAAATACTGGGGCAAGCAATGGAGATGATTGGTGCCTTCCTGTTCTGCTTGTGGAAACACAATACAGTGGTACCTCGGGTTACAGACTCTTCAGGTTACAGACTCCACTAACCCGGAAGTAGTTCTTCAGGTTAAGAACTTTGCTTCAGGATGAGAACAGAAATTCTGCTCCGGCGGTGCAGTGGCAGTGGGAGGCCCCATTAGCTAAAGTGGTGCTTCAGGTTAAGAACAGTTTCAGGTTAAGAACGGACCTCCGTAACAAATTAAGTTCTTAACCCTAGGTACCACTGTAGACCAATCTTATGCCTCTCATGCCACCTTGTACTGTAGATGAAAATGGCAGCAGGTAGGCATATATGTTCATCCAGTTGAATATTGCACTTCGAATGACAATGTTCTAGCTCTGATTATAGCTGAGAGGAGTGCCAAAATGAATTTGTAATCCAGCACCTGCACATAAAAGGCCACTTTTCTCTCTCTCCCTTCCCCCAGTATGTTTCTTTACCACTATATGAAACAACAACAAAAGCGGATGCGGGGCGAGGTGAGGGGCGGGGGGGGGGGGGAGGAGACTCACAATACAAAATAGCATCTAAATAGCTCCAGTCATTTGGTTCTTTCAAAATGACTTGAAGAAATGGAATAATCTGTTTGGTTTATGAGGCTTTCACAATGGGAAATTTGCTGCAGTACCTGTCAATTGCGGGAAATGTGGAGAATGTATTTGATGTATCGTGTAACAACTTCATTTGAAATTCTTTGCCTAAACTCTGAAGCAATCCGAGCTGCCAAAGGAAAGAGAAATAACAAAATGGGCATCAAGCAAAACTGTTTAATATAGAACAGCAAATTGTTGCGTAGGACAAGGTCAGAATTTGTTGATCAGAATTTGCACAAATGTTCCTCTGTGTGCGTACATGTGGAGATCATTGCAGATAATGTGCCCTACATGCATCTGTAGCAGTCACTTTAGGCATATATTTTCTACCTTTTCTCCACAAGAAGAATAATATTTACTGAAGCCATGTGAGGATATCCCATCCCACTTGAATCCTTGTTCAGCTGAGAAATCCAAACCCCCTATACTCTGGTATATGTGTGGATTGGGCAGAGGTGTCGACCGTCCAATCCTGCTGACCTCCGCGGGCCTACACCTGTGGAGTAATGACAGCATCACCTGCCCCTTCCACCTGCCAAACATGATCTGGACTGGATCCCAGGTGACATAGTGATCTGCCTGCTGTTCCACCTTCTGCCCTGGCTGGCAGGACTGTGAATACAGCAGTCTCCTCACTACTCCATTAAGCCTCAATGGGCAGCGACCAAGGTTAGTACTGCACCCTAGGAGAAGAACTCTGGTTAGCTTCTGTGTAGATGAAGCACTAATCCACAGTTAGGGCTGAGATTGCATTGGGGGACATATGTGGGCATGGGGAGGAGTAAAGGATCCTGCTTTCTGGAGTTTGCCTCTCTATGTGCAAATTGCAAACCATATTTGCAAGAAGTCAGCATTCCATTTACACCGGGCAAAGTTTGCAAAGTTAGCATGATCCTTTGTCATTTAAAAATGTAGGTTTCTGGCTCCCATTCTGTCAATATGTTTGATTTACACTATTGTTCATTCTAAATCAACACCAAATATTGTTTGTTTTTGAAAACATACGTAAAATCATAGGAGCTGGGCAAACAAGGAACCTGCCTATAATTCAGTGTCTAAGACGCAGCGTGTGCCCATTTAACAAACTCTACTCCCGGACAAAAACAAGCATTTGTTTGAGCATTGACACACAAAATCAATACAGAACTCATTGAGGCTTCAGTTTGCTTCAGATGTTTCTATGCTTTAGATGTTCTGAGACTATCAGTAGCCAGACTATTTCATCTTAGAAATTTCAAAAGATAAAATGGTTTTCTTCACCTTGTGTTACGGCCACATGTTTGATTTTAATAACTGTTTCACACTTTAATGTGCAACCTGCTATGTAGTCATAATCAGAAGGTTCACCCCCATAACAGCCCTGAGGGACTATTAATATTGGGTTTTGATGGGTGGGAGATGGGACTAAATCTGACCAGAAGTAACCAAAGATTTGTTGCTGCTGGAGGGGGAGCAGGAAATGGCGCTTCCCCATCCAAGCTGTGGTGCATAGTATCCAAGGCCTTTTAAGTTAAATTTTTCATTAAAGTAAGGTAAAGGTACCCCTGACCGTTAGGTCCAGTCATGGACAACTCTGGGGTTGCGGCGCTCATCTCGCTTTACTGGCCGAGCGAGCCGGCGTTTGTCCACAGACAGTTTTTCCGGGTCATGTGGTCAACATGACTAAGCCGCTTCTGGCGAAACCAGAGCAGTGCACACAAACACCATTTACCTTCCCGCGGAGCGGTACCTATTTATCTACTTGCACTTTGAAGTGCTTTCGAACTGCTAGGTTGGCAGGAGCAGGGACCGATCAATGGGAGCTCACTCCGTCACGGGGATTCGAACCACCGACCTTCTGATCAGCAAGCCCTAGACTCTGTGGTTTAGACCACAGCACCACCCGCGTCCCTATTCATTATAGTACTAGGGTTTTAATAATGATGATGATAGACAAAAATCTAACCATTTGGTGCCCATTCATGAAATTGCAAATCAGCGGCTTTACTTTGCCTAATGATAGGGCCGTTTCTACATGGAAATCCTATATATTTTTGTTCAGAAGTAAGCCCTACTATATGAGTCAGTGAGTCATATTACAGGACAGGGTGCATAGGATTATAAGGTGCTAGCAATAATGATCTCCGGACATCAGGACACACATACCTTATTCTCTGGCAGTGGTGCGGGTAGTTTTAGACTCTGGGCATAACAGTCTTTTGGGGACACACAAACACCTTTAGATAGCCATGCACTTTACTTCATTCATTTCAAAATGTCATAAGCCAGCCCTGCTGCTTATTCTGCGGAGTGAGGCGTTGGGACTTCTGCATCTGAGTCCTGCCCTGATACCACCACTGCTCTCTGGATCATGTTGTTAGCTTGCCAGAGGGAAGGGCTGCTGGCCTTTTCTTCATTGAAGCCAGCTACAGCTACACCATTTAAAGCACTTTACCATCACGGCTCCCTACATTTCCCTTCTGTTTTTGGTGTGTTCCAGATCATGGGGCTTTGGGGAAATGCAATGGCTGATCAGATAGCTAGGATGGCACTGGGACAGATGGACATTCTGCATACTGGTGTATTTTTCATTAACTAAACATTTTTATTTTATATATTGCTGTGACTTTTAATACATATTCCGCCCTGAGAGTCTGGTGAAGAGACGGAATGGCAATGTTTTAAGTAAGTAAGAAAGGCAGAGTGGTGACATTGACTATTTCTCAGGCTGAACAGGCAATGCTATGAGATGCAACAAATTCTCTATTTGTTTGTCCTCAGGTTTTTTTTTATTTCTTTCTTTCTCATTTATGGAATCATCTGTCAAGAATGCAGAAGGTGACAGTGAAATGCATAGTTCAGTGTTAACAGCAACAGCTTTTCTTTCCTCTGACAAAGGCAACTGCTTAAATAGGTCATGGAATAAAAATAGTATTGAAAAGCAATGCATGGGGATCGGATATTGTTTCTTGCTCCAGTGGTGTAAATCTAGAGTAACCCAAGTTTTACAAAAGTAGCTTGAACAATATGGCAATACAATCCTACACATGCCTACTACTCAGGAGGAAGTCCCACTGAGTTTAATGGTGTTTACGCCCAGAAAACGGTACAGGATCAGAATCTAATTTTATTATTTAGGATGCAACACTATACTCATGTAGTTGGGAGGGTGTCCCATGGAACTCAATAATTCTGAGTAGACATGTTGAAGTGTAGGTGGGTTCCCATGAGGCAAGACACAGTGATAACAACAAGAACCTTTATTGAACTACAGAACTGGACAACAGGGGCAAAGCAACTGCTTATATACATTGCTGAAGGCCTGGGCCACCCACTCCCAACGTGATTGGCTGCCTTAACTTCCAAGCTGCGAATCATAACTCAGAGTTTAAGGGCCAATGGCAGAGGCCCAAATCCTGAAATGTTCTGTGACTGGATGTCATGTATCGAATCAGAACACTGGAGAATCCTTAGTCCAGACTCAGGCAAACACAGACCACTGAATACATAACACATGTATAGGATTGCCCTGCACGTTAGTTAATTTAAAAAGTTTGCTTATTTATCTTAAATCTTTAAATGAAGAATTTCAAAGTAGAATCATAGAATCATAGAGTTGGAAGAGACCACAAGGGCCATCGAGTCCAACCCCCTGCCAAGCAGGAAACACCATCAGAGCACTCCTGACATATGGTTGTCAAGCCTCTGCTTAAAGACCTCCAAAGAAGGAGACTCCACCACACTCCTTGGCAGCAAATTCCACTGTCGAACAGCTCTTACTGTCAGGAAGTTCTTCCTAATGTTTAGGTGGAATCTTCTTTCTTGTAGTTTGGATCCATTGCTCCGTGTCCACTTCTCTGGAGCAGCAGAAAACAGCCTTTCTCCCTCCTCTATGTGACATCCTTTTATATATTTGAACATGGCTATCATATCACCCCTTAACCTCCTCTTCTCCAGGCTAAACATGCCCAGCTCCCTTAGCTGTTCCTCATAAGGCATCGTTTCCAGGCCTTTGACCATTTTGGTTGCCCTCCTCTGGACACGTTCCAGTTTGTCAGTGTCCTTCTTGAACTGTGGTGCCCAGAACTGGACACAGTACTCCAGGTGAGGTCTGACCAGAGCAGAATACAGTGGAACTGAAAACAGCAGAAGAGATAACACCTTAAACACCTTAAACATCAGTTTAAAAACAACAAAAATAGCAGCATCACGTTAGGAAAGAATCATCTTAAAATGATTGGGTGTGTGTGGAATCTTGGACTGGTACTTTAAAAATATCAGATTAGTGCTGTTTGGTAATATTGGGGGGTCTTGCTCATTTTGCTATGTGGGGCCTTGGACTTCTGCCCTGCCCTGAGTACAACCAGAACTTTCCATTACTGGTCATGCAGTGGTTTGCAGTTGAAAATATTGACATCCATAGCCAAGTGGGATCTCTTTGTGCATAATTCATTGTGAGGTCAAAGCCAGTAAACGGCACTGTGAAATCTGATTATTAATGTATTAGCAAAATCTAGTTGAAAAAGCCATTTGATTTCTGCTTCTGCCAGCAATTGAGTGATTACTTATATGGAACATTTGTAGAAATGAGGATTTATTTTAGCAAGCTGAAGTATCTGTAGTGTAAAAGAGTGTGTGTGTGTGTGTGTGTGTGTGTGTGTAAGACACAGAGAGGAGACTCCTCTGGAAGTAAGCAGATCATGCAGAAAGCTTATACTAGAAAAATGTCTTCCAAATCCAATTCTTCTTTTCAAACTATCATTGCCAGAAGGTTGCCTCTGAAATCCTTCTAGCTTTTTATTCACTTCCATTCTTTTCATATTTACTCAGTGCAGATCACTGTGACATTTTTATTTAGCTGCATGATCGTCCTGAACCTTTGATCATTTTATTTGCGGTGACCTCTGTGCTGACTGCCTTGGGTAATTTGTGCCATCAGTGGTTTTGATTAGTTCAACTCTGGTGAGTCTTATGTCTTGATCTTCCCCAGGGATCTGAAGAAGAGCTCTGGAGCTAGCTCCCATCAAGAGTGAAAGTGTGTGTGTGTATGCTACTGGTTTTGTTTTGTTTCATAGTCACTACAGTGAGATTAATTTTGTACCAAACACTGAGCCAAGAGGAAACTCCAGTGCCTACTCCAATACTAACATTGGCAAAATGAGACAGAAAACTCAGTCTTAGCTGTGTCTTCATCGCATATTAGCTAATGACTATTAACTGATAGCTCTTTCATCTTAAGATGGGATCGTTTGAGACTTGCTTATCCTTGAAATCAACACTGACTAGATTTTCAGCATCTTAGCCCGAAACACCCTTTACACACCAATGTTCTTTCCTGAAATGCTGGCCTTCCCTATTTATTTTGATTGAATGGGAGGAGAAGCTTGTGCAGGAGAAGCTTCATTAAAGCGAATGGGGAAGTTGGTCCATGCTAGGGAGTGTTTATAACAAATTTATTCTCTGAAATGCTGGCTAGGACTAGAGCATCCTGAATAACTGCATGCTGAACCATGTGCTAGGATGACAGGGAGCACTGGGGGAAGAACAAGAAGAGGACTTGGCTAGAATGACTTGATATACAGGGGCCAGATCAAAAAGAGGACAAGACTCCTGCTCTATGAATGTTGTGTAAAGGAGGCAATTGTTACGTAAACTTCTCCTGCTGAATTTCTTCTTCTACCTGATTAGAGCCTTTACTCCTTTTTTGTCTGGCGATCCTGATGAGCTAACAAACAGCCAGTGCTGGCCCTGATAATAGGCAGAGTGTGGCAATGGCCTCAGGGAGAGGATGCTGGGTGTTCTGGGGAAGCAATACTGGTACCACCTACCCTTACTATTCCTTGTATGACTGGCGGGGATTCTCTGCTCTACACATCTATCGGAGGAGTAGCAGTCCTGTCCTGTTTTGTATCTGGCTACGATTTTTGGAGCACAATCAATCAATCAATCAATCAATAGCTAGCTAGCAGCATACATGACTTGAATCCAAAACCATGATGAAGACTTTACATTTATTCATTTATTTACCTTATTAGTTGGATGTCACCCAATAGTTTCCAAGAAACTTAAAGACAAATAAAGGCAGATAAGTAATAACACAGGGGAAGGGATCATATATTGCATTAACATTTCATATAACATGCAAGAAAACAAAAACAACACACCAGCCCCATAAACAGTAACAAACAACATTAGCAATGTAGTCAAACAATAAATAAAGCAATATTCTGACCCACTAGTTAGCAGATAAATGAAACCTCAGTCACCTCCCTGGACCAAAAGCCATACACTTCAAAACCTAAACCACCCCCTCCCCAGTAATCTCTCCAGCCCACCTGACAGTCTGTCATCAGGCCAGCTGCTGCAGATCAGTTGTGGTGGGGTCCAGAAGTCTTCCTTCAAGCATCTCTCCTCTCTCTTCAGCGGGAGCAATAGAAAAGCAAAGCAGGGAGATGGTGTCAGAAGTTTTACCTGCTTTGCAGTTGTCCCAGCTACTGCTCATCTCTTGCTGCTGGTGGGGGTGCAGGAAGCAGGGGTCCTTCCACTAGGTGTCAAGACCAGCTGTATCTGGCTTCTTCACTATGCAAGTTTCAGTGAATGCTGAAAACACACCTATTTACCCTGGCCTTTGACATCTCAGATGTGTGTTTTCAGGGCCTACCCTCTTCCTTTTTTAACTGTTGTTTAATTCTTAATTTTTGAGTTATTGCTCTGGGACCTGCTGGCAAAGGGCAGGTAGCAAATTTCAAAGTAGTTGTAGTAATAATAATAATAATACAATGAAGCGAAAAATGTGTTCTACCCAACCTTCTGCCCTGACAGTGCTTCGGGTGTGGTGACGACTCCACTTCTCTGTTCCATCATTCTTCATCTGACCTGTTACCAAGAACAGAACTGTTACTTTTTTTGAAGGGTGCCTGTCACATCCCATTATTATCAGGGCTTCCTGAGATCCAAGTGCAGTGCCTGTCATTTGCTGTCACCAAACTCATCTATAACTTCTTCCGTGCATTCAAAGGACACAGTGTCCTTTAAAAGAAAGAAAGAAAAATAAGTAAATCCAACAGTTTATTTAATGTACCCTGAGTTAATTGCTACATATTCACTTTGCAGCAATGAAACAAAACCTAAGGGGCATAACATGTTAATAAAATGTTGAATTCAGAGTTAGTCACATTTAGAGTAGAGCCAATCAAAGCAATAGTCATGACTTAAGCTCCACTGGTTTCAGTTGATCTACTCTAATCATCTGGAGCCAACCCAAATGTAGGGTCCTGAGTATCTTGTTACTTAAGATTTTCTATGGTTTTGATTCCTTTTCTATGTGAGATACTTAAGTCAAGAAAAAGAAAAGGAAAGTAATCCATGTTGTTTCCTTTGAATTACTTGATGATGAATGGGCCTATAACTTTTTAGTCTGTTATACAGTTTATCATACTGCTGTGACAGAGCTACAAAAATGACACGAGATAAAATATAATATAAAATATATAAAGTATAGCTAGTTTTACTTTGTACAGATCTATAAGCTTCCGCAAAACAAGTAATAAATAGAAATAACAAAATAAATTGCCTTTGAAGTCTGCATGAGACAGTTCCTTTCAGTCAGCCTCAAGTGAAGAAAGAAATGAACATTTTATGTGAGAAGGTGAATCTATAATGTCAAAAAAATAAAAAGCAACAGGTTGGTGGTAGTGCCACATTAGAGAACCGTGACCTTCTAATGTACAAAATGCTCCCTGTTTCTCTGGCTGCCTTATGTATAAAATGGTCTGTGAATATGTTTGTGTACTTGTTGTGTCTGTCCTGCAAGATTTGTGTCTGTCTTTAGGCATTCTTCTAGTAAAACTGCTTACATTTTATGCTTGTGGTTTTCTCATAGATTTAGTTTCATTGTCTCTCTGGAGATGGTCCCTGAAGTAAAAGAGAGGGAGAAGAATCTTTGCGGTAAGAAATCTAATCTTTATTAGTCTCCTGCTGATAGCAAGAAATACAAAAATATATGCTTAGAGAAATAACTGATGTGCGTTTTAAACTGATGTTCACATTTTTAAAAGATTCGTGGAACACAGGGGGTTACCTGTATAGGACAATTTTTGACAACACTCTGCTATTAATAAAACAGGTGCCACATCTTTCAGAACCCTATTTTAGCCAGGGAGAAATTTTCACTGAATCCTGCCATGTTTATTTTTACCAGATGTAGCTGCCCACAAGGCCTGTTGAAAGCATGCATCTTATTTTTATAAAAGGCTTTTTTAATGGATCAGAGGGTGGGGTGTTTTGTACTTATTGTTTGCTCTAGAAATAGTGTTCCCCTGTATTTACTGGCATTTAGGTTTCTGGCATCTGTGTCGGTTGAAGAGCTAGCTAACTATGGCAATATATCATGTCAAACTAGGCTAGTTATATAACTGTTAAAATGCTAGTTTTAAAAAAGATGCCCTGGAAAATGTTTTTCTACATTAGAGTTGCATCTCTTTGTATTAGAAATAAGCCAGTGTAGGGTTGTTGATGGGGTGTTGAACAGAACCGGAAAGACTGTAGTTCAAATCCCTGCTCAACCATGACATTCACTGGGTGACCTTGGGCAAGTCACAAACTCTCAGCTATTCTCTCTCAGGGTTGATGAGGTGGTAAAAGGAGGGTGGGAGGCGTCATATTTGCAGCCTTGAGCTCCTTAGGAAAGGGCAAGCTAATTATTGCAATAAATAATGTTTTCCTATCACTACTCCGATATTTGTAAGCAGACAAACTCCGCTATGTATGGGTTTTCCTTGCTGCCAACACTCTCTTTCAGGAGTGAGGGGATTGGCTATCCTTGTCTTGATTCTAATCAATAGGGAAGTTTTAGCCGATGAGTTCAAAGCAGTGGGAACTTTGTGGGGACTGTGTCCATGAAATGTTGGACTTTTTGGACTGGAATAATGGGCTGGAGTTCTGGATCTTATTGAAAATGAAAGGTCAGCACAGTCAAATATGTGCCTTGAATTTCAGGACAGCTGGAGCTCAGAGAAAAGCTAAGTAGGATTTGATGGCTAGATACCCTAATGGGAATAGAAGCCCAAAAAGGCTGATTTCCTGGAGGCAGAATCACAAATAATCCCAATGAGATAAAAGAAATAAAAGAGGGAGACATCTAAAATGACAGTGATGTTACACAAAAAAGCAGAGTGATGAGCAGAAAACAAAAAAGGACATACATGGAAGAAAGGAGATGGCACCAAGGACAAGTTCAGACGAGGAGCCAATACTTGTAGAGGCAGCACCAGGAAAGCTAAAGCTTAGAACAAGCTGAGGTTGGTAAGGGATTTTGCAAGTTACAAGAAGGGCTTTTCTTCTATGTTCAAAGCAAGAGGAAGGAAACAGTAGGCTTAATGTGGAGTATGGATGGTGAAATGTTAACTGTTGACAAGGAAGAGGCACCACAGGTCAACTCCTATTATGCCTCGGTCTTCTCCCAAAACATGATTTGTGTGCAGCTTTTCAAATGTATTATGACTGGGGAGGAGTCAGGATTGCAGTTCTAGGTTGATAGCGAGGTGGTAAGGAATACCTAGCTACCTGAATGAGTCTGAAACTTTGGAGCCAGGTGAATTGCATCGTAGGGAACTAAAGTACTTTGAGAACCATAATATTTGCAGAAATCCTGGGAAAGGGGTGAGGTGCCACCACAAGACTGAAAATCATGGCAAGACTGAAACTGTGCAAATTTTCCAGTCTTCAGAAGAGGGAGAAAAGAGGAAACAAAATTATGGGCAATCTAGCTTTGATTCCAGGAAAGATGCTAGAACTGATGATAATGGAAGCAGTTTGAAATAATCTTGATAACGATGCAGTTATTAGTAGAAACTATCATGGATGTGTCCAGAATAAATTTCTGCAAGACTCAATTTATCATTTTTAAATTAGAGGACTATGAGAATATTATTGACATAATTTGTCTTACATTTGACAAACTTACCCTGCTACACTTTGGTGAGCAAAATTGTTAAATGTGAGCTAGCTGAAAATTCTGACAGATCCTGTCACAGCTAGTTGAAAAATCATACCAAAAAATCTAGTTCATATGTACATAGCTTGGCACTGGTGCCCTCTTCCTTTCCTCTCTTCTTCCAATGCAGCTGTAAGGAAGAGATTATGTTTTTGATTCCATTTTCAATTAAATATGATTTATTATGATATATGGGCCACAAACAAGGGTTAAACATCAACATGATTTAGGTTATCAAAGTAAACCACACTTTTGTCCACAAATCATATTTAAATCTAACCACAGTTCATCTGGGTTAGACATAATGATAAACCGTGGTTAGTTAAAATTTGAAATGAAAGCTTCCAGTCTCTTCCGTGTAGTTGCACTGGAAAAGGAAAGCAGTTCACAAGGCCCAAGCTTGTGTACATAACACTACACCACTGCTCATGTAGCACTGTATTATATAGTTCTCAAATCTCATTAGTTCTATTGGTTGTTCTATATTTGAGTATTCACTTTGAAGTCACACTTCAGTCATCTCTTGTAATACAGAACAGCTGATGAATCTATAACAAGTCTTTTGTAGAAGATACTCCTTTGAATCTAAGGGATGTGAATGCTTGACTATGAACACCTTTCTTGTTTTTTCTTTTCGCTTGTTGACATACATTTCTCTTTCTTTTCTGTGAGATTCTGTGGGGTGTTTTCCTCCTTTTTACAGAGATGAAGCTACATTAGGAAACACGAGAACTTTTCTTCTTCAAGTTTGGTTATTTATAACCGGTTTAGCTCTATAATTAAGCTTGCATTTAATTGCTGTAATTGTGCCATCCTTGTTTAAAGACAAATGGGTTTCTCTGGGCTAGCGTATGTGCTGATATTTTTATTCTATTGAATTCCTTTAAAAGGCTATCTAGGGAGCTTCTGAAAACCTTGAAATAAATACAAGTCCCACACGAGTCTAGAATCCAAAAGAGGACACACACACCTTGGAGAAAGCTGCACACATTTTCCAACTTTTGTGTGCTGTCATTGTGTGTTCCCCCTCCCCCCAGTGCTGAAGAAGCAAGCCACTGATTTCTTAATAAATTGCTTCTCTCTTTGGAAGTGGAAATTGCAAAAGTGGACAAAGAATAGAGGGCTCTGGTTAAGCAGATGGTTCTCTTCTATACAGTGGTACCTCAGGTTACATATGCTTCAGGTTACACACTCCGCTAACCCAGAAATAGTGCTTCAGGTTAAGAACTTTGCTTCAGGATAAGAACAGAAATTGGGCTCTAGCCGCGCGGCAGCAGCAGGAAGCCCCATTAGCTAAAGTGGTGCTTCAGGTTAAGAACAGTTTCAGATTAAGAACAGACCTCCGGAACGAATTAAATACTTAACCTGAGGTACAACAGTACATGCATTTCTATTTTTTCAGTCCTGACCCCATTGTATGACGTTTGAGAAAAATAAGTAAGGGTTTTTTAAATCATTAAGAATGCTGGGAATTGTAGCTCTGTGAGAGGTCCATTACAATTTTCATAATTCAGGGGCGGGGGGAGCCATGACTGTTAAAGTAATATAAATGTGTTTTCCGTGTATGGTGTAGATATTACCTTAGTCTTCAGGAAGATTCCCTCAAATTGATTCCCCTTTTCGTTTCCCTCCCTCTTTTATTCTCCAGAGGTCATAGCCTTTATCACTTGCTACAGTTCCAAAAATCTTGCCCTTGGGAGCTGAACTGAAATCATATGAAAGAAGTAAGGCTTCTGTTTTCATAGTGTGGCTGTGGCTTGGTTGAAATTTATGTAAAACTCAGTCACGGTCATATAGAAGATTTATGAAGCCCTTTGATAAGCAATTCAGCACATGTTCAAATATAAAAATAGACACCATTGCATATTACATAAAGAAGCAATATAGTTGACACCTCATGTATAACACTACCTCTTGTTATTTACCTTCAGTTCCTGAAAATGGCAAAAAGTGGTTGTTGTTTTTTATTGAATCAACTGAGAAGTCAGGTTATGCGGCAATTTTTCATTGTTTTTCAAAATGGTCTCTATTTTTAAAAAAGTTTCTCCAGTTTGAAAGGTTGCTAACCTTGTCTGCTAGAATATTCAATAATAACTGTCAGCACTGTTGTGGGGAAGATGTACCCCTTATGCACTCTGCCAACAATATACTCTTGGTGAGAAGTCTAATTGATCTCAGTAACATCAGAGGTGCCATCTTACAAGGGTGATGGGGGGGGCAATGTTGTGATGTCACAATGTCCTGACGTCACACATGCAATGTCAGGACGTGTGGAGGAGCCGGGGCAGAGCTGAATGTGTCGGCCATGCAGCCTCAACCCTTTGTCCCTCCAGAGGTTTCTGCACCACAGCTCGCATCACCCTTGACCATTGCAACATCTGGAGGGTCAAAGGTTGCCCTGCCCTATATGAATCCTTTGAAATGTGTAGAGCCTCGGTCAGCCATTCTGAAAGGGACTGTGGCTTGCCATGGTATGATTCTTATTAACTTTCTTTAGGAGTGAGGAAGGTATTTCCATTCCCATCCATATGAAGATCCAATAATCTGAGATTGCTTAGAGGCATATGTCTGCAAACCTTCAGGTGAACGGTGGCTGGCTGGCTACATTGCAGTTGATAACAGTCAACGCAAGGCCATCATATGAAAGTTTGAGACTTTTTCTTTTTTATAAAGCAACAGATAAATGTAATCAGTAACGGTGATAATGCAATAGGGGATAATTTAGCTCAGGGATAAGGAATATGTCCCCCCCCCGTGGTTTCATGCATTTTTATGAGCTGCATGAGACCACTACCACTCTGAGCATCTCTGATCATGCTGGCTGAGACTGGGAACTAGAGTCTAACAAGTGCTGGAGGATCACAGGTTCCTCATCCTCCTGCCCCCCATTTGGTCATACCTCCAGATCTTCCTGCAGAGCACTGTGGCTCAGACGTAAAGCTCTTGCTATGCACTGGTTCCATCTCTGACTCCATCAGGCACAGCTTGGTCTGAAACCCTGTAGACCGAACTAAATTAGATGGACTAATGGTCCAACTTGGTATAAGGCGGTTTCTTCTGCAACAAGCATACTGTTGAACTCCCATGTCTGCAGCACTTCTGTGTGCTATTGGCTATGCCAGTGCTGTCCAAAGAGAGCCAGATTTGATGAAGTGAAGGGCCGTGAGGGCCGACCAAAGTTGTTGAGTTTTTTTTAGGACTGAAGTTGTTGAGCTTTTTTAATCCAGTGGGCTGGATTAGGCCCCAGAAATGGACTTTGGACATGCCTGAGCTGTGCTGTCCCTTTTTTGGTTGCATTTAGATATTGATGATTTCTGTGGAACTTAGTTTCAGCCAAAGACCACAGAGCAGCAGTGGCCACAACCCCCTCCAATTACCTGGTCACCAGATTGATCCTTTGATGGGCAGAGACGGGTTGACAATTCTCTATTTAGTGGAGCAATTTAATGTGGGGGAGGCTTTATGCCTGCAAGTGTGTGTGTGTGTGTGTGTGTGTGTGTGTGTAAGAGAGAGAGAGAGTGAGTGACAGTGTGGGGTGGCTGCCCCCACCATTGGCATGCGACCAACCCTGATGTTTGGGCAAGGGTAAACACAACCCTCTTTGACCAAACTGCGGGAGGCAGTGGAGGACAGAGGTGCCTGGCGTTCTCTGGTCCATGGGGTCACGAAGAGTCGGACACGACTAAACGACTAAACAACAACAACAAACACAACCCTCAGACCATAAAAGGTCAGCCACCGTAGGCATAAAGTGAAGGATATGATCAATTGAATATTGTTGACATGCTTAGGAGTCGGTTCTAAACCATTCAGCTTGTTTTTCCTTTCCTTCCTAATTATTTTCTATCTTATATTCACATAATAAAATATATTTACATTGTGGTTGTTTATCTCAAGATGACATCTGACTTTTACTTCTCTTTTCTCCCCAATTACTGGGAAGTGGTGCTTGCACCCCAATTCAAAAGCCATTAAAAAAGGACAACTTTTGTTGGCTAAGCTCTAGGCTTGTTAGATTCACTGATGCTTTATGAGGCTTATAATATATTAATGTTCACTACAGAATAAAGGCAGACAAAAAAAATATTGATTTCAGAGAGAATGTATTTTAGCTGGGCTTTCTTATTTCAGGGCTGAATATACTGTAGATTTTGCATCAGTGCTGGGAGCAAAGGGATTAAAAAAAATCAGTTCTCCATCAGGGAGGAAGTATTGACAGTGTACAACCAAATCAGCAAAAGGCATAATGGTTCTATTCAGGATAATTCCAGAATAGTTCCATCTGTTTACTCTAACCTGGATCATTTGTAAAAGTTAAGAAGTACATGCAAACATTTATTCTGAAATTCCTTTTCTTTAGCAGATTCAAAAAAATAATTAGCAGTAGACAAATGCTTCAGTTCTGATCTCATATAGGTGATAGTAAATCCTACTGAAGTTGGTAGGCTGCTGAACTGGTTTAGACATGATACAGGGAACAGCCAACACCATTGTGAGTTCCCCATCCCTTAGCCATATTGTTCAGAAAAACAACAGAGATAATAGATGAACAAGTTCAAAACCCATTAGTATTATTGAAGATGCAGATTTAGATATACATGCACATTCGTTTCAATGTAGTGGTATGAGAATTGACTCACAGTAGCTATGTGGGTGGGAGATCACAGCAATTTCATCCAGCCGTGTTAAATACATGCGGGCTTTGGATATTAACAGGAAAAAAAATACTTCATGTTTAGTATAGGGTGAAGGGACCTACTGCTTAGTTAGGAGCCATAATTTAGTCTGTTAGCTCAAGTTTTACTTGATTAGCCAACTGACTGAGCTGATCAGAATTTACAGCCCTTATTTTGTGCTTTGTGTTCTTGTATTTTTACAATGCCAGATTAACCTCCTTAAAATATGGTACCTTGAAGAAAAATGCTTCTGGAAGTGTAAGGGCTTCTAAAAACAAACCTATTCTTCGTTTCCTTGAGAAGGATAAAGATAAGAGGGAAAACACCATAGAACGATTTCAGTGGCTGAAGCAATGATATGATGCTCCCATTAAATTTTCAGAATTACACTAGATAAGATAGTTCAAGCCGGAGTTGGAAGACTGGGAGTGGATGGTTCTGCACATCAGAAAGTGACAGACACATGCCACTAATGCTAGCTGTTCTTTATCCAGGAAGGAATCTCTAATACCTCTCCACTCTTCTCTCTTTCCCCCCTTTTGCTCTGAAGCCTTATCACTGGGAGCACCAGAGCTGCCTTTCAGCATTTACCTGGTTTATATTCTTCAATCAATCTATTCCAGTTAATAGAAAAGATATAAAGTAATAATAAAAGTAATGGTGACAGACAGGAAGTAGGAGTTCAGATGCATTGTGTCCACTGTCTGGAGGCTTCTTGTAAAGAAACATATTCCCCCCCCCCAGGTTTTCCCTGACCCACAAAATTGGCCCCCATTATTGTTTTCACAGTACTGTGCAGTTTACTGGTTTTAAATGCTGTATTGGTGTTTTTATGATACCATTTTATCTGGTATTTTTATGTTGCATTTCTGTATACTACTTAGATATGTTTAAATATTAAGTAGTTTAGAAATGGTTTTAAATAAAACAAGCAGCTTCCAATGTGCCAAAGACATGAGTTTTGATCATATCTATCACCTGCAGTGCAAATGGGACTGGAAATTTGAAAGTACAGGCACAGCAATTGTTCAACTAGTGATGAAGTAAGAGGCAGTTGCTTCGGATAAAAATATTAACTTCTAGGCCAGTTAGCCGATAACAATGAGCATCTTATTATATAAACTCAGTGCTTTTTATCTAAAAAAAATGTTTAGGGGTACTCTCATTTTGACTCAAGAAAATCATCATTTTATAGTTCAAATTGGGGAAAATAAATACAGTAAATGGACAAAAGTACAAAGAACATGCATTATCTCATATTACACAGCAGACAGCTCACCGTAACTTCCACATTGGCATGAAGTTGTGTGCACTAACATTTTCCTGATTCCTTTCTGGGACAGGAAATGAAGCTGCCATCGGAGGTGATAACAACAAAACTGACCAATCACCATGCTAGATTCCAACTCCTACTTCACACATTAAACATTTGTTTTCACCTGAGACTCAGGAAACATTGCGCAGGGGTAGCAATGGAACTGACAATTCACTGTGCTAGAGAAGAAACTAAAAAATGATATATTTTAGATATAGATTCACAAAATGTTTAGGGGTATGCGTACCCCTGCATCCCCCCCCCCCAAAGCACTGTATAAACTACTGGTATAGGTCAGGATCTGCTGCTTCAAGATGGTCCACTGGGTTGATCCCAATGGTATGACTGTATGATTGGCTTGTGCTTAATATTATGCAAATAGATGCATAGTGGATTATGTTTGCTGAATCATTCCCGGTGATTTTTGACTGACTAGAATAATGCAAGAAAACTAATCTTTAAAACAAAGAAGAAATATGCTCTTTTACACTTAAAGTAGAATTCTGTATGATAAAATGTTCTAAAATTATGTTGAAAAGATTTTCCTTGAACAGGATTAGCAATTTCTGTTCAAAATGAATAAATCCTGGTCTTAAACAAGGAAGCTTGTGGTTGCTGTCTAACATACTGAAATAAAAATGCTTGATGCCTGTGCTTGTCTTTTAATATTAATGTAATCCCTCTGAGCATATCGGTCTAGTTTTTCACAGACTTCCTTGTGTTTAGAGCCCCCTTTTCAAAGGGAAACATAGCCTAAAGGGAATACACCATGTTTTATTTCAAAAAGCCATTTGAGATTTTCATATTCATATTCTTGGAGCTAATTGTTGCCCCTTTCTTAAAGATATATTAACATATTATCCCTATCAAGCTAAACTTTGTGTCTATTGCAAGCATTTCCAATACATATATAGAAAGTTGATACATACCAGAAAAAGACAGGCTTTTACTGCATAACAGAATGGTAAAAGAACATATGCACAGGGACATTTTTATTCCCTGTTATCCAAAACATTCTTACCCAAATTATCAACCAGGTAGCGATGCCAAATGGCAGCTGTGGTGCTCTCAGTGCTGGGGTGCTAATATAACTCCTTGCAAACTGTAATGGAGCCACGGAGAAGTGTCCATCATCTGGCCAGAGAGTTAGCCCATTAAGAGATCCAGTTTCCCAGAAATGGGTAAAGCATGGAAGAAGCAGAACCCCGGCAGAGACCATTCTAACCCTTGTTAGACTAGAGCAACTTGCTCACTGAGCTTTCCTTGGTGCTGAAATGACTAATCTGCCTTGTTGTGGGCTTCTCTGCAGAACCATAACATAACAGACAAGCCCACAAGCAGGATATGAGCACAACGGCTTTCGTTCTTTCTAATGAGCCTCGAAAACTAGTACTGGATGTGGTACTTTGACATATTTCACCCCTTTCCTGACAATCTCTTGCATGGAATTTACATTTTTCACATTGGCTGGTTTGAGCTGTCCATTGTGATCTCAAGTAGGGTTGCCATATATCCTCTTTTTCCAGGACATTACCTCTTTTTCATGGGTAGAGTCATCATAGTGATCCATAGTTAAAAGTAGAAGTCGGCAAATGTGTCCTTTTTTTTGCTCTTCAAAATATGACAACCCTATGTGTACTTGGAGGAGCGCCCATACGCATGCGTATATGCTATTTCCAGCGCACTTCCGGGATAGAGGAACACTCATGCGCATGTGCACACGCTATTTCTGGCACTCTTCCGACCCGGTCTGCCAGGGAGTGGACTGGCCAAGCCTCAAAAAATGTTGCCAACCCTGGCTTAGAGGTTTTCTTACAATCAAGTGACATATAAATTATGTTAAATAAATAATATTCTCCATCTAAGGAAGGGAGAAGTTTTATTAGAGTTCAGGGACTTATTCCAGCCAGGCAAAAACACTCAAGGAAGATGCAAAGCAGAGCTGATTAGCAGTGTGGTTCAGGAGAGTGTGTGACCTGGGAAGAATCCTGAGGGCCAGATAGAGTAACAACAACAACAACAACAACTTATTTATACCCCGCCTATCTGGCTGGGTTTCCCCTGCTTCTCTGGGCAGCTCCCAACAGAACATTAAAAACACAATAAAAGATCAAACAGTTTTCAGATGTCTTCTAAAAGTCAGATAGTTGTTTATTTCCTTGACATCTGATGGGAGGGCGTTCCACAGGGCGGGTGCCACTACCGATAAGGCCCTCTGTCTGGTTCCCTGTAACTTCACATCTCGTAGGGAGGGAACCACCAGAAGGCCCTCAGAGCTGGAATCCAGTGTCCGGGCAGAATGATGAGGGTGGAGACGCTCCATCAGGTAGAGAAGCCTGGAGGACAACATTTCACCTCTGAAGTAAGGGAAAACTTTTTTTGCCCCATTGCATATCACTTTACAATTCCTTGCGTTGAACCACTCTTGCAATTTTAAACCAATCCACCCAATTTGGATAGATCCTTTTGGCACTCCTGGTAAACCCTTCTCATTTTACCCCCCTAAAAAAATGTGGTGTCATCAACAAACTTAGCCACATAACTACTCACACCTAACTCAAGATCATTTATGGGCAAGTTCAAAAGCCCTGTCTTTGGGGTCCAGACCATAACATTTTTTTTAAAAAAGACCAACAAAAATTTATGGGGTGGTACCACCTAAAGGCCATTTCACTAGCAGCCACCAACTTTCCCTCACCTGCTGGAGAAAAGCCTCCAAAGAGGATATGTAGATATGTGACTTTTCAGGTACTCTGTCCTCATGTTATGAATGGCCTTAAAGGTCAACATCAGGACTTTGAATTGGACCCCCAAATAGGCTGGAAGCAATTGCAGATGGCAAAGCACTGGTGCATTGTAGTATAGAAATGGAATGTGTGAGAATGTGACATGCAAGCCACTGTTGGATCAGGAGCTTGCAGATCTTAGTCTGAACAGTTGCTTTCTGGATATTTTACAAGGGCAACCTGAAGAATCAATTATCATAAGCTTCCTCTCCCTTTCCATTTCACTTTTTTGTAATAAATGAAGCTACCCAGAGCATCCCCGTTTACAAATATCTCTCAAACTCATTTTAGAACGAAATAGCTTTGTAAGCAATTTTCCTGTTTAGGCACAGGGTTTCCCTCTTGTTTTTCTTCTCCATGTAAATGAGTTTGGCTCAGCCCATGAAGGCTCCTTGTGCACATTAGAGAGCACATAGAAATATGGATCAAATTGCACATCTTTACTTACATTTTGATTGAAATTGTGTTCATGACCGCAATAATTCCCATTGTTCTAATCATCCAGAAGGATATGCATGTGCACTTTCTTATTTAACTCAATAGTTGATCATAGCATTTTTATTACTAAGTATAATTTACATAACCATGATTCAGTTGCCAATTGCCCCATAAAAGTTTTAAAAAGTTTATAATGCTATATTTTCCCCACAAACATTTATGACCTAATTAAAACTAATATTATTACTTATCTTTACTTGGTAATGCAGATAATTAGCTTGAAATATTGAGAGAAGATATATACACTAATTTGATCAGGCTCCATGCTGTTAGCAATTTGGTCATAATAGCAAAAGCTATATTGTTTTTCTCCATAATTTCATAATGAGGGCAAATAGCTAGTCTGTCTGAAGTATGAATGATAAATTGGCCAAAGTATTTTAAAGCAACACAAAATAGAAAAAATAGGTAGATACTGAATTATAGATTAGTAAGTGATTGTTGCAATGGTATCTTGTGCTTCTTGTTTTCAGATCCATTTTTGTTTTCTGATGTGAGGAAGCTGGTATTTTGGTTTTACTCGTTTTTTGAGAGAGCTCTCTGAAACACAAGGTTTCAGTGTCATGTAGGATGCCTGCAGAAGTTCTAATTAGCCTCCAGCAACATTCAGGAAAAGAGAACATGTATTGATGAACATTCATAAATGTCCTCAACTGAGTGTATTTCATTAAGATCAGCACAGGCTCTAGGCAGCCCTAGTCACCAGTGACTGGAAATTCTGATTTGGTTTTGCAATTCAGCCTGGTCATATAACCTGCTCTGCACTTTGAGGGCAGCTTACCCAGAATGCATTGAGAGTTCTTCCTGCTTCTGAAGGTTCTCACTTGGCTGTTACAGAAGCTTCTTGAATTTAGACACATTTTATACAATTGCAGATCTAACAATCTACCTCACCCCTTAACAGCACCAGTCATGGGGTTTTATATAATGTTAGTCTTACTCAGAGTAAACCCATTGAAATTAAAGGGCATGTGTACCTTCAGCCCATTAATTTCAATGGCTGTACTGTGAGTAGAATTTAGATACAGCACAAAATGTGAATTTAAAATAATTCTTACTAGTATCTATCTGAGAGTCACTGAAAGCAGAATATGCTGTAAAGAGCAGTAGGTAAAAAACCATTTACAAATGCTATTAAACAACCTATTAATTTATGGACAATATTAAATATTCATCTGTGTCAGCAGATGGTGATTTTTCTGTTAATGCAATAGGCAAATCTATTTTATAGAACTATGGCTCTGTTGTGTATAGGTTGGCCAGTTTTAGACAGGGTATGTGTTTTAAAGAAACCGCAAGATTTTGCAGGGTTAAAGTGAGGCTACTACTGAGAACCACTCAATTTTGCTTCCAAATACTGATGCACTGACTGTCTATCATCCATTCTTTGGCATAGTTTAATACATGTACCAGTTTGCAGCCATTTTCAAAATAATCATCCATTGCTGCTTGGGACAGGAGAAGAAACTTTCCCTGTGTTGTTGAGGCTCCTGAGCCAGTGGTTCTTCTGGAATGCCCATCCAAATATGTATCCCACTGACAGTAATGTAATGCAGAGGAACCACATTCACATCTCAGTGAGGACATGCTTTCTCTGCATTGTATTATTTTCATTGGGATGAACAGTTGATCATTCTGGTTACCTTCGTAGCAGAATTGGGATCTTTCTTCCCTCTGACTCCAAACCCCTCGCAAAAAAATGTTTGTTTACCAAGGAGTATGGTACAGGGACATGGTTGGTGCCGTGGTCTAAATCACTGAGCCTAGGGCTTGCCAGTTGGAAGGTCAGTGGTTTGAATCCCTGCAATGGGGTGAGCTCCTGTTGTTCAGTCCCTGCTCCTGCCAACCTAGCAGTTCGAAAGCATGTCAAAGTGCAAGTAGCTAAATAGGTACCACTCCAGCAGGAAGGTAAACGGCATTTCCGTGCGCTGCTCTGGTTTCCCCAGAAACAGCTTAGCTGGCCACATGACCCAGAAAAATTGTCTGTGGACAAACGTCGGCTCCCTCGGCCTGGAAAGCGAGATGAGCGCCGCAACCCCAGAGTCGTTTGCGACTGGACTTAGCTGTCAGGGGTCCTTTACCTTTACATTTATGAACAAATTGCTGGGAAAGTAGGAAGTTATTTCATGGGTGTGCTACTTTCAAATAGAAAGAAGTAGGTGTGATCATCTTTAAAATTCTGCATTTTCTGCTTAGTAATTCCACAACTCATCAGTGACCCAGAGGTCAGCATTTATGATAGAAATATATATTTTTATGCTAAACCAATGTGCTCCGTTTAATATTCTCATGAAAGTGTGCCAGATATAGTTTCATGGAAAACCAATCTTGTCCTCTCATCTTTTAGGTGGAATATTTCATATACTGAGAGTGGAAGTTAAACATATAGAGTATTTAAATAGCCAATCTTGAGCTACATGTGTTTAATTTGTAACTACAAATGGCAATATTTTTACAAGCTCATCACTATAAACTGAGAATCTGCGGCATTCTAAAAGTAAAAGAAAAATTCAAATGAAGTAAAAGGATGTGTCTCAGATATCTAATATAGCAGTGTGGGCTTTCTTTAGGATGTCACTTCTGAGTGGACTGTGGTGTATAGCTACATTTTTCAGTGTGTTATATCATCAGTGAAATTCTGTAAGGTGGCACAGTTCATGGCAGCCTTGAGTTACCAGTGTTACAAGCCTTCTCATTATTTATACACATGTGCATGCTTCCAGTACTACCAATTTGGGGATCCTTACTGGAGGTGATTGTATGCCACAGATGCTTAGGGAAATTATCAATAACTGCATACTTCATTATAAGCATAGTATTTATTCATATCATTTTTACAAGTTAACTGTCATACCATTGTTGTCTTATATGGAGTTCTGGGGTTAGGCATTTAAAACCAGAAGAACTGAAAGGAGACTAAAGAAAACAAAACAGGGAGAATGCTCACATGCAAATAGTTAAGGTAAGTCAGACCCCTGGAATTAAATAAGTAGATAGAAGCGAAGACAGTGAAGACACACGATGCGTAGGTAAGCAGAAAGTTGGATTTCACTGCAACACCATGGTGGTGATGATAGTGATGGTGATAACACACCAGCACAGCAGGGGTTTGAGCAGGAGAGGCTAACACCTAGCTTGGGGGCCTGATCCAGCACCCCAAGCCCCTTCAGAACAGAGTAATCATATAGTGAATGAAGCAGGAGCAATAACAAGCAATGTGTGTGGGTCAGCTGAGGACGGCATGCATGTGTATATGTATGAGAGTATGCGGTTATGGCATGCAGCTTCTTAAGTGTTGAATGTGCTCCTTGGGCCAAACAGTTATTCCTGGTTTAAAGGCTTGAAAGTTCCTGAGGTGGGGAACTGGATCTTGCTGGTAGACCAATCCCCCCAATTCCCATGGATCAAGCTTAACAGGTGGGTGGTTCCACAAACCTGTCCGTCACCAGGTCACAATGATGTCAGGTGACTAGTTTTTGCAAAGCACAGATCACCAGAACTTACAAAGTGCCATGTAAACCCCAAGATTTGGTTAGTGAAAGGCAGCAGCTAGTGTCCCTGTAGCCCTGAAGAGAAAAATAATAAAAATAGTTGAGAGTTGATGAGGGAATGATAGCTTAAATTGGCTGGGGTGGGGTGGGAGAGAGAAAAAGGTTCTCCTAGTGTAGGTAAAAGGTAAAGGCCCCCTGGACGGTCAAGTCCAGTCAAAGGCGGCTATGGGGTTGCAGTGCTCATCTCACTTTCAAGCCGAGGGAGCCACTGTTTGTCCACAGACAGCTTTCCGGGTCATGTGGCCAGCATGTGGCTGGGTCATGTGACTAAACCTCTTCTGGTGCAATGGGACACCGTGACGGAAACCAGAGTGCACGGAAACTCCGTTTACCTTCCTGCTGCAGTGGTACCTATTTTTCTACTTGCACTAGTGTGCTTTTGAACTGCTAGGTTGGCAGAAGCTGGGACAGAGCAACGGGAGCTCACTCCATCATGGGCATGCAAACCACCGACCTTCCAGTCGGCAAGCCCAAGAGGCTCAGTGGCTTAGACCACAGCGCCACCTGTGTCCCTTTCTCATAGTGTACCATGGGTCAGGGCACCTTGAAAAGAAGCATTGAGCAGCCTTCAGGATGCATCTCCCAAAATGAACACTCTGGAGCTACGAGAGGAGCTCATTACAGGGGAAAGGGTTATCAGCAGGCCTTAGCCCAGATTTCTACAGGTAGATTGGTGTCTAAAGACAAGCATAGGCAATGCTTTTTTTGTGACACTACTCACCCTTAACAGCACTGGGCAAAGGTAACATGTTCATGAAAGCTCCAAAATGCCTGGAAATTACAGGTGTTAAAGCCCTCATCCTTAACAGATGTTATTTAGGCAACATTGATATGGCATGGTATCTTATCCTGTAGTCAGTTCCAGCTTCATCACTGCTTTAGAGCTCCATAGCTACCTTAAAGGTAAAGGATTCCTGGACAGTTAGAGCAGAGTGGTAGACCTAAGTTCCAGATAATTTTAAAGTTAATTCTTCATATCCAAACATGTAACATGTTTTATCAGATTAAATGGTGGGTTAGATGGACTTACACACTTGCCTTTTTAATTTAATTTTTAATGCAATCTGTATAATGGCTGTGGACTGCAAATGTCTTGACATCTTCCTGAATATAAATGGCAAGTTTTCTATACCTCCTACACACCGATAACTTCATTCACAACACATTGTTCAAGAGGTCCAGTCATCTTTCTGACACATATTCATACTGTTTCTTTCAAAACCCAAGCAACAAGTGCATTTTTATTTAAAAAAAATGAAACCAAGCAATACACATCCAATGAAAAATGCTTTAATTATCAACTTGTATTTTGAATAGAAACATGATAAAATAAGGACATCTTTGCTCAAAGGAGGTATTACCAGATAATAAAGATGATTCATATGGTTCTCCATTATCACCCTGTGTGTTTGTGGGAGCAGATAAGTGTGTGTTCACTCAACAATGAATTCCATTAAGGCTTTCAGTATGATTCCTTTTGTAATATGTAACAAAACTTATGGGCAGTTTAATGTGTGACAATGTATTTCCACTTCTGGCTTTATAGTAGCATTAGGTTGCATTCTATAGGTGTTGTTATTATTAACAATTGAATTTTTTGAAGGCTGCATATTGTACCTGTAGTGGGAGTGGGGAATAATAATAATAAAAAAGACATACATTAGAATTGGCTTGGAAAACAAGCAACAGCTTTATTAAAGCAACTCAAGAGCCTGCTGTTTGGATGAAATGGGTCAGGGAATATACTGCTTGCTGTATCTAGTATCAATTCCTTGAATCATAGAATTGTAGAGTTGGAAGGGATCCCAAGAGTCACCTAATCCAGCAGAGGATTACAGTGCAGGGATCTCAACTAAAGCTGCATGACAGATGGCCATCCAACCTCTGCTTAAGAACCTAAAATGAAAGAGAATCCATCACCTTCGCAATGTTGAACAAGTCTTACTGTCAGAAGATTTTTCCCGATGCTTCGTCAGAATCTGCATTCTTGTAACTTGAAGCCATTGGATCAAGTCCTACCCTCCGGAGCAAGAGAAAACAGGCTTGCTCTCTCTTCCATGCGACAGCCCTTGAGATATTTGAAGATGGTTGTCATCTCTCATCTCACTCTCCTCTTATCCAGGTTAAATGTACCCACCTCCGTACATCAAATCCTTGTCAACTGATACAAGGACTACTAGAAACAATATTGAACAAACCTAGACAGCATCTTAAAAAGCAGAGACATCACCTTGCCAACAAATGTCCGTATAGTTAAAGCGATGGTTTTCCCAGTAGTGATGTATGGAAGTGAGAGCTGGACCATAAAGAAGGCTGATTGCCGAAGAATTGATGCTTTTGAATTATGATGCTGGAGGAGACTCTTGAGAGTCCCATGGACTGCAAGAAGATCAAACCTATCCATTCTTAAGGAAATCAGCCCTGAGTGCTCGCTGGAAGGACAGATCCTGAAGCTGAGGCTCCAATACTTTGGCCACCTCGTGAGAAGAGAAGACTCCCTGGAAAAGACCCTGATGCTGGGAAAGATTGAGGGCACAAGGAGAAGGGGACGACAGAGGACGAGATGGCTGGACAGTGTTCTCGAAGCTACAAACATGAGTCTGACCAAACTGCGGGAGGCAGTGGAAGACAGGAGTGCTTGGCGTGCTCTGGTCCATGGGGTCACAAAGAGTCGGACACGACTAAACGACTAAACAACAGCAACAAAAATGATGAACATGAAAAACCTGAGAACTTTTGCCAATAAAGAAAATGTAAAGGGAGCTAGATGGATGGGAGGATGTGATTCAACTTCTGGTAAGCCTGCTTTTTTATGCAACCTAGAAAGGCACATTTCTGTCCCAGGACCACCTTTATCTTTTCTTACACAGACAATGATAAAACCTAGACTTTGTCCTGCTTTCCTTTGCCTGACTCGGCTTGGCCAAACTCTTAACTCTTGCTATTAAGCTCCAGCTTGATCCACTGCTATGTCCATCGCATGGAATAGAACCATAGGTTGATTTGACTGTATTTAGTGATACCAGCATTTAGCCAAGTCTTATTGGCTATGAAGTTTTATGACATAATTCCTTCACTAGATGGTCCCAATTGGGTGGAATCACCTGTGTGATTGATGCAGGAACCATTGCCCACACTTGATTGATTTCACATGGTCTCACTCCAGGGCATATTTCTGTACCCATCAAAACTGCTGCTTTTACTTCGAAAATAAAAATGAGTGATATTTTGTGAAGCTTTAGATTTAGACGCACTGTCGGGAGCATCAACACACCTTTCCCTATTGTGCATACAAAATGGCCAAACATTCCACTGACCACAGTGCATCAGAATGTTCAATGTTATATGCAAATGATCCTACTGCATGTTTTCGGTGTGAATATTTTGTGTCATATACAGATAATATACTGCATGATATACTATGATTTATAGAGCTCTTTTAGTGGGGAGAAATTCTGCACTGTCACAAGTAAAGATGAATAATATCTTCGTCTCCATATATAAAATCATGGCTAACAATACAAAGACAACTGTGATCAGCAGCAGAGCTTTATAGCTGCTACATTTAAAGTAATCCAATTAAATAAAATTAATGAAATAACTTTTTGTTCTTTAATTTCCAGTCTGATTAATGTACATAATTAAACAGATTCAGGCTTCAGAAGCTAGAAAATCTTGACCTTCGGATCCCACTTACTTTATGATCAGAAATAAGTAAGTATGTTTATGTTCAACAACAGCAAATACCAACAAACTTCAAGGTTGTTTGCATGTTTTGTTGTTTTGTTTCAAGACACTGCCAAAGAAAATGGGGAGGAAACAGTGCATTAAAATGTTTTCTGGAAGTGAATCTTTGTGACAAATGCAAAGGTTAAAAAAGAAAAAAAAATTGATACTCTTGATGGTCCAACTGAATTTTGGTAAACTGAGTATGTTTTGCAAGAGAAGTTGCCCTTTTATGGAAAAATTGTATCAATTTAAAGCTTAGTATATAAGAATAAGTTATTATATTAACAGTGCTGATAAACAATGTATCTAACCATGTTGGCTATTCTTTTGCACTTTAGTTATTCAATACATTTTTTAGGGTAAGGACTGCTTAAAAGGATTTGCTTTTGAAATGCTCCTAAGAATATGTCAGAGGACGGATGGTGGCGAAACTATGTCAGAGATAGACCTTCACTATTTTTTAAAAAAAACAACAACTAAAAGCAGCTGCAGAATTTGGTGAATATAGTTTCACAAAAAGAGGTGCATGGGTGCATCCACAATAAGTCTTTCCCACAATGGAACATAAAAGTACATTAAACAAGAATTTTAAATAGACTAATGAGAATTTTTTTCATGAATGCTCAAATGAAAGAATACACTGAGGACATTGAGCAGAACATTGTTTTAACATAAACTATAGAAATCTTTTTTAATGGTAATGCTATCATTACTATCATTTGACACAAAGGGGGAAAATACATTAGTAGGAATGATTTAGCAGTTGCTTGTATTACATAACATTAGCACTCAGGTTACAAATCTGATGTATGAAGTGTTCTGAGTTTTACTCATAGTTACACTATCATATTTTAGAGCTGCATACTTATCCCATTGACTAGTATGGAACAATATTTTTTGTCCCACTTTGCCTATTGTATAGTAACTGAACAGCCATTGCTTTCACATCTAACAAAAACTGAAAGATGACCATATTATAAACATAATTCAAAACAACAAAGCTAAGCAGAGAAAATATTGTATTAATTGCATGCAAAACATAACAATCTGTGGTTTTTTTAAAAAGAATATTTATATTCTGCCTTTCAGCAAAAGTATTTATCCTTTCTATGTCTAACTACTGAGTGCTGGGTGGCTTCAGATGGGTGTTTATTGTGGGAATGATGTTCTTCATGCATACAAGGTTTTTGTTTTTGCATTACCCACATGATGCTTTTGGCATTAAAAATGCCAGCTTGTAACCCAACCCACCCACTCCATTTCAATTTGGATTTACCCAGTATAGGAAAAACCCAGTAAATAAAAAAAATGTATGTTGCCAACAAACCATTTGTGATATCTCAGTGACTCATTGCAAATTTAGCTCCCCATCTGGAACTACCCATACTAAGTTCAACACAGATTTGATTCAGCTAAAGTCGGGCTGTGCTGAACCTCCTCCACCTATGATCCGTGAGGCCTAGAGCCAAATTATGTGTGATGTGGGAGACCTACAGTCAGATCTCCCAGTGTTACTCACACTTGATAGTTGTGTAGTAGGAATTTCAGCAGGTTTCAATAGGAATATAAGCTACACTTGCTGAGATTCCATCTTCTACAGAAGCATTAAAGGACTCTGTCCCTTTTTGTATCTGGCTACTTTACACATGGGTGGCCAATTTGCTTAGGCACTTGAACGGGCAGAAGGAGTGGGGGGTTGTTTAATTCTTTTCCCCTTGCTGTGCCATCTTTGAAATCTAAATTTTATTATTGGAACTGCTGTTATCCTCACTGGATGGATGAGTGAGGAAATAAAGGGACAGCAAACTCATAGCTGCATTTCAGAAAAAAAGAAGACAAAATCTTGGGAGATATGATCAAAACATGTGGGCTCCCAAAGAGGAGATCATGGATGTTCTGCTCCTCCCTGAGCATTTTGATGCTGATCTGCTCTGCGGTTTGACTTGGTATGTCATCTAAACCAAGCTTTAGCTCCTCCAGGCAGACCATGAGTTGCAAATCACACAGCTTGTCATTTGTCTGAAGTGTGGTAAACCACAAGTTCACATTCAGATGACACACCCAGCTATGGCTTTGCTCAGGATAACAACCCATTGATCAGAGAGAACAAATTGGCTGGAGGAACCCATTCATGCTAAGCCATGGTTTGGCTTAATGTTGTCACATGTGTACTTGGGGCCAGTAACTTGGTGGAAAATTTGTAGAAATGGCCTATCTCATTGGTATTGTACAATATGCATTGCATGTAATGCCAACAGTGTTTAATTTCTAAAATGAGAATGATCAGTGCTTAAGGTGGCCTGAAAGTCATGTACTGGTGGGTGGAATGAGGAGCAGCAATTTATTTATGTAGTGAATGAAAAATAGAGTTGAATTGTGCCTCTGGATTACAAATTATAAATACAGTGCAGCCCATTTTGTTTGGAAGGAGGAGGTTAAGAGTAGTGCTATCACAACACTTTCTCTTTTTTTGCAGTGGAGGCGGGCTGTGAAGTTGATGATCTCAGCTGTACAATTAATTAAGGGCTGGAGGGAGTGATGGAAACCAGGGAAAGAAATCAGAGTGTCATCTGTGGGTGGAAAGATGACATCCAGATGTTGGGTCTATCTGTAAATGGACAGCAAATCTACCTATTGAGAAACAATAGAGCGATAGACCCGGAAAACTGGTTTCTCAGAGGCCAGCTTTGTTGTTTAGTCTTGTCCGACTCTTCGTGACCCCATGGACCAGAGCAGGCCAGGCACTCCTGTCTTCCAGTGCCTCCCGCAGTTTGGTCAAACTCATGCTGGTAGCTTCAAGAACACTGTCCAACCATCTCGTCCTCTGTCGTCTCCTTCTCCTTGTGCCCTCAATCTTTCCCAACAGCAGGGTCTTTTCCAGAGAGTCTTCTCTTCTCACGAGGTGGCCAAATTAGTGGAGCCTCAGCTTCAGGATCTGTCCTTCCAGTGAGCACTCAGGGCTGATTTCCTTCAGAATGGATAGGTTTGTTCTTCTTGCAGTCCATGGGACTCTCAAGAGTCTCCTCCAGCACCATAATTCAAAAGCATCAATTCTTCGGCGATCAGCCTTCTTTATGGTCTAGCTCTCACTTCCATACATCACTACTGGGAAAACCATAGCTTTAACTATACGGACCTTTGGTTGGTGCTAGTTATTGGTGGTCCATGCATGAGGTGAGGTGAAGCCATTTGCCTAAGGTGGCAGATTCAACCTCTTCCTCCTAATACAGTGGATCCCAGTGGGGCTTGTCTTCAGCAAGCCCTGCCTACAGAGGAACAACCAGGAGCTCACTTTAAGCCCCCAGCTGTACCTTTGTAGCCATGTCCTTATCTGCCACACACCTTAGGTCCCATATGATGTCAGGTGGCTTGTGGCAACTGCTGTGCAGGCCAAACTGGACCCGTAATGGGACGAATTTGATCTGCAGGCTGGAGTTGCCCACTTCTCTGTTAGAGCAATGAAATGAGCAAAGGTTTGCCCATCCTGAGTCTTTATAAAGAAAGGAATACTTGACCATGGGAAGCTTTGCAGGTGCAACCCAGTTAACTCACACCACGGCTGCAAAAACAAAACGGGAGTTTGCTTCTGCTGCCCTGGTGCATTTGGTTTGCGATCCTCACTGCGTTTACTTAAGCAGCAAGCCTCATGGAATATGATAGGGCTTACTCCCATGTAAGGGAGGTTTTCAGCCTTACTTGGGAATAAGCACAAAGGACATTTATAAAGGAACGAAATGAGCATCTGACTTCCCGGCCAGGCTCCCCCTGACTATAAACATGTATTTAAAAAAACAGAAAGGATGCTGCGATGACCCCCGTTCGCCCTCGTGGGCTCGGGCATGGCAGCCCAGGTCCTCTGCTGCCCCCATTGCCAGCCGCTCTCTGGGCGGCCATTCGGGGGCGAGCTGCCCCCCACTGCCAACTTTCTTCCCCCTCGCGCGTGTCAGGAGGCGCTGCTTCGTTTATCGCTCGCTCTTTGCTGCCGACGCGAGGGAAAGGCAGCAGGCAGCAAGTGGCCGGCCATCGGCCATCTCCTCTCACGAGGCTCTCCGGGGATGCTCCTTTATTGAGGCGAATTGCCCGGCGGGAAGCCGGCGTGGGCAGCCGGCCGACTTGCCCCGAGACCCCTCCAGCTGTGTCGCTTCCCACCCGCTCGCCTCTCTCCCGCGCTCCTTCGCCCAGCCGGCTTGCTCCTTTTCGCTTCGGCGTGTGCGCGCGCGCGCCCGCCTTTTCCCCTCAGTCCCAGCCGGGCTGCTTTTCTCTCCCCCCCCCACCCCGCCTCACCGCCCCGCTTTCCCTCCCTCCAGGCGCATGGCTGGCTGAGGGCGGCTCGGTGGGCGCGCAGGGACAGCCTCCCGCAGGATGAAGAAGAGCTCGGCTGGTGGCAGGAGAGAGGAGAAGCTGCTCGCAGCCCAAGCCCAGCCCGGGAGCGGTAAGTTCGCGAGGGGAGCCTCGGCGCCCGCCCTCGTCCATATTCCTCTCAGGGTTGGGGGGGGGGCGGAGAGGAAAGGGGACGACAATCCCCGCGCACTTCCCCCTCACGGAGACGAGAGGGAACCTGCCCTCTGGGGCTTAAAAGGCGGGAAGAGGGACAGCGGGGAATCTGCGCGGCGGTCTTCCCGCTGCCTTGAGGCGCCTCTCGCGAAGGCGGCAAAAATAGGCGCGAAAACGGGAGGGGTGGGCTGAGGGGGGGGGGGAGGCCCGGTAGAGATGAATGGCGACGCTGGGCAGATGGAAGTTTCCAAATTAAGAAGCGCGTCTTGGAATTGTTGTCGGAACAATTCGGCGTTCCTTGCGGGAATGGAGGAGGGGGGTCGACGCGGTTCTGTGGGTCTGGGGTCCTTGGGAAGAAGGACTGCGCCTCCTCAGAGACGCGCCAGAGCCCCCTCGCCTGCTCTGCTCCACGACGCCTGGGACTTGGGCGAATATTTGCCCTGAGATTTCTCGCCCTGTGACTCTCTGCTGGTGGGACCTGCTGGTGCGCAAAAGGGCTCCTGAACTCTTTTGTTTCTCCTGGTGGCTTTTCTTTATAGTTCTTGCTAAAGGACGAAACTCTCTTTTCCCTGCTCGCTCTCTGCCTCCCATGCATTTAAGCTGAAGGACCTTTGATTTGGTTGTACTGTATGTCCCCCCTGATGTAGCGAATGCATCCTTAAGCTCAGATGGGAAAGGGCTGCAGCTGAAACCTCCCAAACTCACCCTCTGAACTGGATCCAGCCTTTCCACTGAATCTCAGAGCAGTGCCCTTCTATCTGTGCTCCGAGGCATCGGGTTGTTGTTGTTTAATTCGTATGATGAGTCCTGGCACTGGAAACAGGTACCCGAGACTGAGAACTCTGGTGAGCAATGGCTAAAATAAGTTGAGCCAGTGATTTGTTATAAAAGCACTTAGGAATGCCAATAAATCTCAAAGGGAGCGCTCCAAACCTTACTGGCTAGCACGTTCAGGAGCTTCAATGCTTGGAAAGCATTTTTAAAATAATACATTTTTCCCCCTGTGGGCGGAAGAGAGAGGTGTCTTTTGTTGGCTTATCTGGTGAGAATTCTGCAGAACCTGGAGCAAGAGAGAAACAGTTGGTTCTGATTTCAGATCCTAGTGTTTGTTGATAGGTGAGCTATAGTTAGTACAGTAGGAGCAAAGGATGCTTATTATTTTTTTACTAATAAAAGCTTTCCTGTCTGTGTCATATATGCTGATGTAAACAACCAGTTACATATTAAGCTACTGGCATGACATCCATAGAGAGAATGACACTTTCTGGTTCGTTTCATTGGTCTTCCAAGATTGCTGTTTAACTGTACCAAACACAAAGCAATTAATTAAACCAAAATGAATAATTAAAAATTACGGAGCTGCAGTTTGGGGAAAAAAACATTTTGCTGTTTGTTGCTGAAAGTCTTTCCCCAGAAAGTAACTTTGGTGCTTGAGGGGGAAAGTTAGTGTGGAAATGCTTTAAGAAAAGGTATAAAATAGTTAACATTTGGTGGTGATCCTGTGGCAGGGACTTGGCACTACTAACTCTGCTTATTAAATGGCGTAATTGTCATGGGACTTAACTAGAGCCAGATTTTTGACTCTTGGAAAATGAAAATTTACAGCGGTTTCTCATAGTCCTCCTCTGCACCTACACCTGCCTCCTACCTACTTTCAGTTACTGTGGCTTTCTCATTACACTGTCACTTTGTGAAAGGCATACAAATGCGTCAAGCATTAAGTGACTGCTCTGAGAAAATAACTGTGCATGAACTATCCAATGCATAAAGTACAAAGTTAAAGGAAAGATGCATTTGGGCTACATGCCTACACCCACTGACTAAACTGAGACGGAGGGTTATTGGTCTGTGTTTGTTTTATTATATATTTTGTAATCTCATTTTGTATTTTTCTGTTGTGAACTGCCCCAGGATCTTTGGATGGGGGGGGGCAATACAAAATTTAATAAATAATAGTAAGAATAAACGAATAGGACTTCTTGGGGGTAGACATTGGCAAGCACTGCTATCTCTCTTTAACCTACACTTCACTCCCTAGACAATTGATACTTAGAAAAATAATAGGGAAACCCATTAAAATCTGAGTAGGTGTTTAAGATGGATGGGCAATTCATAATCAAAGAGTTGGAAGGGACCTGCAGGATCATCTAGTCCAACCCCCTGCAAATCAGGAATATGCAGCCATCCCATACAGGCATTCAACTTGCAACCTTGGTGTTAACAGCACCATGCTCTAACATGGTTCCATAGCTATATGGAAGCTAAGACACAGATATGTGGCACAACCCTGAGGTCAAATAGGGCACCTGTGATTTACTCAGAAGAAAGTTCCACTGAATTCAGTAGGACTTTCTCTCAAGTAAGTGCATGTAAGACTGCAGCCTTCACAACCATGTAAAGTGAGTTATTTACAGTCCAATCCTATGCATTTCTACTAAGGCGGGCATCCCCAAACTCGGCCCTCCAGCTGTTTTGGGACTACAATTCCCATCATGCCTGACTACTGGTCCTGTTAGCTAGGGATGATGGGAGTTGTAGTCCCCAAACAGCTGGAGGGCCGAGTTTGGGGATGCCTGTAGTAAGGAATACATAGTTTATTTAATGTTTGTACCTCATGTTTTTCATAAAGTCAAAGTCAAAACACCTTGCCCCCCAAAACACCAAAAGTTGCCCAATGCTATGCACTGGATTTTGAAGCTTAGCAGAATTTGAATCAGGGTTTGCTGAATCTCAAACTTTTAGAGCCACTTTATTGCAAAGTTTTTAAAATGCTAGCAGGCAAACAAGCTTCTGGTGTGTTGACTTCTAGTGTGTTCCTGGAAAGTATCAGAAATATTTGCTTTGTCCATTTGGCTTTAGGCATGGTGGGTAGCACAACTGTGTTGGTGTGAATTATATTTAACAAAATTTGTTAACACTTGTGATTTCTCCCATCCAAATCCCTTCCTTAGCCAAGTCTAGGATTTTCAGCATTAACCATGCCCCTGACTAGGGCACAGCAAATAGTGGCAATGCAACTAAAATTGGCTACAGTTTCAATTGTAGACCAGTTTGTGTCTCACTTCACTTAACGTAGCCCACCAGCCATGTATTGTGTTGAGTCATGAGCTTGACAACCTCCTGTTTTATTTTTTTAGCTTCAGGAAGACAACAAAACCAAGAGGCATTTCTTGCAGGTGGTATCTAAAATGATGGAAATTCCTTGTCTCTTCATTGTATGTGGAAGATCCCAGGTTTTCCACCAGGTAGACCTGAGAAATACTCCCTGCCTGAAACCCCGAGTGTAGATCAGTGTTTCTCAAACTTGGGTCTCCAGCTGTTTTGGACTACAACTCCCATCATCCCTAGCTAGCAGGACTACTGGTCAGGGATGATGGGAACTGTAGTCCAAAAAAGTTGAAGGTACAAGTTTGGGAAACACTGGTGTAGACAATGCTGAGCTAGATGGACCAATCGTCTGATTCCTGTGTTCCCACAAAAATTGAAGGTTTGTGCCTGTGTGGTTAAACTCCCTATAAGCTATGTGGAGAGCTACTCTCACAAACAACTTATCTTGTGTAACTCTGCCTGTAAAATTGCATTATAGGCAGCTGATCACATAAATGACTGCACTTGTGAAGCAAATCGAAGCAAATTTCAGTAAGGAACCTTTCAGATACTGAACCCAAGTCACCCTCTTGGCAGAATCCTATACATGTTCACTTGTAAGTAAGTTTCATTGTGTTAATGTAGTTTACTGCCTTGTAAATGTATTTCGCGTTGCAGCCAATCTTACTCAATAAACTAATTAATAAATTACCGCAGGCACATAGATACATGCAAGTTCTCTCAAGCTTGCATCAGATTAATTTGGCAGTGATTCAGTAACTTTTAAAAAGTTCAGATTTTATATGATTTCTCCAAACCCATATTTGCCATCTTTCCCGTTCCCCACAGAACCAACCCCCTCTAAATACATTATCCTTTTCCTTCCTGATATGCAAGTTGCTATGGTGGAAACAAGAGCAGGGGTGCCCAGGGTGAGAAGGGACAATTCCATCCCAGATCACAGCACACCAGGGCACAAAGACCAATCAACCTGGGATGCGTAGTTCTCCCATAGGCTGCTGCAACAGGTGGGGGGAACCCTCGCTCTGAAAAGGGAATGGGGGAGTGTGGATTGACAGGGAAGGTGGATCACAACAGGTGCAGGGATAGGGGAGTTAGAAATATTTACATCACCTGGATTTTATTTTGAGTCAAAGGGTAATTTTGGTGCTTGTAAAGTTTGCTGCTTTTTGAGGATAGCCCTATAGAGTGTGCCCAAGCCCTAGCTCAGAGAATTTTGCTAGCCTCTCTGTGAGCAAACTACATGCTGTACTCCACTGCATGCCATGAAGCTGCAGTGGTGCCTTATCCATTGCAAATTGACCTCAGGAGGGGGCAATTGGCTTGGCTGCTTTTGTTCCAAACCTGCATTTATCTGGCAAATATAGCTGTGGTGGCCTGAAGGATGAAAGCAGCAGTCTCTCTTTGTTTGTGTATTTGTGAAAGAATGTTTCAAGGAATAAGTACCTAGGAAAGGAAGGGATAGGCATCCCTTTCTTGCCTACCCTCCTATTACTTATCAAGGAAAATAGATATATTGTGACTTTGTTACATACAGCTGCAATGTTACATTCAGATTTGTCCCTTAACAGAAGGTTGGGTCTTAGGTTGTGTATTTTGACTTTAAATGCATCACACACAGCCAATGGCTAGCTTGGGTTATTCCAAGAAAAAAAACAGAACAGCTGAGAAACTACGATCAAGTCATTTAAGCAGAAGGACATAGTAAAAGGGGTGGTTGTGACAATGAGTTGAAAGGAAAAGAGTGCACTACACAAATTGGAATGTTCTTATTCTTATTTCTGGTTGCAAGATTAGAGAAAGCAGTTACTGACAATTGCATTTGAGAATTTATTACCGTAATTTATTTATTGAATTTATATACCGCCCTGGACCTGGACATCCCAGATGTATAAGATAACACACTTTATTTAACAGTCTTGAGAGGTTCTCCCTATGGTGGGAGAAAGAGCAAAACAATGGTTCCTTCTAGAGAGGATGGATTTGGGGTCCTAGGAACAGGTGCTTGGTGCACTTTAGAGATGGTGTGTGGACAGGAAAGGACTTCTGATTTGCTATACCTACAAAAGTGACATCCAAGCAGCAATCGATGGTTAATTAGTAGTGAAGGTGGCGCTGGGGTTTTTCTGCTCGATCCTACACATGTATGCTTATTTGGAAGTAATTCCACTATGCTAAAGAGATATTTCTCTTGGGTAAGTGTGCATAGGATTACAGATACGATGTGCAATCCCAATCATTTATTCAGAAGTAAGACCTGCCAAGTTCATGGGGGGGGGGAGACTCACTAGAAAGTATGCATATGCAGAATTAGAAATGTTTAAACTTAACTCTGTATGAGTAATGTTTATAAGTTAAATCAGGGGTGGGGAACCAAATGTGCCCCACCAGGTCTGCAAGGATGTTTTGGACAAGCCACTGCCACCTACTTTACACCTGACATCATATATGACATCATATGTGTGGCGCACGTAAGAATGGGTTGAACAAGCCTCCCCTCACTTCTGCAGGTGAACTTCAGCAGGTGTCAGCCATCTGATGTCAGAGGATGGCTTGGGGGGAGGGGAGGGAGAATGATGCACAGAATAGCTTCCAATCCCATAGGTGGTGGTTTCCTGCATCCTACTAAAATTATAAAGAACTATGCAGTCATGATGCAGCAAATAGTAATATCAAAATACATTTCATACTTTTTTTTAAAAAAATAACAATACCAAATGTTTATTGGTTTTCAAACCAGTGAAGTACATATTACTGTTGTTTTCTTACACATATTTGTCCTTTACATTCTTTTAAAGACCATTTATTTTCTCCTGATTAATAACTTTTAATTATAGAAATAGCTTTTGCAGAGTTTAGTGCTGGGTTTAGATTTGGGAAATTGAGATTCACATCCCTGTCCAGGAGGATGGCTATTTTTGGAAAAGTCACTTTCTGAACCCAACTTACCTCACATAATTTTCTGGAGCTTAAATGCCACTTTTACCTTGCTGGAAGGCCATAATAAAAATACAAGTAATAATATTAAAAAATAATAATACGGTAGATAGATAGATAGATAGATAGATAGATAGATAATAACCTTGAAGGATGCATTGAAGGTATATGTTGAAGTTTTGAGCATCAGGTTAGCACTTCTGTATTATTTACTGAACCCAAAACTCTGCACAAATGATTATCAGAATCTTAGCCAAGTTACTCTATTTAATCTTCAACTTCAAAGAAACACTTCACCCTCTTAAGTGTGACTTCTCCAAATAAATTTTAGCTTTGGTTAAGAATGCTGATGATTCCCTTTATCAGCACTGTGGTTTTATTTGAAATAGCCTTGTTAAAGAAAAACCCACAGGGGTGACAAAATGAAACTAGTATTTATCTGTCTTATAATGAATTCAGTAGTGCTTGATTTAGCAGTATTTTAAAGCTATAAACAGAATTGGGTTTTTAGTTTATTGATGCATGAATGGAAATATGAAATGACATTTGCAGGGATGCTAAGGGCGGCTAATACAACTCAGAATCCAGAGCAGAGAGAAGGAAGATACAAGAAATAATAATCAGTTAGTTGGGAAATTGTATGAGTCCTTTCTAAATTTCTGCATTTGCTTTGACACCAGAGTAAACCCATTTCTGCATTATCCCCCAATGTAAATTTGCTTCATTTATTCTGAAAGCAGCAGGAATTCAATGAGCTTAGCGGAGTCTTTTTTTATTTTTTACTTTGCTACAATTAAGTAGTTAGATCAGTGTTGCTTTGTTCTTTCATATTGTCACCTGAGCCCTAAATATTCTCTCTACCACCATATTTTCCCGCAATGCTGGTGTTCCTCCATGGAAGTCATTTGCACAGCTGTCCAGGTGCATATAGCTGTTCAGGTGCATGTAACAGAATGGCTGATCCAACCTAAGCATTTATATGCTGTCACAAAAACTGTTGGAAATGGGTTGTAAGCAATATTTATTTACCCATCTTTTTCTCCTGCTAGTTGTAAGTGTGCATTACACAGAAGGCTGATTTATTTCACATAAAGCTGTTGTTTTTGGCTGATGGGAACTTTTACCACCTCGAATCTTGGGGCATAATGCATTTTCAAGTAAAGTGATCAGTGTTTCATAGTTTTGACAATTTCCCCTCTACTTGGTAAGTGTACAGTGTTCAAAATTCCCCAGGCGCCAGCTGCATTCTGCGAGTACTGCTGATGCAATTGCAACTATGGGGAGATCTCTGGGTGCCAAGTTGGCGACTGACATCTCCATCTGGCTGGCTCCTCCAGCTTTCTTAAGGAAGTAAACTGAAGAGCTTATTTATATCCCATTTATATCCCACCTTTTTCTACAAGGAGTACATGGTTCACCCCCCTCCTCAGTTAATCCCTACAACAACCCTGTGAGGTAGGTTAAGAGGCTGTGACTGGTCCAAGGTCACCCATTGAGCTTCATGCCTGAGTGGAGATTTGAACCCTGATCTCCCTGGTACTAGTCTGACTCTCTAACCACTACACCACACTGGCTTCCTAGAGTACTTCTGTCATGAGGCAGCTATTTAAATTAAGTAGGTACAGTGGTACCTCGGGTTAAGTACTTAATTCGTTCTGGAGGTCCGTTCTTAACCTGAAACTGTTCTTAACCTGAAGCACCACTTTAGCTAATGGGGCCTCCTCCTGCTGCTGCTGCGCTGCCGCTGCACGATTTCTGTTCTCATCCTGAAGCAAACTTCTTAACCTGAAGCAGTATTTCTGGGTTAGCGGAGTCTGTGACCTGAAGCGTATGTAACCTGAAGCGTATGTAACCCGAGGTACCACTGTAAATAAATAAATATCAGGAAAGCAAAATGTCCCTTAGAGAAGAATCTGAAGTCTTTTCCTTTAAGCTTGAATTTATTTTATTTGATGTTTTAATGTGTTGTAACCTGCTTTGAGATTTTTCCTTAAAATGTAAAGCAGTATAGAAATGAAATGAATGATAACAATAATAAAAGCAACAAATTCAATGGCAAAAAAAGTCTCCTAGACATTCCATTGTAGTGACTGTAACCTAGGTTTAAGGTGTTATTTGGCAATTAGTTTATGCATCTGAGTTTCTAACACCGTTGTGTGCATGTATTAGTGGTTCAACACTGTTGTGTTAGACTCTTCTGAAATACAAAAATGGGAATTATTGTATAAATCAAGTAAGTAGTCTTGGATGGTCTCACAGTGTTCTTTTGTTTGCAGAGAAGATTCTTGCAACAAAGGAAACTATGGAGGTTTTGTGCAATGAAGTATGTGAAGTTGAAATATGCTTGCTGGAAAAGTTGTTCAGTATTATGTTAATGATATGACCATGCAAGGAATCGTGTCACAGGCAATGCACTGGGACAATAAATTGTGACATGCAAAAGTTATTGGGTGGGAAAAGGCACATGGGAGCAAGAAAGAGGGTAAGAGGTGGATTAGCAGCTGCACAGGCAGTGGGAAATTTCCTTTGTACTGGAGTCAACATGATGATGGCAGTTTAATGGAGCCGAAGTATGTTCAAATCTGCATGTCTTGCATTAGATCATAGGAATCATTCCTATTAGGGCATTGTTGAATAGCTCCTGTTTTGATTTATAGGGCTCTTAAAATCCTGATGGAAACTTCCCAGCGTAATGCTGTTCTGTTGTTAGCTATCATTGTTCTGCTGATCTGCTGCTGCTTTTGCACAATTTCAGCACTCTCACCCCTTTGGCTTAGGAGTTCATTTTCCTCTATAGAATTATCCCAGCCAATCTGGGTGGGATGATATAGCTTTCAGTTTTGTCTACAGGCTGATATGGACCAAATGAAGCTGATTTACAATGGGGGGAGCTGCACGGAATTTGTCAGGATTGTAAAGGCAAATAAAACATATTCAGGGCAATGACTCCTGAACAGTCTGAACACGTTCATGCTTCTCACAGTGGAACCCCCCCCCCCAAAAAAAAGCCTTGGCAGAGGGAGCTTTGGATTCTGATAGAATTCCCCCTCCCTCTTTTAGTGAAATGGTTTCTCTGAAAAGGTTCTAGGAATGAGCTTATTCTCCAAAATTTTGATGGTTTGCTTTTTATGTTTGGGAACCTCTGGCTCAGTAACATTTTATACTCACATCTGGAAGTTTCCAACCTTTGAATTCTGCACACAGTCTCAGGCTTTTGTCTTTCCATTCAGACTTGCTATGTTATAACAATGAATCATCTTATCCATTAACTAAACTTGGAATGTCTGCCTAGGCATTCTGAATTTGTTTCATCACATTGCGATAATAATTTGTTGGAATCTTGGCAACTCAACCACTTTCCCAGATGTATTTGGGTTGGATTACATACAGTGTTGTTCTGAGCAACAGAAGGATAAGACATCACAACATTTGGATATACCTTGATTTTATTTAGTTCCCTGTATGTTGTCCAGTCTTTGGTAACAGGTGAGGCAGGGGTTTGGAGTAGGGAGCTGTAAGAGTAGAATAACAGGCAATGAGTTTGAATGCTCTTAAAGGTCACAGGTCAGAATGCAAGAACAGCCAAAGACAGGTCCTTCAGAACCCTGGACAAGTCCAAGGGAAAAGGCAGCCTGTTCTGAAAAAGGCTAGTCACTCTATAGTCCCACAGTCTAACCTTCTCACAAGCCCTACTCCTTTGCGGGAGAAGAAATATCCTTAAAGCAGTGGTTTCCCATCAGTGTGTCATGGAACCCTGGGGTGGTGTGGGTGATGCTCAGGGGTGCTGTGGGCAACACTGGCCTCTGTCCCTCTATCCTTCCCTTCCTCTTCTGATGCCCTCTTGCATCCTTGCCTCCCAAAGGCTTGCACAGCTGTTTGGTACAGCAACCCTGCTGCAGCCACTGTTGCTGCCCAAGGTAAGGTGCTGGCTTCACGTTTACCTTTGACCAGTCTCCGTTGGGCCACTAAGGCTCAGGGAATCCTCTGCCCATGCCCCTGTGGGGTGGTGTGAGGAGGCACCTATCTTGGGAGGGCAGCTCAGACAGAGACCAGGGGCAGCAGGAGTGGCTGCCTGGAGGACTGCCAAGGAGAGAGGAGAGGAGAAGAGGCTGAGGGAACACTCCACAAGGGAGAGTGTTTGAAAAAGGTTGAGAGGCTGCAAGCTTCATTTGTTCAGTCCTAGTGAAACCAGTGGGACTTACTGAATAAATGTGGCTAGTTTTTGGCTGTAAGTTTGGCATTCATGGGGATGCGGGTGGTGCTGTAGTCTAAACCACAGAGCCTAGGGCTTGCCGATCAGAAGGTCAGCGGTTCGAATCCCCGCAACGGGGTGTGCTTCCATTGCTCGGTCCCTGTTCCTGCCAACCTAGAAGTTTGAAAGCATGTCAAGTGCAAGTAGATAAATAGGTACAGCTCCAGCGGGAAGGTAAACGGCGTTTCCGTGCACTGCTCTGGTTTGCCAGAAACAGCTTAGTCATGCTGGCCACTTGACCCAGAAAAACTATCTGTGGGAAAACGTCGGCTCCCTCAGCCAGTAAAGCGAGATGAGCACCACAACCCCAGAGTCATTCGCGACTGGACCTAACAGTCAGGGGTCCTTTTACCTTTACCTTTTGGCATTCATGGTAGTGCAAGAAAAAGACAAAAGACATATAGGGCATGATCATCTACTAAATATCAGCATTAAAGATATTTGTGTGTGATGGCTTTGAAGTCTCCAACCTCTTTAGGCCTTGGGGCACATATGGAAAACTGAGAAACTCATAGGCACCACAAACAACCCCCTCTGCCACACCTGTAACCACACCTGCCCCAGTGTTCAAAACTGCCATTGTTCTAGGCACACTTTGCAACAGGGAATTTCATTAGCGCGAGCAGTTTCTGAGCTCTGGGCTCAGTACTGTGCCTAAGATTGCAGATTAAAACTGCAGAGTGGAAGGAAAGGAGGACCTTTTTTTCTGCCTCCCCACTTCCAGCTGTTCTCTGAGGACTGGAGAAGAGACCCTTTTAATAATATTAGGGGGGTGGGCAGGGGAAGGGTTGGACCATGTGAAAAATGAACACAATCTTTTAGCTGCAGTTCATTCATTTTCAGCTTTGTATTCTTGTTATTAAAAAAGCACACCTAGACATTCTGGTGTTGCTCCCATAACCTTGGTTTAAGGTGCCATTTAGCTCCTGGCTTTCATATCTCAGTTTCTAACACTGACCTGTCCTTCACTCACTCTGTAGCCAATAGAAGGCTCTCAGCTGCAGAGGGAACAGCTAGCTTTTCCCTCCCTAGCTGCAACACCCCATTAGGTTTAAACTTAGTCCTCTGTTAGTTACAAGCAAAGTCCTATTAGAAGTGTATTGAAATGGGTGAAGGAAAAAGGAGAATGTTGTGGGTACTAGGGAAAGTCTTGGCAGACACATGTGCAGTCACGGGCACCATGCGGGCATAAATTCAGTGGGAAAATCCATTTGGGTGTTCACAGTGCATACAAGCAAGAGCTAAACTAAATTATTCTCCCATTAAAACTAATGTTAGTAGTTAGCTAGTTTTGGTTCTTCTTTTCAGTTGGACCAGCTGAGCCAAGGAATTTAGGCATATCATCAGTTCTGCCCTTTAGAGGTATATTCTCTCTAAAGCAAAAGCTAGAAGTGCAAACAATATTGGCACATGCTTAAATGTTATGTTATGGATTTCAAAGAACACATACCTCACTGGGATCATGTGCATGGCTAGTTGAACCTCCCAAAAAGAAGACCTCCCACTAACTTCTGTTGTGTCGGCAGTGGTATAGAGCACAAAGGACCAATGCTTTAGTTTACTAGAAACTTAGGAAAGATTCAGAAGGGACCCATGGGCAAGATTCTCTAGTCTTGAGACTTGAATTTCTTTCTACTGAGGCTAAAACTGCACAAGCAGAACAGTTTTTTAAATATAATGTGCAAGTTCAGTTTATGACATTGGATAATCCAGTTTTATAAACTCATGAATATGTAATTATGCATTTGAAATAAAAAGAGTGCAGATAAATTATGAAGGCAAATGTGCTATTTTGTTTTAATCACATGAGAATTTTATACAAAATGTAATTTGCTGATTTTCCTTATTCAGTTGCTACACCATTGCTGTTTCTGTTGAATAAGGAAGAGCTGAAGAGGTCCCAGTCCATGTCCTCTGTATCTTTCTGCCTATTGCTCGTTCTCTCCTCTTTCGTTTTACATCTATATAATAATGTGAAGGTATCATTGGGAAGTTTAAATATCTCTTTCTGTGTGTATCCAAATTTGAAAGACAAGACTGGTTTTGTTCTATGAGTGCATCTGGTAACCACCACCTTTGTGAACATTTGGATAACTAACTCAGAACAGACAGGCTTATCAACATGGTTGAATATCTCTGGACGTTGAATATGATGAATTTTGTGAATTCCATTATGATAACCAATTAAGCGCTATGTTCTTTGTGGTTTGTCATCTTGTTTTTCATCTCTTTTTGTGGTTTGCATTTCATGAACTATTAAATCATCCAATGCTTGACCCTTAAGCATTTTGCTTTTTTGCTTTTTTCTTGCTGTTTGCTACTGAGAAATGTATGTAACCATAACTTACATTTGAAGAACTCCCCCCTCCTTCTATGTGTAGCATCTTCTTCAAAGGAGCCTGCATCTGATGTTTGAAATGGAAACTTGATAATTTTATCTATTTTTTCCTAAAGATATGGAATCTGGTTATAATAAATCCCTGAAGGCAACTGAAATATGAATAAGACACAAAGGTGATTAAAAACATTGTGAAAATGCTTTTTAAAAAATTGTTTTTAAAAATGCATTGAATTTGCTATAGCTCAGTCGCCATTTAGTATCACAATTGTATATTGCACTTTCAGACACATTCAAAACGTTTGATTTGAAGCTGTATAGCTGAGTCCATGGAACCACTGAGTGTGCCTTAGTTAATGATACAGTTGAAGTTGACAGAACATTGTTACACACAACACAATAATATTTGTATTGCATTAAAGTGTATGTTTCCACTGGAAAATCCTTTCTAGCTTTTCATCAGTAAAATGCAAGTACTAAAACCATAATAAAAAGACTTTTCCTGGAGTGAGCACTATAATGAGCCAATAGAAATAACAGATAGAATCATTAATGCTAGTGTGATTGTGTAGAGCTTGTTGAAAAACATACATTTCAGTTGCTAGTCTTTATGTGGGAAACCTATGTGCAATACCTTTTTAATTGCCTTACAATGCTTTTCTAAGGTCATGATTTCATAGAATCATAGAAATGTAGAGTTGGAAGGAATCCCAAGGTTCATCTAGTCCCCTGAAATGTAGGAACATGCAGCTGTCCCATTTGGGAATCAAACCTCAGACCTTGGTATTATCAGCACCACACTCTAACCAACTGAGCTATTGCACAAGTGCTGTAGCTCATAACCTTACTCTAGGAGTAATTTTGACAATATGTGTTTGGGATGTGCTGTTGAGTGGGCAGGTACAAGTTGATGTGCCATAATTTATTGTTGATCATTGGAGCTGGAGATGGTGGCATAGGCTTCTTGGACTGCTGTGTTGTTAAAATGCCTAGAGCATATTGGAACCGTGGGACCAAACAAACAAGGACTTTGAAGGTTGGAGATCAGGAAGGGGAACGGCATTATCCTTGAACTCACATGGAGGGTGCAGCAGAAGATCAGGAACAAGGAGATGAATAAAGTTTTGGTGACTGCAAATAACTGCTTGGCTGATGAGATGGACCCAAAGACTGTAAATCCTTGTGCCATAATCATTCAAGAGAGCCAGCCTACACAGACCTGCACTTTCTTATTTTGCTCTACGTATTTTTCAGAGCATGGAATGCTTTCTCTTTGGTTCACAGCTGCACACATTTTCCCTGACAATTTCTGTCCAAATACTGTTACAGTAAATGTACATATGTAGCATTACGTTCAAATTCCATGAGCAACACAGGCTCTACCCCCTTCTCCACTCTTTCAGAAATGTATGCTAAGCAAAGCTTTATTGAGAAATAAAGCAATGAGGCTCAGCTAGAATTTCTGCTTAGTATAATGATCACTCCACTCCATTTAGTATAAATAGCACATTACTTGAAAACATGGGGTATTTTTGCAGTATTATGGACGAGTTAATATATTTCACTCCATATTCCAGATACTTTAATTTAATGACTAAGGAGGACCTATTTGGTTTCTAACATTTGATGTTCCTTTTATGTCTATTTCACATGTCCAGATTTTATCAACTGCATTTTTTCCTGCTTCCCAGTGGCCTTTTTAATCTTTTTTCTTCTTCAGATCATAGAGTTATGATCACATGTGACAGTGGCAGGGTGGATGTAAATATATTGCTATAAGTGTCTATAACAAGATGGGGTTGCAATTTCTTTCTCCTTTGAGCATAATTCTCTGTGGTTGATGTGCATGACTTTGAAGGTTATAGCTGTCCAGTGTCAGTAATTCACTAGGCCATTCCTAAGTGCATCTGTTTACAAGGTTATCTGTCTGATGATTATTGAAGCAAGCAAGCGCAGTATCCGGTTCCCGAATTACTAAAGGAGCTTATCTGTGTCCTGGAAAAAAACACCCAGCATCATGGCCCTTGTGCTTAGCAGTGTTTGGGGGTTAAGTGAGGAAATAATTCAACTCCCTTTTAATGAAACACTGTAGTCAACAAATTGGATAAAACTGCTTGTGATATTCCCTAGGTCTGTCTGAGGATGGTCACTAGCTCAGTTGCTAAGCCCAGACTTCCCTCAAAATACCTGCTGCCACCTGCTGACTTTATATTCTTGAGTACATCCTTACCAGACATGTCGGGTGAAATATATTAACCTTAGAATCCCAGACAGCTAATTAAATTAATGTTTATGTTTTAAGGAACATAGCATCCAGAACAAGTAGTCATTTTTATACAGAGTACTCACAGTTCTAATGCCCTATTCTAACTCTTAAAATTTATGTGTTTTCATGTGCACTTTCATTATCTTCCACTTCATGCCCTCTTTCTCACGGACTCTTCGGCTGCCCTATTTTTCAACGCTCATTTCTGACCAACAGCTCCTATCTGTCACTCACTCTAGCTTCACCCAGCATTCCATTCCACTCTCTTCCCCTCGGTCTTAAGTCCTGTTGCCCACATCTGCTTCAAAGGGTTTGAGGACTATTTAGAATGGCACTGGAGTTGGCATGAATTGGCAACTAGAGGGGGAACTGTTGGCAATCATTTCCCTGGCTGTTCCACTGCACAAAGCCTCTGTTAATTCAAGGAGCCTTCTGTCAGTGGAAGAAAACCACTGGATACATTCTGTATAAGACTTCTTCACTGTGGAAAAAGAAGCAGTAGGAACCTCGCAGGCTCTGGGATCTGTATTTGTAATGATTGTGGCTTTGAACATAACCTGCACTTCACATCCCTTGCAATATCTGAAGTGCTTAACAAGCAGAATTAAGTTAATTGAGGGAAGAAGACTTTAAAACATGCAAGGCTTGCCCCACCAAGGAGAACAAGAAGGAACACAAATTTGGCAAAAATAAATGCAAGTGGACATTAATGGATGTTGTATATTTGTGGAGCATATTAATAAAAACAAAAACAAACAAACCCAAAGAAAAACAGTTATTTTATTAACTTTCTAAGTGGGGCAGTGAATAATTTTCTGCAGTTCAAATAATTCATTCTGATTTTCTGCAGAAGCATGATAGAGGAGTATCAAATTACACAGGATGTAGAAAAAGTAGATAGGGAGAACTTTCCCTGCCTTTCCCATGATAGTATAATATTGGTTCATTCAATGAAGCTGGATGCTGGGAGGTTCAGGAGTGACAAAAAAAGGTGTATCACAAAAACATAACTGAACCATAACATTCCTTGCCACAATATGTGGTTATGACCATAAACTTCAGTAACTTTAAAATGGAATTGGACAAATGCATGTAGGCAGGGAAGTAGCCTCAGGGAGAGGAGTGGCTGTCGGGGCAAAGGCACATTTTTTTGGGGTGCTGCTGCTCATGCTACCCTGCCAGCCCTGCACTACTTTGCGAGGCTGGTATGATCCCAGCCTCACAAAGCAGCTTGGGGCTGTCAAGGTAGCACAAGAAGGGTCCTGTGATCCTAGCCAGAGGGTGGTGTGTGTGTCCTAGGGTGGCACAGGGGTCTTTAAAAAAACTCAACAACTTTGATTTCCTAAAAAAATAGTGCAACACCCTCAGTCCGCCCCAGGCACCAGCGGGGGTTGCTACGCCGCTGTCCCAGCCTTGCAAAATGGCTTGAGGCTGGCATTGCTCCAGTGGCATTGGTGAGGGCTGGGCTGCCACAGCAGGCTCCATTCACCCTCCGCACCCCAGCGCCAGCAAATCATGCTACGCCGCTGCATGTAGGATAAGTCTACCAATGACTGATCATCATGATGATTGTATACTACTTCCAGTATCAGAAGTAGCATGCCTCTGAATACTGTCGCTGGGGATCATGAGCACTATTGTCCTCATGTCCTGCTGTTGGGCATCTTATGGGCAACTGGTTGGCCACTGTGGGAAAGAGGATGCAGGGATAGATAGGCCTTTGGTTTCAGGACTCTTGTTATGTTATTCCATGAAATTCAGGTTTCACACAGCCTTTTAGCACACTGCAGTGTTCAACATATTTGCAACCTAGATACTTTTCACAAATGAAATGTTTTCTGATTCTGTGGCTTCTTTCTTATTCCATTGAGAGAGGATGCGCTCCAGCTCTTATCGATCCCCTCTATAGTTTGCCATCCAATATATGGGTTTCTACATAAAAGGTGGTTGGTGAAATACAAATCAAATTAGAATACTGTAGAAATACAGCCAATTACATGGTAAATCTACAGAATGTCTTGTGAAGTATTTGAGCACCAGCTTCCCCCTGAGGAATACATATCTTCATATTTTATGTAAAGGTACTGTTTCATTCAAGGGTAATGCAGGGCATTCCAGTCAAGTTTCTTCCACTAGGTATGTTTATACCCAAGTACTGATGTCATTGCTCTCTGGCACTGGAGAAACACTTGAGGCACCCATGTTTGCTGTGTAGATTTCCATGGAGAGTTCTTTAATTTCTTACAACTATGGGATCACCTTTAGGAAATGTAGTAAAACTGGCATGAGCAGCAGTGTGACGTATTTACATTCTTTTCCTAAAGTTACCTCTAGCTGCAATGAGGTGCAGAAATTATGCAAAGTATCATGTTATATGTTCCTCTGATAACATTGTGTGGAATGTTTGGGAGATTGTATTGGAAGAGGAACACACATAACTTTATATTATATATTATACTATATACCGTATTTTTCCATGTATAAGACCATATCCCCCCCCTATTTTTTCAAGTTTAACATTGGGAGTTGTCTTATACACGGATAGTGCATATGGGGGATTTCTTTATTTGGAATCCCCAAAAATAGGGCTCGTGTTATATAAAATAAGGTATATAATGATATATAATGATATATATATTATATATTTTGTCTCAATACACATACGACTCTGAATGTTACTAGGAGCCAGTAGCGCCGAATTTCTAAATCACAGCGTAGCCAATATCTTCCCTACCCCTGCTGGGTATTTGGCCTATGCCTCTGTGAAATGTGCAAGACATGTGTACCACAATCCATGTGAAACATTCCACAGCCATATGTTTATTGTTGAGAGCATGTTCCAGTGCTTTGCTGGAACACGGCCTGGTATAAAACTTGTTGGTGCCTTTTCCAGCTCTGGCTTATTTTCACCTGTGTCAGTGGAAACTATGCCATAGATTTCAATGGGATCTGAAAAGGGTGGATTTTTTTAAAAAAAGAATGCTTTCAGATAAATTTGTACCAGCTCATTGCACATTTTTTTTCCAGGCTACTGACATTTCCCAGGTACACCTATATGCCATATGACTGCTCTTGTGGTGAGCCTGCCAAACTAGATGCTTGGAATGAAATGTTACATGTTTTGAGCAAGTAACTCCTTTTGCTTACACAGATTACATATATGTTTACTCAAGAAGATGTACAATACATATGTATATGTATATGTTATACGAGACATGCTATATGAAATATATCATATGAAATATGTCATATGATGTAAGAGATTGTTAATAAAGCAAAAAAAAAAAAAAGGTCAAGTAACTATATCGTACAAGTAAACTGCAGTGACAAAGCTGTTTGAAAGGACAACTTTGAAAAGGTATCAAAATATATAATGCCACAAATACATATTATTATTCGTCCGTTCCCCCTCCAGCAAGCTTTGAAACTTAAGGTGTTCCATTTTCTTCCTTTTTCACTTTTTGAAGTTTGTATTGCTTAGCATCTGTGTTATATGCGCAAGGATTATAAAGTACACAGATGGCACTCTCCATAGGTCAATACTTGGACGGTACAAAATCCTCCTCGTGCATGTAGCGTTAGGCTGCCCATGAACCAGAATAGTCTGGTAAAAGAAAATTGCACTCTTGCTGAGAAGCAAGCAAAATGGTCTTTGAAGTGTGCATAAAAAATGAAAAATGGGGTAGAGTGGAAGAGAGAACAAGTTATTAACCAGCACATTTAAAGTTTAAAGCAAAGAGAGAACAATATATCTATGCCTGTTTCATTGGCCTGCAGTTTCTGTGGTTTGAGGAAGGAAACAGAGATAATGTTAAGGTGTACTGTGGATATGCTGTGCACATATTACAGTCAATGTCCCCAAAATGGTGAATGCTAACAATCCCATATGAATGGAGCAATTGTCAAAATAAGAAAGATATCTCTCTACTTCTTGAACACTACACACACTAGTGAATTCTGGCAACTGCATTTAAGCATGTGTCAACATTCTGCAGTGTATCTCTGAGACCTCATATAGAGAATATCCTGGATTGTCAACATCCAATGTAACAAATATATAACATTTTGTAAGGTGCTGGGATTTTTGAATAAGAAACTGTAGTAGCAGGCCTCCCTCCCCAAGTTCACTGTACCACCAGGGCAATGTCCAGTAAGCCAAGCTATTGACTTGATTTCCATTGCTCTGCAGTACCAACATTGCAGAGAGTCAGAGGGTAAATGTCAGCTTCCATCAACGCCCAGCAATATCAGGTGTGAAGCAGCAGCAAATAAGGTTCTAACACTCCTCATATTAATCCTTGTCCCTGGTCTGGATCCGCTTTCCAAACAATTCCTTGCACAGTGCAGCTTGAGCTGCTATGGACTCCAGGACACCCTAATTGAACCTGTACAACCACTGGCATACCTCTGAACTACTAGCCCTTGCACATATTCAATGACACTATTTTAACAATGTTAAAAATGATAACGTTATTCTAATAATACTGAGTGGTTGAGGAACACTGTTGGAACTGTGTCTTGATTCATTTATTTATTTTTAACTGCCCTGTGGCCTATAGCTACAGCTGATGAATTGACAGTAGGTAAAACTACCACTACAGTGGTACCTCGGGTTAAGTACTTAATTCGTTCTGGAGGTCTGTTCTTAACCTGAAACTGTTCTTAACCTGAAGCAGCACTTTAGCTAATGGGGCCTCCCGCTGCTGCCGTGCCGCCGGAGCACGATTTCTGTTCTTATCCTGAAGCAAAATTCTTAACCTGAAGCACTATTTCTGGGTTAGTGGAGTGTGTAACCTGAAGCGTATGTAACCTGAAGCGTATGTAACCAGAGGTACCAATATCAGCTTCATTTGATTGTCCTGTGAACAGTACAGAAGATGGGAAAGGAACTGAACATTTTTGACAAGATCAAATATAGCCCTCTTAACTTGCTTGATGACCATTTCTTTATCCCTTACACTGAAACGGAATTCTTACCAAGTGGTTAAATCGTAAAGTCGCAGTAGTTTGACAAGTATCCAAACCCCGTAATTGTCAAAATCATGCATGGGCTGAAAGAATAATTGCAGGACAGAATCCTTTCCATGCGAGCCACACAAATCTTTAACAGGTTATCATTGGGCAGGTGAAAAGAATAACAGCTATGGGCAGGCTCCATTTTTATCAGCTTTCAAATTATTATAGAGTTATGATGACAGAAGAGCAATAACAAAAATCTCCTAATATAGCAAACTAAAGGCAGGGCATACAAAGCCTAAAGATGTTAAATAATAACACCCAAACTAAGATCACGACAACCATATGTCTCTAGATGTTATAAGGAGAGATTCCTGTAAATCTTAAATGAAACAACATCCCAACATACTCAGTAGAAATGACTTCCTGCCCCTTAGAGGCCTGTAACTTAGGTGCTGTTTCCTCCTGCAATAACTAAATTGCGGAGGTTTTTATGCCATATAGTCAGATTATTTTTTAACGATGGTAGGGCATGTTTAAAGTAACTTCTTGCCCATATTTCATGTGGAAATATAAAAATGCTGATGGCAGTCAAGTCTTACAGGATCACAATTGCATGAACGTTGGAGTGATGTACTTCCTTGTGTTGACTATATTTTGCCTATGAACAGCTTTTTATTTTATCAGCTTTGCTATCTATTTAGCACAGGAGTTCTAAAACAGTGTCGCAGTGAGTCCCCAGAAGAGAAATCAAAATCTTAACATCCCCTGAACGTAAAAAGCCTCATGTATTCCATCTTAAACGAAGCCAGAATAACTGTTGCCTACTGGCAATGTTTCTTAGTAAGTTGATGTGAAAAATCAAGGCCATTTCTCCAAATAAAAAATGTATTGGAAATGAGGCAAATTAAATACGTTAAGGCTGTTTGGTGAGTATATGCCCTGAAATTATAAATGCTGATAATGATACAGTAGTCACTTGGGTGTAGGTGTGAGTAGCTGGATGTTGAAAAGGTTAAAGGAGTACGGAGCAGGCTTATTGGTTACTGTCAGGGAACTGCCATCGGAGCTAGAGGCGGAGGGAAGGCTCCAGAGGGATGCCGGAGAAGGAAATCAGCGTAACACCAGTGGAGAAGGGGGGCAGATGGGGGAATCGGAGAGGAGGCTCCAAGACTCCTCGCCGGAGACCAGCGGAGAGAGTACGGGTACTCCGCTGCCCATACCCTCCCTGCGCAGAAGACTTCCGCGCAGGGAGAGTAGGAGGAGACTTGGCGTCAAAGAACTTCTTTGCTGGAAGAAGTTCAAGAAACGCCCACTGACGGATTCTGACAGTGACTGAGACAGCCACGAAGCTAGAGGCTGTCCAGACAGAAAGGGTTCAACCAGGTAACCTAGCCAGGAGTGGCGGCAACTTACGCATGAGCAACCCCTAGAACCATTACAGTTACATTCAGCAGAGTCCTATGAAAACTCCTCTCAACCTCTGTCCCAGACATGCCAGAGAAGCTCTAGTTACTCTCGGCATTAGTTTGGCATCCATCAAAGGAGATAATGCATTCTGCTTCAAATTCAATTGGGAAGAACAGTGAGGAGTTTACCGATAATATTTTAGGAGTGCCATTCTGGGCTGCTTCATGTCTGAACCCTGTTTGGGATGGTAGCCATGGTAGGCATCTGCCACACATCCCACAGATGAAAAATATTTAACTTCTAGGCTGCCTTCCTGGGTGTTTTGATGCTCATTTCATTTCTTTGCTAATGGCATATTATTATCATGGTATTTCTTGTAACTTAGCTGTGATTTTTAAATATTTGTTTGTAAGCCAAGATTATTATTTTTTTAAGAACAGGGAATGCTAATATACGTCCTTAAAAATAAAGGAAATCCAGCAGCTAGCTGCTAGAATCAGTACCGCTCTATCACTCAGAGTGAAAAGCCTGTAAGATGAATTTGGAGTAGGCATTGAAGTAGGCATTGGAGTAGGCTCCTGAAAAAGGCTTTTCATCTGTTGCTGCTGCTTGTTGAACTTTGGGAAGGTCTGGTTTATATTATTCTGCTTTTCTGGTAGTTATTTGCTATTGTGGAAAAGCTTGTCTGGGTAAGGGGAGGTAAGCATAAGACATGTTATCACCATCCTACTCGTATGCATGCCTCCTCCCCCCCCCCCCCCGTTTTGTTTTGTTTTGCTACAAAGAACCGTGGCCCAGAAGAGAACATGCAGTCTTCCATGGGCTACTGTTAAACCTAAAGTCAAGGACAGTGGGTGTAATCTTATGCATATGTACTTGGAAGTAACTTTCCCTTTGTCAGCGACCTGTGCATAAAAGTGCTGCCTAAGATATATGACATTGTATTATTTCATCTAGACGTGCATCATCACTAAGATCTGAGCAAACAGACTGAGTGGAATTGACCTGACTCTGCTATGCCCACCTGGGGATTCGGTGCAGTACTAGTCTATTATTATTTATTAAATTTCTATACCGCCCTTCATCCAAGGAGCACAAGGCAGTTTACAGTACAAAACCACAAAAACACATAGCATAATAACAAAACAATACTCCACACAGTTTAAAAGACCATAGATGGTTTCATCAGCCAAAGGCTTGGTCAGAGGTGCCCCAGCATTTTTTCAAAGAGGGCCAGAATTGATGAAGTGAACATGTGTGAGGGCCAACCAAAGTTGTTGTTGAACTTTTTTTTTACAATTTTAGCACAAACTTGTTCAGCCTTTTTTTTTGGATTGAAGTTGCTTAGGATTTTAGCCCACAACAAATACTGCCACGGGGGCCAGATTAAGTCAAACGACAGGCTAGATTAGGCCCCTCAAATGGACTTTGGACATGGCTGGCCTAGGAGAAGAGTAGGGCTGGGCAATATCTGGTTTTCATCATTGTGATATATCACCAGCTAAACACTGTGATATACCAATATATCATGATGTCTTAAATAAGGATGGGGCATTGTAGAGGCATTGGCTGGCTTTCCCTACATTGTGATTTTTGCACCATTCTCTCTCTCTCTCTCTCTCTCTCTCTCTCTCTCTCTCTCTCACACACACACACACACACACACACACACATGCGCACACATTCATGATATATGGCCAGGTCAAAAATTATGAAACTGATATCATGATACGGACTTCAAACCAGCTTTGGACAATATTTTGATATATCACCCTGCCCTAGTGAAGATGGATGTTTTCACCTGGCACCTAAAGATATGAAGGTACCAAACAAGCCTCTCTGGGAAAAGCATTCCACAAATGGGGAGCCATCACAGAAAATGCCTATTCTCATGTTTCCACTCTCCATATCTCTCATGGAGGGGGCACATGAAAAAAGGCCTCAGATTATAATTGCAGGGTCCGGGTCCTAGTCTAGGCTGGAGGACTGGGTGCAGGGGATAATTGTTATGTTTTATATAATGACCATTTTGAACACCAGGAAACCTCTGCATTGGGCCATATAAGTACAATATCTTTTTCAAGTTTGTCTGTTGCTAATTTCTAATTCATTGAGAGAAGCTTTTTCTGTTGGATTCCCATGTGAGCAGTTGCTGCCAGGTTGAAATCCTCCCACATGTCTAGTGATTAAATATAATTCCCCTTTCTGCAACCCCAGCCTTCAAAACTTTCTTCCTATAAAAACATGGTTTGGGTTTCTTCTTCTTCTTAATATCAAATAACACCGTAACCATAACCCATTAAGAATCAATTAGCACCATCAGAGTGTGAAACAGATTTTTATAAGAACCAACCTGTCTGGACAGTTTTTCTTTGTATTGTCAGCTTTTCACAACATTTACCCATGGAAAGAATGATCACAACTTTGAGCTAAACTTGGATTTATGTCAGCTGTAACAACCACTCCGTCAATAAAAACTGAAATGGAAATATATTGATTTGATTTACGTTCCAGCGCCCTCTCTGAGTGTTGTGAATCAAATTCCCAGGAGTTTAAGGATTTAAATAATAAAAGCTGGGTTTATTTACTCAAGTTTTGGAATTTAAAAACAAGTGGGCTTCTAATGTTCTATGGATTTTATGATTATTGATGATATGGAAACTGGGAAGTTAGATGGAGTGATTCAGGCTTATTGGACTACTTTAGGCTTAAATAATATACATCGGGAGGAAACAATTCTGCTGATGATGGAACATATATTGTGCCTGCTGAACAGCCCTGAAGGCAGTAAAGGTATGCTTTGCTACCTTTGTTGAGTCTTCAGGTACCCATGCAGCCAAGAGGTACAACGCCTATTAACATCTGCCCCAGTAAATAGTATGCTGGAACCTACTGTGACAATTCTGCTAGGCATTTGAGGACAGAATTGCTTCTCTCCATAGCTACATCAAAGCCACTGTTGGGACAGATCCAAGTGAGGTGACCAGTGCAACACACTGTGCAATGCTGTGTGCATTTGTTTATTTATTTATCCCAGGTTGTGTGCTTTACATACAATTTTCAGATTTTATGTTCACCACAGCCTTGTGACTGCAATGAACAACGCAGGCTGTGCAGTCCCCCCCCCCTATAAATAGTAGTGACATTCAACAGCGAGAGTGGCTTAGAACTGCAGGCTGGATTCCAATTAAAGTTAGTTGCTCTTATGTCCATTGAAATCATTGTCAGTATACTTAGGCATGGCTAACGTATGTCCTGTTTCCTTCCATGGGAGAGAAGTACAGACAACAACAGTTTTGCACGGGGGTTACGGAGTGTGTATAAGACCGTTACGCCCCTTGTCTTGGAAGTTGGGACAACTTTCATAATCCTAAATGGCCAGGACATAATAATGCATCCAATGCAGTGTTGTTGGTGATTGCATAGCTGAGGGTACAGTGAATGGATCATGCATGAAGTCTCATTAATGTACTTAGTCCTGTGCATGAATCCCTAACCTTTTTTTTTTTTTGTATCCCTCCCTAAACTCATTACCGTATTTTTCACTCTATAAGATGCACTTTTCCCCTCCTAAAAAGTAAGGGGAAAATGTGTGTGCGTCTTATGGAGCGAATGCAGGCTGCTCGGCTATCCTAATGCCAGAACAGCTAGAGGGAGCGCTGCGCAGCGCTAGCTTTGCGGGGCTATCCCAGAAGCCAGAACAGCTGTGTAGCGCTCCTTCTAGCTGTTCTAGCTTCTGGCTTAGCCGCTTGAAGCCTCCACAGGGCATGGGGAGCATGGCTTTTGCATGGCTATCCGTGGCTTTTGCTGGAGGTGGGGGAAGTGACAGAGCGCGCGCTAGGTACGCCTTATGGTCAGGTGCGTCTTATGGAGTGAAAAATACAGTGCTTTGTTTTGTTATTTGCTTTGTCCTGTGCTGTCCCTTCTGTTAGCTAATTTAATTCTTTACTGAGTGCCCTCTCAGTGTAGCAGCCTAGTTGTGGTGTACTCTATCCAGAGATGCCAGGCAAATATATTTTTATTTTCTCAGACTTCTTTATTTAAAATGTTCATCCTCTTGATTGATTATGCTGCCTTTGCAATCTGTGGCCTTTTAGTTTATTATTATTATTATTATTATTATTATTATTATTATTATTATTATTATTGTAGTAGTAGTAGTAGTAGTAGTAGTAGTAGTACTAGTTATATTTGTATGCCACCCATAAGACTGGGTTGCCCCAGACACTCTGGGCAGCTCCCAACAGAATATTAAAAACCCGATAATACATCAAACATTAGAAACTTCCCTAAAATAAACAAACATGATCAGAACTGTTTTATATGCCCTGAATTGAACCCCTGTATTCTCTGAATTAGCCTGGTCATAATCCTGCACAATCTATTTTATATTCTCCCTTGATCAAGCTAAGCTGTGCCACCCACATTCTGGCTTGCCCTTTGACACACATTAAAGATTCTCCATCATGCTGCAAATTAGAGGCTCTTCACATTAAGAACATTTTCTCCCAGATTCAACTGATTCAACATGTCTGGCTTTTAGTTTATGTACTAAGTACCTATCAAAGAACCTGCTCTGACAAGTAAAAGCTCTATTCCCTTGATGCTAGCTCAGATTTGTGGCTGGGGCTGAAATAACACTGATGTTTGCTCATCATTATTTGCTTTGGCTCCTTCCTGGCTAAGAGCTATATTTAAAAAAAAACGAAGAAAAAAAACCTTTCCAAATTATTCTTATAACCATATTTGACTATTAATGCATACAGGGAACAATCCTATTGACTAAAAATTAACTTTTCATGACGCATTCACTCTACATATATTTTAAGCAGTAAGCGCTTGCAGCCAAACAGCTAAAAGAAGTACTGCTCACACTGCGAAAGCAACACAGAATGGCAGCAAGTTTACATTTCAACTGCATTGCAGCGAGAACCTGAAAAACAGCAAAAGCCATGTCCTGGGATAGTCATAAAAGCCATGTACGTCCAAATAACTAGTGGGAGCCAATGCAGGTTTATATGAGAGTAAAAGAAATAGTTTTGTTTATAGCTGGCCCAAGAGGCAAGTTAGGTGTGCAGGAGCATGCAACTCCTGAAAGATAAATGCTAAACTGGTTACAGATGAAATTATGGAGGATTTTCCTTTATGCTCAGCAAGCAAGTTCTCCCCCAGTCCTACCCAAACAAAAACGGAATTACTTTAGTTGTAAAGTGAGTACTGATATATTCCCCTTTGGCCAGATATCATCTGGGGTGAATCATGAATGAATCTGAGCAAACCTTTATTGTGAAAATGAAGTGTGGGTGTATTGTGTTTGCTTGAGAGTTAGACGTTCTACCCCCTGAAAATATGTCCTAGCACTATTAAATTAATGCTGACAAACGTAAGGGTATACTGCCTTTCCCCAAAGTCTTGATTTTATTTCCTTTACTCATAACTACTTCTCCAGCACTCTGAGGACCTCATGGCCCGTAGGCCACAACTGATTGGGATAAAACGAGGGTAAATACTGACCAAACTTTATTAGTATTGATTTTTGGAACTTGCATCCCTGGTAAATGTTATGAAGTGTAAAAATAGAAAATGAATGTCAGCTACAACAAAGTGAAGCATAATTGCGACAAATAACGTTAGTTCCAGTCACTTAGGTTTAATTTTGCGCTTAGTCTAAGGAAGCTGCTTTCATGTTGCATCCTGCAGCTAAATTAATACTTTTCGTAAATAATTATTTTTGATCAATGAACTGTGCATAAAATAAATGTGCTGAAGTCTATCAAGTGAGGAATAAGAACTGTAAATGTGCCATAGTTTAAACCAAAGCTTAGTTAGTTGCTGATGTTAAGCAATAAAATAAAATAAAATATCCAAACCTAACAACTGCACAATACTGATTATTTTGTCGGACGTTATTGGCTGCAACTGAACAGAGTAAAGTGCTCTTAACCCTATTGATTTCAATAGTTGTATGCATGATTTAACCTGAGTTGGATTGTGGTCATCATATTTGTGTAACTAGATACCAAAGCTAGTACGAGCAATGTAAAAATTACTGTAAGTAATTCATGGTTATTCATATGCCTATTGATCATGTGAATGACTACAAACACATTTCTGTAGTGAGCAAAACATTTCCTCCCCAAACCTCACATTTCAGTTGTTGGTTCCATAATTGTGTCAATTACTTAGTAAATAGTTGGGAATACAAATTACCACAATACTTGTTATAATTTCTTTAAAAATCCTTTAAAGTTGATAGCAAGTGGAAGGTAGGTTGTGTTTAGTTTATAGCAATGGGGGGGGGGAGGGGGGAGAAAACACACATTTTATGTATCTTCCTTTCTTGTTTTTTAATGTTTATGTATTGTACAGATTTTTGGTGAGAGATGTAATTTGAAATATGATGGTGTGTAATATGAAATATAATTTATTTGAAATATACAACTGGATCATAACGATTGGTATTTCAGGTGTTTGTATGTAAATTATAACTTATTTATTTCACAAATTTGAAATAACAGTGATTACTTTTTAATGTTGGTAAAACTATAGAATTTTAATACTATAAGGTCCTGGTATTATCTTTGAATAATTCATTTGAGTTGATATTTTTAAACTTGACAATTCATTTCCTCCTTCTCTATGCAACGACAATATATATTATTATATTTACAATCAATATGCATTTAAAAAAATAAGATTGGCTCAAACTTGAGACTGCTAATGATTGGCTGCATGAATATGATGTCATTTGGCTCTTCCTCTAGTTACTAATGGGGTTGTTGATATTGAGCTGGATTTTCACTGTCCTGATTAAGTTTGCAGACTGAAAATCTTTTCTTGGCAGGGCAGGCCATAAAGTGAGATGGTTACAGTATTTTTGGAGAGTGAGCTGAGAAGTCATTTGCTGATACAGCCAGTATCAGTGTGTTTTCAGTGGTTAATTTGTTTCCCCTATGCATCCTGGCTTCTGCAGTGTGGAGAGTAATATGTGCTGTACAAAGTTAAAAGGGATGTTCTTGGATCAACTATGCTGTGCTGAACCTGTGCAGATATGTCGAAAGCAGCCTTCTCCCCCTCTGTCCACCCCTCTCTTTATAGAACTTGGCGGGAAATTGTGCTGCAGTGGGGTTGTGCTCACCCTAATAACTGAACACAGTGACCAAAGGAATCTTTCTCTCCCTTTTTGCAGTTCAGACTTACTAGGTTTTCCCATTGCCTGCAAGAAAGGCAGAGGAAAATGTGAAGTGGGGTGTGTGTCTGTGAAAATAGCAAGCAGGGGTAGGCACAGCAGTAGTTGTCAGGGGGAAACTTTGGAGAAACCTTTTCTCCTCGAGAAAAAGATGTAAACTCATGTATCTAGCTGGGAGGGGTGATTTTTTTTTGAGCGATAAATGATTGATAGGGATTAATCATCATTGCCTCTCTGCACACGTTTTTTGTTTGCATTAAAACAGTTTGGAAAGTTACACAGAACTGGGTGAAATGTGTGTTTATAGACAGAAAGTTTGGTTACAGACAGAAAGCAATTGTGGTAACTCAAAGCAGTTTACATTAACAATTAAAAACAAAAACCTAAACACACACACATAAATGTAAAAGTTGTGGTTCATATCTTGTAATATTCTAAAAAGTATTGCCCAGTTTAAATAAGACCTCAGATGCAAAAAAAAAAGCGCACTCACTTGTTTCATGTGTCATGGCACTTTAACAACGCTTTAAGATACGATGCTTCTTTACAGGCAAAGCAATTTATGGCCCTGAGGAACCTTACTGGAGTGCCGTTGCTGTCAGCTGCAGAGCTTCAAGCCATGTGAAACTCTGCATGGTTCAAGCACTGCTCATGCCCTTCTACACAGCACCTCACTACACAGTACCTGCTATCTATGCACCCCAGTGATGACATAACTTCACACCTGAGATGGACCTGACCCTATGTTGACAACTGCTACACCCACATCACAACCACAGAGCACTGAATGTGGCATGTCTGCACTAAATCACTGCACACACAGCCACTAGGATATATAAATAGAGACCACAACTCAGATGATACGACACAGATTATGGGACTATATCTTTCTGGCTCTATGTTTTGCACCTTTGAAGGCAAAGTAGATGTTTATCTTGAAGTTTGGCTTCGCGTAGCTGATATAAGTTTCACAAAGAGCTGGCACAGGAGGGTCCAGGATGGATGGGCAGCATGGTTTGGGGGAAGAGGGGCTTTAACTCACTGCCCTAGCTGTGATGGTAATCAGAATTGTCCCCCACCATGCCAACTATTTGCAATGGAAGCAAAGCTCCCATTGGGGCTCTACAGGATTTCTCAAATAAATTTGTGATTAAAAAACCCCCCAAATCCTGGCAAATTGCCATATTTTCCTTCTACAGATTTGTTTCATTTATTAAATAGGTTAGTTTCGATTTTGTATAAACTTTGTTTATGAGTCACAGTGCTTGCTTGAAATATCAATGTTATGAGCAGAATATTTACAGATAAATATCTAATTTGTGTTTTTAGGCATTAGTATCTGATATACACCATTTCTGCAAAACTGAAAGTTCAGCTCAGTGCATAAGAAATTAATTACCTAATGCAATTTGTTTTGCTTAGAGCTGCATCTGAGGAAGCTTTAGATAAAGTGAATGCAGGGTATTGACATGTTGAAAATACTTTGCACCAATCCTGTGGAAGTCTGAGGGTATTTTTCCTTCCCATTAAGTTTCAAGTGATACATTTTATTGAATTGTATATGGAAATGAACAGATAAATCAATATAATCTCTCCTATTTGTTCAAATACTAAATCTAATTTTGTGTGCTCCCTACACTTTTCTATTTTTATCAAGATCCATTCTTATAATTAAATGTGTGTGTGTGTGTGTGCCTTTCAAATTGAAACCTGATTATTAAACTACAAAATGCATATATTTCTGGCTTACTGCTGTATGAACCATCCTACTCTTCCAGCTTTTAAACAATTCCAAGGAAGAGTTCCAAATTCAGGTAAATTAAGTAAACATAAATGGAATTATATACAAAACAGTGGATTGCATGGTTGGTTAATTTGCACCATTAGGAACACTCAAACCACCCACTTTTTCTATTTAACAAAAGCAAAAGACAAGTGGGCCTCCCTTTGAAAGGCACTACTTTCCTGTATGGAGGACCAGGACAATGGTTTTCACTACCATGACCTGCTTTTGACTTTCCTTTGTCAGCACCTGCCAGTTTGTAAGCACATACATAATGTTGGATTGCATGGGCTGACTTGGCAAGACGTTTATGCTGTTACGTTATGATCCAAACCAAACAGAAGATACTCAACATCAACATAGAGACTATAACAAATATAGACACAGATACGGGTGTTTCTGAAAACATAGAAGGGATATTGCCCCCCCCCCGTCCACTCCTTTAACCTTTCAGTACTGGTGTACTTTGGAGATTAGGTATTTTATGGTAAGTACTATCATGAGGATAAAAGAGGAAAACCAGTGATGAGCTGGATGGAGAGACTTGAGCATTGAAAATGCATTTGCGCATCTGCAGTCATCAGTCATATAAAATTGTACCTAAACCATAGTAAATGTAGGTACATTCAATATGAGTTTTTTCGGGGGGGGGGGCCTTCAGCAGGTGCAAGGAATTCCTTGCAGGCTAAGAAGATACAGACACAGTAAGATGTAAGGACAGCAAAAGCACCACTCTTGTTTTTCATTACAGGAAACGAATACTCTGGAAGGCTTGAGAGCGAGGTGCATGCACCTTCGTAACAAGACAGGATGGAAGCATACCAGTAAATTAAGCAGGGAGGCAGCTGCCAACACAATAAACATGTGAGTAAAAGAATATTTGTGCCATCCATGCTGCCAAACTGATGATAACATATGGCCTGCAAGATTTTGAACTATTTTCTGAAAACACTCTGAAAAGGCTCTGTGCCTCACCATGTACACATTGTTGTCAATTGACATGACTATTTAGAAGGATACACATTGTTAATAATTCCCAGAGGAATGGCTATGCTTCTCTGTTGCAGAAAAACAACTCCTTAGAGACCAACAAATTGTGTATCTTAGAATGGACCACATGAAAGTCAGTTTCATTAGATGCATGAAGTCTTATCCTGAGTTGTGTGTGTGTGTGTGTGTGTGTGTGTGTGTGTTGTAAAGAATGAGATCAGAAGGAAAGGAAATGCAGAAGGTACAGACTGTGATGATTATATTATTGATGGTAGACACACACATACACACACAATTGTTATTGATTCTGGCACTGCTAAATCAATTTGTCTACCTGGGACATAGATCAGTTGCTTGTTTGGGACAGAGTTGCACTCCTGATTAGCAGGTACATAGTGGGGTACTCCATCTCTGTCACTAGAAGCCCAAGTTACCTTTTGTGGTCAAGAGGTGTTTTCTACCAGTTTGGGCTGGTGCTCAGTTGTGACTGCAGTGGTCCATGCATTGGTAAGCTCAAGGCTTGATTACTGCACTTTTTGTGAGGCTGCCCTTGCATCTGGTCTAGAAGTTTCAGCTAGTGGAAAATGCAACAACCAGACTGCTCACAGGATTAGTGGCCCCAATCGCAGTGGTGCAGGGTAGGGGATGGTATGGTGTGGTGTGGGTGGTGGGGCAGGCTGGGTAAAGAGCACATGGCACAGGCAGCTAGTGACTATGCCATGGGCCAGCCCCTCCATCATCCTTGGGAATTACGGTTGTCCTTCAGCCAGCCCTCAGGTCTCTGGCTGCTGTTGCTGAATGTCAGGTTGGCTTGGAGCAGGCATAGGCAAACTCAGCCCTCCAGATGCTTTGGGACTACAACTCCCATCATCCCTAGCTAACACGACCAGGGGTCAGGGATGATGGGAATCGTAGTCCCAAAACACCTGGAGGGCCAGGTTTGCCTGTGCCTTGCTTGGAGTAAGGCCTCACCACACATGCCTTATGCAAAGAAATTAGATGCTGTCAATGCAGAACTGGACCCTATTGATTAAAATATATTGTTGATTTTGAAATGGATAGGTCAAGTTCATGAAACATTTTGAAGTGATTTACTGGTTCTTTGAACAGGACAGTGTTAACTGGTTGGTGAGCAAAAACAAGAACCACCCCTTGTTTTCTTTTCAATGTGAATTTGAGTTTTCCAGACTCCCCTCACCGCTGCCCCACCCCTCGAATCAAGCTAAAACTGACTTAGACAACTGGTTGGTGTAATGCCAATATCTTCAGAAGCAAATTGAGACAGAACTAGATTCTGAAGTAGGAGACATCTCTTTATAGAATAAAGCATTAACTAGTAACAGGGCTTTGCAGGGAGCTGTCATAATTAATAAGCACCCACGCACAAGGCTTGCTTTGTTAAATACAGTGTAATCCTTACAGGAGTTATTGCATGCAATAATTAACTTGATTACAGAAGGCAGAAGGGGAAAAAAGTCTCAGACTAATCAAAGCACCCTCTGTAACTCATAGGCTTTAATAATTATTATTTTCCCTCTTACAAACTGCAGGTGCTTCGTTATGAGTTTTGAGAATAACTAAATGCTTGTCCTTAAGATTTGATTAATATTTAGGAGTTGTTTTAACGTCATAGAAAGCATTAATCAGATCTTTAATTTTTGGACCATTTTCCTGTTTGATTGGGGATAAAGTACTCATCAAAATAAATTAAACAGGCCATTTCAGTGCAGAAAGTTTGGCTAGTTCCTGGCTGTGGAGTTCAGGGCCATTGTGTGTGGTTCAACTTTCTTTTGAGGGAGGAAATACTTTGTGAATATAATGCAGGTATAAAAAAAATTAAGGACTGTGCAACACAGTATTTTTCTGAGGCTGTAATATTATTGTCCACTTAAAATAAAGGGATTCTCTAACTCTTACAGTGCTGTAGTTACTCACAAAAAGCACAAGTCATATTTCTAGGATTTTGAGACATTGCTTTTTGGTTGACACAAATAAGGGGTGCATCAGTTCTGGGTGATCAGAGCTCTGCAGCCTAGGCATTTATTTATAAAGAAATGTCTACCTCACTTCTCTTTATAAATAAATCCTAAGTGGCTTACAGAATCACTAAAACACACCAACTCAATATATACAGTAATAAAGCCCATTTTGTCTTTAAAACAGTATTGCATATTAGGAGCACCATACAAGTTTATAAGCAGGGAGATAAAAACGGTAAACAACACTGGAAATGTGACAAAATACAATAAAATAAAAAAGTAACCCTGTCCCAAGTCATGTAGGACTTTGTAGGTCATAATCAGTACTTCAAATTGTGTCCAGATGTGGACCCAGCCAGTAAAGCTGTAAGACTGGCCCTGGTCAGTGTTCTGGCTGCAGAATTCTTAAAGGGTATTCTGAAGTTTCTGAATACCCTTCAAGTGTCTGTAATTTCCAGGGACAGTCCCAGATTTAGAGATGCTGTCTCACTTTCTGATTTGATCGCAGAATGTCCCTCTTTTCCTTAGGACGTCCCTATTTCCATCGGAGAAATGTTGGAAAGTATGGAGTTATCCGACCCCATAGCCATCTGAAGCAGGCATCCCCAAACTCGCCCCTCCAGATGTTTTGGGACTACAACTCCCATCATCCCTAGCTAACAGGCCCAGTGGTCAGGGATGATGGGAATTGTAGTCCTAAAACATACTACTACTACTACTACTACTGCTAATGGAATAGGACATTCCCATTCTCATCGGAGAAATGTTGGAGGGCATGTCCTTGAAATGTAGCCCCATGTAGTGCAAATAACATTACTATGCACTACAGTAGTCCAAACAACATGTATAGTGGTTTCTATGGCCAGACTACATGTGCTGATTCACCAACACCACCGTTTGAAGTCTGCCCCATCAATCAGGAAATATTTTTAGCCTCTCAAAAATTCTAAGGGATCAATACAACATGTTTATTACTTTAACAGTGAAATCCTAAGTAAAATAATAGTATAAAAAGGTAAAGGTACCCCTGCCCATACGGGCCAGTCGTGTCCGACTCTAGGGTTGTGCGCCCATCTCACTTAAGAGGCCGGGGGCCAGCGCTGCCCGGAGACACTTCCTGGTCATGTGGCCAGCGTGACGAAGCTGCTCTGGCGAGCCAGCACCAGCGCAGCACACGGAAATGCCGTTTACCTTCCCGCTATAAAGTGGTACCTATTTATCTACTTGCACTTGGGGGTCCTTTTGAACTGCTAGGTGGGCAGGAGCTGGGACCGAAAGACGGGAGCTCACCCCGCCGCGGGGATTCGAACCGCCGACCATGCGATCGGCAAGTCCTAGGCACTGAGGGTTTACCCACAGTGCCACCCGCGTCCCTGCACAGTATAATAATAGTATAATCATGGCTAATAAAAATATGCTTAATTAAAATACCAGGAAAAATATAAGCTGAGAATCCCTACCTCCTATGCCGTTAGGCTGAAAATACCTGGGGACTTCTAGAAATAACCAATTTTCCTTCCATGAACCAGAAAGGTAGAGATATAAATTTACTTTGAAACCATGATAATGGCAATCCAAGTGATGTTGACATCAGCCTGGTGTTTCTTGCCATTGCTGAAAGAGCAACAGTTACTGTTTAATTCTAATGCAGTAAGATAGCCTGCAGCTAAATAATACATTTCTGTTAGCAATTATTTAGCACAATCCTGAACTGCAAATAAATTTACATAAAAATTTGTCTCTTGTAGAGAGTACTTACAGGGAATGTAATTGGATGTAGAGAGAAATAAAATGGCTCCAAATGGATGAAATGTTTGCATTACAAGAGCATTAGCATTCCAAAATCCTTCATAGAAATATAAACATATACATTGCAGTGTTTAAATACTAAGCAGGCATATATAATATTTAATGATGTGCCATCAAAGCTATTGCTTTTTGTACAAAAAAAGAAATGTATGCATTGGAATACTTTTTGAAATCCCACTTCTATCTTATGCAAGGCTGGAATATCAATTTTTACCCTTGCATCTCCTTTCCTCCTCTTGCTTCCCATTCTTATTTCTACCATTGTCAAATTTCAAACAGCAAGTTTCTTGAAGAATGAGCCTTCCAATTTTGCCTAGACTGCTTTGTAAAACAGCATGTACAATGAAGAGAATAATAATAATAATAATAATAATAATAATAATAATAATAATAATTCTTCCCAATGATCTAGACTGTACATTCTACTTTGGGATGCTTCTTTCCCCTTTTGTGTGTGGAAGTAGTTTATTCTCAAGTTCAAGGTCTTAGCTCTTATGTTCAACCATTGTAACTTCTATTATCTGTGATCAGCGAAGCTCTAGAGTGCTGGTAGGGTTAGCCCTTACACATTTTCAAAAATAAGGAAATGCATCAACAAAAAAGGGATAAAAGAGGTCATATATTTGCATATGCTAATTTATTTGTTAATTTGTACAAATTTAGCAATAATGACTGTAATTTTAAATTGAAATAGGGTGTTTTGCATCATAGTGGGGGAGACTATGACTTGTGTGCCTCCTCAGTCTGCTTTCTAGGTGCTGACTGTTGGAAGGATACTTGAAGGCCCTTGTACTTCCTTCTTATGTTTCTTTTGAGCCATAATTAGACTGGACAGTTGGTTTAAACGGAGGACTCCTTCAAAGAGAAGATTGCCTTCTGTAAAGAAGGACATTTCACCACCTTATGCATGTAGAATTATTGTTGCTAAATACTGTGAGCAGATTGCTTGCTTAAGAATAAGACCTAGTTAGAAACCTACCTGCAGTCATAACGTTTGGAACTGGACACTGCACGGCGCTCAGAAGAGATGTGGTTATTTAAAACAGTGTTATCTTTCTCTTTGATTTGTCAGTGAGGCTGATGTGAGACTGAATCATCTGCCTGACCCACTTAGCTCCAGAGGTTACCACTTTGGAGTGGGAGCCTGCACACAGCAACCCCACTTTGTGTATGAACCAGACCTAAGTGAAGAAAGAAATGTATGAATCCACTCTCAAAAGTGCAGTTAGAGTAAATCTGACCTCTTTACAAGCTGGAAGTGGAGCAAATCAATTTTTTTTAAATAAACACTTTAGAGGTCAATGTTACATAGCAATTCATATGGGCTGGCATTTAAGCAGAGATTAGCTTATTCATGAGAGGACAATGACTGACGCCTCCCCTAGCAAGAGGACTGGGGTCATGGAAACACCAGAGAGCTGTTATTTAATGGACTGCACTAAATGTCTTAGTCTTTAAGTTGTAACAATACTATTTCTCATTTTTAGAAAAAAAATATTGTTACTGTACAAATAATAGAACTGGGTGATAACCATACTAATGTTAGCTGTACTTGAAGCAGACTCATTGAGTAGAGTGTGAAACCTCTTGAGTGTGACTTTGTTGGATATCACCCAGTGTTTCTCCATAATAAAATACTATTTATTCATATTCCAACATATTTCTTGGGCTTAGGGGTTGGCTCGTTGGGATATACTGTAAACACATAGGGTGTCATACAAACCCAGCAATATGATATTAATAAAATTGATATTGCTGAACAGATTCTTAATTTGAATTATATTGCATTTTTCCCCATTCTAGTTAGCTGATATGTAGAACAAACTTGAAAGTATTTTTTTAAAGGCTTCAAAGCTGCTTAATTGGACATAGTTTAAACATGTTTGTTAATTATTCCCTACTTTAAATCGTGTCATGTGCAGTAAAGATTGAGAGGCTGCATGCTCAGATTTCAACATTAATCTAGCCATTCAAATAATTGCAATTAATGTATCAAAATTTGCTATTTAAATTGTTGTAATTGCACCCAGCTGCATTCAAGTGGCCTTATTATTCCTGTAGGGCAAGGGAACATCGATAGATGAACATCCTCACTGTCAGATCTCAAATAATTTTCTGGTGCTGCTCTGCCTTGCACTCTTACACTCATAAGAATGAATTGCAATTAAATATTTTGACCTAACTAATCTGTGATTCCTCGTGAAGTCTCAGAATACTATAATGCTATATAAGCTGTTATTGCAGAAACCTATGCCAATGTTGAATTTTCTAGCATTGTTTCTTTCTGCTCTGCATAATTATGTTTAAATAAAGCACAGAGAATATACGAATTATTGTAAAATACGAAGATTGCAATAAAACATTGATCATAGGGGCAGTATTCCAACTGGACAAGCAGTTCGGTTTGTGCTAAAGGGTAGTAAAGGCAGAGATAGCCTGATGTTAAATTTAGGTGATAAGATGCCAGAAGGGCATATATGGAGCTGAATTAGGATAAAGAAGGGTGTTGGAAGAAGATACATACCGATGCAAGGCAGAGTGTGTGCTCTGAGAACTGGGGAGAGGAAGAGAAAGTGTAAAACAAATATCACCTATTACAAGGTTAGGAGAAGTGAAGGAGATTGCAGTGAATCAGGAGGTCATGTGAATCAGGAGGTCCGAACATGTGAAACGCAAGGATTTCCTAGGCAGTTTCCCTTTTAATTCTTGGGCTTTTATTATCCACAGCACTCAGGGTTCTTCTAGGTCCCCTTGATCTCTATATTGCATGGAACTAACACTGTGGTGTAGGGAGAGACATGTGCTAAGAGAGACATAATGTCCAAAACATAACAGGCCTCTGAAAGAAAGATTGCCACAGGTTGATTATTAGAATTTTACCTGTATTATAGTCTATATTCTGTTTTCGTATGCTGCTCCCTGATTTGGGATGAAAGCAACACACACACACACACACACACACACACACACTGGAATGGTAACTTGCAGCTAGTTGGAATTTTTATTACATGAAATAATGTCAGTCTTTCCTACAGGAAAAAGAGTTGAATTTTTAATATGGGATTTCCCCCCCCCCCAAAAAAAATGTTCCAAAAGAACTTTCACACACTGTATTTAATCTCTTTAAGAGAACATCCCAAATGAAAACAGGTATGCTTCTATCGTTCTTTCCTGATGGTGCTTGTTATTTCATGTTGACAACTTATGTTTTCGCACTTCACCTCCAGATTAGTGCACTAAGCTGAAAGGTGACTTGTGCGCCTCTCCAGCTATTCAACATCTTTGTGCCGTCAATTTTCAACCACCAGGACCAAGATGATGATGTTGTGAAAAGGTGGTTTCTTCAATCAGTTTCTTGATTGTACGAATTTTCACAAAGCTAGAGCTGTGGAGGTGGTGTCTGAACTCCATTGTCATCCAAGGTCATAACTGCGTCCTAAACATTTCAGAGTAGTATAATGAAAAAAGTAATGCATGAATGTATATGGCTGTGGTGGAAGAGAAACACATTTTTAGTTAGTATATGGTTGTGATGAAGAAGTCAGATGCACAGTTCAGCCCAACTTGCATTCTCATTAGGTGAATTGACCTTTTGGACTGAAAATTAAGTCTGTTTAGTTTCTCTAAAACTCCTGTCAGACTGTTGGGCAAGACCCAATGGTGGGAGGGGAATCAGGGAACGGTGACAAAAGTAAGTCACCCAGGAAGTAAGTGTGGGTGCATGTATATGTGTGCATGTGTACAAGGTTTTGAGGGTATTCTGCACCAGCAAATTATCAAACCATGGTAAAACATCACACATTAAAAACTTCCCTATATAGGGCTGCCTTCAGATGTCTTTTAGTTTTGTTGTAGGCTTCAAATCAGGTTGCGTGCAATACTTGGAACCAAACTGGATTTGACCAAACTGGGAGTTCTGTGATTGGCTACCCCATTTATATTTACCCTGTAGCAAAATCAGATAAGGGTTGAGGCACTAGCAAAGGGCATTTTCCACAAATGTATGCAGGATGCACATTATTTATCATGAGGCTTTCACAAATGACGCTTTCCAGATGAAAAGGCATCATTGGGCTCAAACTAGAAATGACCTTGGGAGAGCCTTGACTTGGACTCCCATGCATTATTATTTTTAAGTAAAAGCAAATCACATTGAAGTTGCAGTCCTGTGTATCTTTAATACCTTCCCCCGTGCCATTTCTGGAGTATATACACCCCATGTATCCTTGATGAACAGGAGACAAAATGCACAACTTTTCATCTTATGATATATTGGACATGAATATAAAAAGATGTGCAAAACTAGGATGTGCAAATCATTATATTTCCCAGTTACCAGTGCCCAGTTTGGTCAGTTGGCACTCAAATGGTCTCCTATAAATTCTAAGGTACAACCCACACTGTAACTGGAGTTATCGCTGGCAGCAGCCAACCATAGCAATGTCCTCCGGAGCACATTCATTGAAAAGCATTGGTATTTATTCAATTATTTGCAAGTAAGAAGCACATAGATTTTGTTTTCTATCAATCAGCCTGTTTTTAATACTGTAATCATTACATCAGTCAAATAATCCATGTCAGACCTTCGCTATCAAACTGTATTCATTACTTTGTAGCTCAGACAACCTAATGATAGTACTGCCTGCTCAAAATAGCGCTTCATTCACTTATATGCATTTTATAGATGATGAGCATGATCTATTCCCTTTCATGTGTGCACTTCTGCTTAGGTGGGGATGGTATTGTTCCTTGTAAAGTATTGGGGAACAAAGCCACAAACTGTTGTAAGCTGACAACAATAGACCTGAATCATAATTAGCCTCCCTGCTTCTGCCATTCCATTCCCTGCAGCTGGCCACTCCCCTTAACCCCTTGTTTCCTCAAGCCCAGGTCTTAAAGGAGCCTTACTGTCACAGGGATCTCCATAGGTCATCCTTGAGTTTCCCCACCTTTTCCAGCCACAGTTCCTTGGCAGGATACTGCTGTACATGACTTGGGCATGGTGCCCAACCATTCTATTCAATTACTTCCAGCCTGCTTAAACTTCCAGGTATATACCATGGTATCATCAGGGAGAACAGTTCTGGTTGCCTGAATTTTATCTTTATATATAAATATCACAGAGAGCCATTACATCAGAATGGTATTCAATGGACTAGTTAATAGACTATAGTTTCCTTACTAAGTGAGTGATGTTCAGCAAATAACTGCAGTGCTGTTATATCAGTTGCAGGAAATAATGAGGCACCCAAGTTTGCTTACCTTGTGCATTTTGGATAGTAGCAAGAAGATACCTGGTTGAGGGGCTCGTAGTGTGTTCTCTATAAGTGTTTATAAGTAGTTTCTCCCCTATTTCTTATACCCCTGTTTCCATATGTATGCCAAATGAGGATAAGTTTGCATTATACTTCTTGAAACCTTAATCATCCAGTTTGTGTTTAAGGTGCCACAAGACATGCAAAGTTAGTTATTCTTGAATCTAAAAATGATAAATTGTCACACTATAGTAAATATGGTAGCAGCAAAGGCAAATTTTGTGTAATAACAAGAAATGGCTAAGATACCCGTCTTTGTACTCTTGCAGTACATCTTTTTGTGGTGTGCAATGTGGCAGTCATCTTTGGTTGCACAACCATTCCTCCTTTTGAACCATTTCAACCCCCAAGGACTGTTGCAATTAAAGTGGTTTTGCTTATACTGCACATCTGTGAGCCTGCATTTATGAACTTCACTTGCTGGGAGTGTTTTTTGGAGAACAGTCTGCCGTTGCAGTGACTTCTTATTTGTAAACCTGAGCTTGTTAAATGCAAAGAGCTATATTAAGGCAGCTGTACTGTTGAGATTTATACTCACAAGTCAAGAAGTTCAAAGTCATCGTTCCCCTGACAACCATACTGTGTGTCCCCTTGTTCATACTTGATGACACAGTTTTATTACTATGTCTGTGTAGAGACTTGTATATATCGAGCTCTTTGTGCAATTCTGGCATCAGGTTTGGAGGCTTGTTTCAGGATGGAGAAGATAGTACAGCAAAACAGCTATGCCGTACTAATGTCCATTCCATATTCTAAGGGCAGAAAGTGATCTCTCTCCTTTTCATTTTAATTAATTAATTAATGCATTTACTTTACATTAATAGTAGCATCAAATCTCTAAGGGTTATGGCATTTTTCTACAAAGCTTGGCTGCTTAACTGGAATGAATGCATCTGTAACTGCTGTTTGTGAGAGTTTGCAGATCAAGTAATAGGAACATTGCACACACATCACCTCTGTGGGACCTAAAATTTGGGCCAAACAATGTATTTCAGTTGAAAAGAGTTATTTGGATGCAGTGACATGTAAGAGATAATAGAAACAGCAATAACCTCCCACTCAATTTCTATTTCTTCTGCGATAAAAATTATTTATTTTGATCTGTAGTTGTCATTATTTCATGGACATGGGGAACTATTACCACTGTGAACATGTTGGAGCTGAAAGGAAAGGAAAGATTGGAAACAAAGTGAAAGCCGGGGGGGGGGGGAAGAGTACAGCTTCCTTCAAAAATAACTTCCAGTGCCTCTGTCCCTCTACTGAGAGGACCACATTCTTCTATTTCCGCTCAACTGGCAAGTGACCACACCTACTATTTTACCAAGAATGGGCTCCCAAAAACTCTCTGTGTCTCTTACCTTAACCCTTATGTCTCTCCATCCCACTTTCACTGCAGTTGGATGCAGATTTTTTAATCTCTTCTTTCATAGTTGCAAATCCCACTCTACATTTTGCACCATGACCCACCTATAAATTCCTCACCCACAGCCACAGGGAAGAATAGTTCAGTTTCTCATCTACATATGAGATAGATACAGAGAAACAGGAGAAATTGAGTACTTAAACCATCCTATGAGGAATACCATATTGAAACCATTCCCACATGTGTCTAAATCAGTCACTGTCCTCCTTTTAACCTATAGACTTTTATGAACAATGACAGGTTAATTCCCCTCTCACCATCTGCTACTGTAAAGACTGGAGTGTTTCCTTATTTTAAACTTAAGTGTTATAAAGTTATACTAATGTTTACATCAGGTATAGGTAATGTGGTGTCCGTCAGATGTTGTGTACAAAAACCCTATCATCCCTGGCAATTGGCTGGGACCGAGAGTTGTAATCAACAGCATCTGTTGGAGGGTATAATGTTGGCTAGCCCTGGTTTACAGCATGAAGAGAAATTAAAGGTCTAAATTAGTCCTGAACAGCTGCAATTCTGCTCTGCTCTTGTTAAAAAATTGTGTAGACTGCTATAGGCAGCCAGGTCTGGAGTATTAAAAATGCACTGTGTTATCAGACTCCAAAAAGGAACTGAAAAGAAAAATGCCAGAATGTAAAAAGAGTGCTTTTAATCCAGGCTCAGATATCTCATAAGTAACCAAATGGAATTTTAAAATAGCTACAAAAATGAACCTTTGGGCAAAACATATGTAGCACAAACTGCAGCCAAGAAGAAAGCCCCTTTTTCTTGTTTGTCGTTGTTGAAAAGAAGGTTCCAAGTGCCTGCAAAGAGTGAGTGACTGAAAAATTACTTCTCATTACCCAAAATGGTGGAGATGCTATTTGCCAGCACAGTGCAATAATGTAGCTTGCCTTGTGTGCCTGAGAATCTTGCATGTCAAGCAGCTGCCAGGTACTTTAGCATTTTCAGTATAAATGAGATGTGTACTAGTAAAGCAAAGCTGCCTGCTAAGAAGCTCAGACTGAGCCTTGGCACTTACTCTAAAAACAATACCTTTGTGAATATTCCAGAAGGCAATTTAATGTGATTCTTAGTTGATTAAAGTGTTTCTTTACAGCAGCTTCAATCGTGGACTAACGTTGTATGTGGAAGAGTTTAAGAGCGTCTGATTTTGATAGATATTGCCATTGAATGCTTTCTGACTGAACAGAAGAGAATGTGGTGGTATCTCCTTCAGATTTGGTGTTAGCAAATATTCTTACAGTCTTGTTGTTTTAAAATTACCATCTATTGAATAAGAACTCGAGTATAACTTAATAGCATATATTAACTAAAATTGTCATGAATAGCCATTGGCAACATGCTGTGTAAGCTCATGAAATATAAATAGGCATTCTTCAATATGTGTCTGACATATCAGAACTTGCTGCAGTATAACTCAGTTGGAAATTATCCAAGCAGACTGTAAACAGCAGAAGACCTCAGTGAAGAGAACACTAGACAGCTTTGAATCTGAATTTGTGGAAGAAAACTCATCTTCAGTCCCTCTACTAATTGCCTAAGAACTCCTACGGTTAACAAATAAATTGTATCACCTGTTCCCAAGTTGTCCGATTTCACTTCTTTGAGCAGGAAAACATGAATACATGGCATGATGTCAGATACTTATTGAAGAATCCTACTTATTTACATGAGTTTACTCAGAACACTGTGGTGGCTACTTGGGGCAATGAATAGATGAGGTGCAACTTATCAGTTTAGTTTTAACAGGTGTGGGGCCGCTGTTTTAGGAGACAGCCACATGTCTCTTGTGACTTCTTTTGTCTGCACAGACAACGTGCATGCTTCCTTCTGACCTATTTGCTTTCTATACTGTTGCTAATGATAAATGTCTGATCTCATTCATCCTAGAGAGCTTTGTTCTTTAGAATGTTTCCAGACACAGGGTTTTGCAGTCTAAATTTCAGCACTGGTAATGTGTGCTATCTACACTGAACAGTACTGAATGCAGCATAAGTCTCTCAGGGTCTGCTGAGACAGCCCAGCCAGTGTAGCCTCAGAACAGCTCTAGTAGCTTTGAACTCTCACAGCAAGGAGTACCTTTTATTTGGAGCTACTTCCTCTTGCTTTCTGGTTGGATGCTACTATCTCTGTTGAGAATGATGGCCCAGTTTGGAGTTGCTAATCCATAGTTTAGTGCTCAGTAAATGAGCCTACTTGAGCCTCAGGCAAGAGCGCTCCACTCTCCTCTTCCAGCATGGATGTGAGGAGATCAGAAGCATATGATTTCAACATGGCCAGAATTGTTGTTTTGTCCAAACTCTGAACTCCGGTTAATTTAAAGCATGGTGCGCTGAAAGAAGCCAAGGTCATGAAACCACAGTTTCAATAATCCTTAGGTGAAACCCGCCACAGTTTGCCTTTTTTTGGGGGGGGGGGGTTGTAACCATAAAGAATGATTATTCTAAATGAGGAAATGAATGCTTCTAGTCTCCTTGTGGCCACACTGCAGAAGAACAGGATTGGGATCACATGAAACAAATTGTTTGTTTAGCACTATGGGATGCGGGTGGCGCTGTGGTCTAAACCACTGAGTCTCTTGGGCTTGCCGATTGGAAGGTTGGCGGTCCAAATCCCTGCGACGGGGTGAGCTCCCATTGCTCGGTCCCAGCTCCTGCCAACCTAGCAGTTCGAAAGCACATCAAAGTGCAAGTAGATAAATAGGTACCGCTGAGAAGGGAGCAAAGCGTTTCTGTGTGCTGCTCTGGTTTCACCAGAAGTAGCTCAGTCATGCTGGCCACATGACCCGGAAAAACTGTCTGCGGACAAACGCCGGCTCCCTTGGCCAGTAAAGCGAGATGAGCGCCGCAACCCCAGAGTTGTTCGCGACTGGACTTAACTGTGAGGGGTCCTTTACCTTTACCTTTATGGTTTCATCTTATGTCTGAACTGGGTATTTGACTATAAGAGTTGTTCAATAGGGTCAGAATTCCCTGTTACTCATCATCGAGTGGTTTTTGCTGCATCAACATTAGGTTTTGAGTATTATAGTATGGTGGAAGCTGTTTCCTCACACTCCAGATTTATTAAATATATTGATTGCTGCAGTCTAGCTTAATGGTTTCCCATTAATATGATGAGTGGATTTGTCTAACTGACCTCTGTGCCCTTTTGAAAACTGATGCCTATACCTGTGGCATTGTTCTAATAATGCAATTACATTAGCTATAAAATTCTCCACTGACTTGTCCTAATAAGGAAGTTAAAAATTCTAGTCAGCTAATTTACATCCTATTCCTTAGAAACTGTTTTCGTAAACCTTGGAACTGCTTATGCTTTTTCCAGTCTCCTGGTACATTCTGATATCTAGATTTCCTAAAAATAGGTTCTTACAGGTCACCATCTTGTGTCAAATATAAGCTTGTCCCAGAAGCTTCAGAAAAGGAACAAAAGATCCAAAATGGGCAATTATACAATAGTTTCCCTATAAGAGTGTTTTTGTAGTGGAATATTGATTTAGGTCTTCAAATACAAATGTTTATCCTTGAATGCCTTTTAAAATAAAATCTTACCAAACATCATTGAGTATACAGTGCACAGCAGTCCTTGGCATCCTGCAGAGTTTTTCTTAGAAGAAAGATGAATGTAAAGTCTCTTGGCTAGTAACTGATTTATAGAAAGTTGAACCACTTTTAACTTCCACGCATTTTGTCCTTGGTTTGTTGTGTTTGCAATGCAAAAGGGCATTTTCTTATTGTGCAGGCCTTATGTTTCAGACATTCTCTTTTGCTCTGAAAAAGATAATATTTTCCTCCATTATTTCTCTCTATCAAGGCAGCTATATTTATAATTTCTTCATGAAGGGTAGTCTTCTCTGTCATTCGTCTTACCAACTGTCTCACTTTTCAGATATTCTAGTTTTTAAGCCTGTCAGGAACGCAGTATTAATATTACTCACAAAGATCTTTAAAATGATTTGTGATGGCAGTGGCATTATAATAATGTTCTTTGTATTGTTTTCTATCTTATGCAAAACATAATGTTCAGTTTGTTCTCTCCCTTTATAGCATAAGTCAAAGAAGAGAAGGAGTAGTACTGAAAATGATGCTTGCCTATTTTCACAGTTCATAGAGTTCATCATAGAATGGTAGAGTTGGAAGGGACCACCAGGGTCATCTAGTCCACCCCTGCAATGGAGGACTCTTTTACCTAATGTGGGGCTCAAACCCATGACCCAGAGATGCGGAGTCTCATGCTTTACCGACTAAGCTATTCCCTTCTGACCTTCTTACTGTAAAACACAGAAAACACTCTCAATTCAGATGTGGACAATTCTTGAACAGGCAGAGACTTGTGTCTTCACATCTGGACTTATGTTGGTTCCTTCTCCATTTCCTGTTTGGCACTAATTACAGTTTGGCATGGCATCCAAGTTGGTTAGCTGTTGCCCTCTGAATTAGAAACCTGCATTAAGCAATAGTTTCCAGTTCTGGTTTGGAGGTCAAGGACTAAGGAGGACCCTTTCACTGTATGGCCCTGTGGGGCCAGTGCCCCTCCAGCCTGAGAATGTGATACTGCCATTCCTTGGACACAAGGGGCTCCATACCAGAAGATGTAGTGAGACCATAAGCTCTCCTGCTCTGTTGCAGCAGGAGAATTATGCAACAGGCTCAGCCCCTTTAATTGAACAAGCACCTCCCAGTGCAGGCAGGTCTAGCAGTTGGAGTGCAGCTGTTGTTACTATAGATAGGAGTTGGTCTCTTGCTTGCTGAAGCCATGTCAGAAAACAGCCTGCACCCAGACTAAACCCTGCCTTGTCTTGAACCCAGCCTGAGCCTCTCCTCAGAGCAGGACAATGGGTAACTGTGTGTTTGATACTGAATGAGTGCATCATATTACTATTTTTGTCCAAAGTGATGCAGATCTCAGCAGTGAAGGGGAAGGGGTGTCTGTGTTTCTGGCCTGCTGGTTGTTTTTCTGTGTAGGTAGCTGATCAAGAACATACAGGATTTTAAAAGGCTCATCCTGCAAGATTTGATTCAGAATCTTTTGCCCTACCTGTTCTGAACTATGGTCACTGTTGCCTGATGTCCCCCGAATTCTGCACTGTTATATGAAATCTGGATTTGGGTCAGTGCTTGCAGTCATTTCTTTATCCTCCCTATAGGCTGTACTCGCAATTTATCTCACAATACACAAGCACATAGATTCTCAGTATTAGTGAAGCAAGCACCTGCAAAATCCTTAGCAATTATAAGTTTGCCGAAGTATCTACCTAAGATATTGGAAAAATAAAGCAATATCTTTTGCTTCACATTTTCATTCTATTTTTGACATGCACTCGCTCAGTAAAGATTAAGCCAATGCTATCCAGCACTTAAAATTAATAGTGTATTTGAACATACATAATTCATATATGCACACAGACACAGCAGGGGAGGAGGAAATCACATTTGTTCACTTGAGCCTCAATATCAGCAGCAGGTTCTCCAGAAAGCACCAGTTCTGAATAAGTCTCTACAAAATTTTTAAATCCCCTGGTTTCAGCCACCAAATTTCTGGGGCTGCAGGTATCTTGAGTCTTCCCTTTAATTTCCTTAACCAAGTTACTCTTATTTTTCCTTTCCTCATACGCTTGTGAAATTGTGGGTAGAAAATTCCTACCTTGCAGGGGGTTGGACTAGATGACCCTTGCGGTCTCTTTCCAATGCTACAATTCTGTGATTCTTCCAGTACTTTGGGGCTTTCTTGCTTTGTGTTTAATAGCATTAACAAAGACTCCAAAGGATTACAAGTACATTTGTGTGCAGATAAAGCAATGTTTCTGTTATGCACAAAGTCTTTGTAGTAAAAGCACGGAAGAGAAAAGCCTCGCAAGACAGAAATGTTATTTTAAACATTACAAGTTAAGGCTTAAGGGCTATGCAATCAGATAAAAATGCTTAAGATATATAGTGTTCACAAAGCCATGAGCTTAATAGTGTTTATTAGAGATGCTAGTGAAGCTTACTGGGCTTATTATCCCCCCTCAAAAATGAGCTTCATGACTTATGAAGCCTCTGAGTTCTGCTCCAACTCGGGTTAAAGTACGAGCTGGAAAAGAAATCCTGGTGCAATTCAGCAGACCCCTTCCCTTCCATTCAAAAGCTGCCAGGGGCAGAGGAAGGGGGGGTGCGGTAGGGGAGGGATTGCCCGGGTGTCACCACTGAGGTGGGTGACAAAATGCCGGGTGGCACTTACTGTGAGGCCTGCAGCGCATCCAAGCCACACATCTCTCCTGGGAGAGACGTGGTGGCTTAGGCTTATGCCCAGTATACCTGAAGGAGCATCTCCACCCCCATCGTTCTGCCCGGACGCTGAGGTCCAGTGCCGAGGGCCTTCTGGCGGTTCCCTCACTGCGAGAAGCAAAGCTACAGGGAACCAGGCAGAGGGTCTTCTTGGTAGTGGCACCCGCCCTGTGGAACGCCCTCCCATCAGATGTCAAAGAGATAAACAACTACCTGACATTCAGAAGACATCTGAAGGCAGCCCTGTTCAGGGAAGTTTTTAATGTGTGACATTTTGATGTATTTTTAATCTTTGTTAGAAGCCGCCCAGAGTGGCTGGGGAAACCCAACCAGATGGGTGGGCTGCAAATAATAATAATAATAATAATAATAATAATAATAATAATAATAATAATAATTGGTGTGCGCAAGCTCCACACTGCCCAAATGGTCCACCCACTGCCTCCCCCTCAACTGTAGGGCGGCTGTGTGGGAGGAGGCAGGCAGACTCCTCAGAGACCCCGCGGAGCATCCTGCCCCAGCTGGCCCTGCCCCACGGGTGGCTGGCCCCACCCCTGGGCGCAGAACACGTACGCCACCCCAGTCACCCAAACGGCTTGCACCGCCGCTGAAAACGCCAAAACTCCCAAGGGCCTGTGGAGCTTTTTGTCCTGTGCAGCACACCAAAGAGGGGAGAGAGGGCCAGGAAAATCCTCCTTCTTCCCTCTTATCATATGTAAGGGTTTTTATAGGAATCAGAACTATGGTGGGTGCTCAGCATAATTGGATTGGAGCTGGGAAAACTATTTATGGTTTTGTTTTATTTGCTTATTTAACAAATTTGCAGGCTGCTACACAGCATAAAGCCATCAAAGCAGTGTACAAAATAAAAGCCGAGTAAGACACATGTTTTGAAAGCAATAGAATCATTTCACAGAACCATATAAACAATGAAAACCATCATTGCAAATTCTAACAAAATAATAAAACCATTTCTGCAGATATATATTTAACTGATTCCCCATAAATGACTGGGTTACACCTCAGAAAAAAAATTCTTACACAAAAATTTCTTTGCTGGGCACCCAGGCAGCATGATACAGACCACTGAATTTTGGCTATTAACTGATTCCAGAGAACCATAGCTAGAACACTGCAAGCCCAGTTTGGGAACTATTTCCAAGCCAATTTGGTGTGAACAGGAGGAAGCACCTCCATCTCTAGTGCTTGTATTTTGGCGGGGGGGGGGAGGTCTGGGAGGGGGCAGAATGCAGCAATGTGAAAACTGAGAAAGTTCCCCCTATTGACAAATTGCCATGGTCCAAGTGCTTTGAGTATCTTCTGTGAGGGTTTGTTTTGTTAGATTACTGCTTTTTTTCTATGCGGTTTTTCATTCCAAGTCCTTGTTGGAGTTGTCATGCTGAGGTCTCATGCGTTCAGATGCCTTTATCACTGCTAAATGCTTCTTTATAATTTATATATCCAGCTGTGGTGAAAGCATGTGCTATTAGGAGACTGAAGGAAGAGGAGGCCTTTTTTTGCTGGAACAAATTACTAGGGAAGAAAGTGGGGGGAGGGTGAGAGAATATTGTTGTAAAAAAAAAAGGAAAGAGGTGTAATCAACTGGCGTTTTTCTGCTATTATCAATAATGTGTTTAATAGGTCTTCTGACGCAAGCTTCTTTTTCATCTCGATCCTGAAGTACAAGACTTTGCTGTGATATAACATCAGTCTTACTCCTACTTATTCTCCTCTGTTGGTCCCCTTTACTTTATTTTGCTCTTTTTTGAGTTCTTGGGGCCAAACTAGGTGTGACACGGGGAAAATATGTGATCAGATCACTTGATTTATTTGTCATTGAATCATCTCAGGACATTGTGCTATGGAAGTATTTTTTCTCTCCCCTCCCCATTTTAATAAATATTTGGGGCACAATATAAGTCAGCAAAAAGAAGAAGAGGGAAAGGGCTAAGCCTTTGTCTACATGATTATGTCCCCTCTCAGTGTCTGCCTTTTATCAATGAAATAACACAGGGGATTTGCAATCATATTTTAAAATGTCTACTTTGCTCCAAAGTGTTACAGGTTTGGGAAAAAGTTGAGTACATCTGTCACAGAGTAGTGTAGGCTTATGCCTATACAAACACACATGTGTTACTTGCTTCTTTTATTGTGTGTCCCTAGCCTTGGGAAAGAGCTGCTTAGCATAGTATAATGGCAAAAAAATCATTGGAGAGAAACAATAGTAGTAAGACTGAAGTGGACGCAGGGAGGTTCATTGATGACTGAAAATGCAAACAGGGCCTTTTTGTGCAGAAAGCAGCAGTGCAATTAAGGTTATTTGGTTTGCTGTAGCAGGGATGAAAGATAAAAACCTAAATAAGTACCTAAACATACTGAGATGTTGGCTCTTTGCCTCTGGCATCTTACAACACATGAAAATGGGGGCATTACAATGTTATTTTGATAACCCCCCCTGCTCTCATTGGTTTGTTCTGACAGATAATATTGATGAGATAGGATAGTTTAAGTCCGAGTCCGAGACTAGGTCATATGATGGTCCATCTATGGCACATTCTCTTAACTGACTGCCCTGGGGCAACTGGACATGGGAGGGTGTGTGTGTATGTAATATATGGGAGTTTGATCACATACTTTAATTCAGTTACAAATCCTACAATGGCTGATACATCACACCACCCACCAAAGGTCTGATGTATTCAGAGCCTAATTTTCAAAAGTCATTGAGCCTACATCTAGTTTCTGTATCACAGGAGAAATGCTGTTCTCACAGTGACTAACCTGTGAACAAAAACAATTTTATTACTATTTATACCCCGCCCATCTGGCTGGGTTGCCCCAGCCACTCAGGGCAGCTTCCAACACATGTAGAAACATAATAAAACTTCAAACATTAATAATAACAATCAGATCTAATATAAAAAGTCACAATAACTATAAAATAAACTACAAGAAGGAACTGAGCACAACAGCAGTCTCCTCACTTCTCGTTGCCAAAAAGAGGTGCTCCAGACATGCTGTTTAATGTACAAGAGTTTAGGCATGCAGAGGAAAAAGGACAAGAAAGGGTTAATTTCAGGGTGCTGTTTAATTTGGGCATGTTTCTGGCCTGTACCTGCAGCTAGTTAAGCATGTGAGAATGACTCATCACAATATACAGTATAAATGCTGTTGTGTTTGAAGTAAGTTTCCTCTTGGCCCAATGCCCTTGACCAGAGCATAGCCTGCGTATGCTGTAAGGAACATACTGTATGTAACTGAAACTGCAGTGTACTGTCAGTAATGCAACTGAGGCTGGATCTAGACCAGGGGTCAGCAAACTTTTTCCGCAGGGGGCCGGTCCACTGTCCCTCAGACCTTGTGGGGGGCCGGACTATATTTTGGAGGGAAAAAATCCTCCCCATGACTCTCCCCTCCCTTCTCCAGAGCACCGGACGAGCCCCAGTGGCTGCTTACCTGTGCCTTGTGAGCAACAGGGGCTGGTGGGGGTGGGGGCGGGGGTGGGACGATGGGCAGTGCAAAAGGGCTGGCTCCGGAGAGGGGCTGCTTAAAATGACACTCAGCCATCCACGGCTCAACAAAGCCCAGCCCCCTTCCTCCTCTAGGCAGGGCAGGGAGAAGCCAGGAGGGAGGGAGGGAGGGAGGGAGGAGGTGCTGCTGTGGTGTGTGTGTGTGGGGGGGGAAATGGCACATCCTGAATGATCAGAATCCCCACGGTGATTCCTGGACCGTCCGCGGGCCAGATCCAGAAGGCAATTGGGCCAGATCTGGCCCCTGGGCCTTAGTTTGCCTACCCATGATCTAGACACATCAAAGAAGCATTTCAGTTAAAAGCGTTGTAAACTTATACAGGGAAAACGGGTAGAGAAAAACAGGGCTCCACATCGCCATCTAGTGGCACAATGTTATATCGCACATACAACGCATATAAATGGCTTTTTCTTTACCAATCTAGCTGAGTCCTGACACTTCCTAGAACTGTTTGGTCCTTCTCTGTTCTCTTGGCACACTCCGTGCTGACGTTAGGATGGGCACTCTGCACACTGCCTCTGACAGTAGAGGAAGAACATAACCATATATGCTCTGTGAATTTGCCCAATACTCTTAAAGCCACCACAGTTAGTGGGAGCATACTGGGTAAAGAAGTATTATTTTTGTGTGTGTGTGTCTGTCTTGAATATTCTGATATTCAAATTCAGTGGATGGCCTTAGGTTATAGTATTATAAACGGGGGAGAAAAACTGCTCTTTCTCTATATACGCCTCTGTCATGTTCCCCCTTACTTATTTTTGTCTACACTAAAAAGACCCAAATGTTGCAACCTTTGCTTCAGCTCCTTGATCATTTCCGGTTGCTGAACCTTTTTAAGCTCTACAATATTCTTTTTGAGTTGAGGTAACCAAAACTATACACAATATTTCAAGTGTGGTTGTACCATAGTTTAGGATAACATTAGGTTATTGGCAGTTTTTACCTTCTACCCTTTTCCTGATTATACCTGACATGGAATTCACATTTTCTGCAGCTGCTGCACACTGTGTTGATATTTTTTTGCCAATTTATCCACTATGACCCCAAAGTCTTGTTCCTAGTCAGTCACCACCAGTTCAGATCCCTTTAGTGTTTATATGAAATTAAGGTATCACCCCCGCCACCAACATTTGCACCTGTCATTTTACTGCCCATTCACCCAATTTGGAGATAGCATTTTGGAGCTCTTCACAATCCCTTTATGTTTTAACCACCCTGAACAATTTGGTATGATTGTGGTGCTCTGTGGTTACCTCTCCATGGTTACCTCTCCGCATTGGGACCCATGCTAGACCAAGTAAAAAAGCATGGGTCCCAATACTAGGCAAGTTATGTGCTACTGGAATGTCTCGTGGCAAAAATTGTGTAAGGTAATATGAAAAACAATATCTGACAAGCCCAGTAATAGCTTAACTGGCTAAAGGTTTTAGCTTTCTGATAAAACTTGCTTTAGCTAGAGCCAAATTATTATTAAAGGACACTTAAGAGTGTTTGAAATAAATGTCCTTCACCTATCATCATGCTACTGTGGAATATTTAAAGTCAGTCTTGAGAAACTATAATTTATTCGGTATTGCAAGTTTCTCCGGCAAGGGTAATTTCATAATGCACCAAGCTCAGTATTATAGAATTAATGGAAGTAATAATATTGAGTACTTTCTGGAGAGCTTTTTTAATATTCAAAGCAATTGACAAATGTATTGTGTAACGGCTGAGTAAGTAAAAGCAAAGAATTGTTTTAACTCTGAAGCAAAGTGTGTTTCAGCACCCATTATGGAAACATAAATGCTTTTGAATCTCTTTAGCAGATTAAGAAGATATATTGCTGGGTGTGAGAATGTTCCAAACATGCATCGTGATCTTCTATCTTTTCATTCCTAATGACTGAATGCTTTATCCTAGAATAGCCAGAGGCAATTGCTTAAATAGCTGGCAAATTGGGTGCATGCAAATAATGTGATGCATTTGAATAATTTCTTTTTGCAGATGACCAAAAAGGATTTAAATGCAGAGGGACAGCTAGTTTTGTGTGTCAGAACTATGTAGCAACTTCAGCTCCTTTGGAGTGAACAGTACTTCGTGCTTTAGTAGTGAATAGCTAATACACAGCTAAGGCAGCACAATGAACCCTGCTCTTTTAGCTTTTAGCTTCCTGCTCTCTCAAATCTTGTAGTATTATCCAATTGCAACTGGATGGAACTGGCCTCATGTTGACACAATGCTAAATTATGATTTGGTGTTACTTGAAAGAGCCTTGGGCTCACACATCCTGTTCCCTCTCCTTCTCAAGCACAGCTGCTAGGAGAATACTGGAAGCTTTACTTCCGTTTTTAATTAAGTGCAGTTTAGTGTCTTCTCCAAATCCAGACAAACATTGGTTAGTTGAAACAAGCCAACTTCATACCGTGATCAGCCACAGGTTAGGTTTCAAATACAGTGCTAAACGGTGGTTAATAATAATACAAAAATAGATGCAGAAGTTTCCTATATCCTTATGAGTCCACTAGAGAAGGAGATGGGAGGAGGACTAGGCTTGTTCTCACAATGCTAAACTGTGTTTTAGCATTTTGTCTGAGCCGTTCCATGGTCATTATTCTTAAAAATCACATGATGCCACTAATCCATTAAATCTGCCCATCTACTACCAATTCAGGTTCAAGGTCCTTGTATTTACAATGCCCTGAACAACTTAGGTCCGAGGTACCTTAGGGACTGCCTATACCTTTATATCCTGGCTTGATCACTGAGGTCACCTGCAGGAGCTTTACTAGTCATCCCTCAAGCTGGTGAGGCTCATCTGACAGCAACAAGAAGCTGAGCTTTTAGTGTCATTGGCCCAGTCCTGTGGAATGCTCAGCTAATGTTTTAGAGATTCAGCAGGCAATTAAGAAAGTGTCTTTCCGAAATAGCTCATAGAATCATAGAATTTTAGCATTGGAAGGGTCGTGTAGTCCAGCCCCTGCAATGCAGGTACCCTGTCTACAGCCATCCCTGGGTGGGCTTGAACCACCAACCTTCTAGTTGACAGTGAGATGCACTAACCCACTGCACCACAGTGAGTTGGTTGATGTTTTCTGATTTAAAGTTTTCACATGATTTTTATTGTCTATAAATATTCTTGTTTTAAACTGCTTTGATTTTTTTTAACCAACTAGTTGTATATAAATATTTTTATTAAGAACAATGGGGATAATGTGGTTGAGAATACTGGAATGATCTTGGTGAGCAAAACATAAGAAAAATGGCATCATCCCTAGCTGCAGTCTAAATACATGTCCTGTTTGTGTTACTGTGGAGAAATCAAAAGGTGAATGCTGGACTTTGGTTTAAAATTATTGCAGTGAACACCACTTTAAAAATACGATTCAATCCAAAATCTGTTTGCAGGTAAATAACATCACAGTTAAACAAAGGCTTTTTGCATTGGTTGTCTCTTAGATTAGTTGCCAAGTTCTATGAAAATTGTAAACATGATGAATTTTGGGTCACTTACCTTTAACCCCGTCCAATCTTTGAATGTTTAAATGATGTGCACTTAGGCACAAAAGCTTACACCTCATAAGGCACTTAACAGTCATATGACTTTATTGACCAGTTTCTCATCTTAGGAACTGAATGTGCTTATACTGTACATTTTTCAATATGCTACCTTGTTCTTAAATGCCCCTGTAACCATGTCTTGAAGTCACTATGTTGTAGAAACTCAGTAAGGGGGGTTCAGGGGGCAGAGAAAGTCCAGTATGATTATACTGTGCACAGTTGGACACTTCTGCACAACATCCGCATCCACTGCCTTCTGAGCAGCAATTACTGCTGCTTTGATAGATAATCTGAGAAGCATTATGCTCTGCAAATCGGATCTTATCAAACATTCCTGGATATTTAACAATTAAACACTTGGCTATTTCATACACTTTGGGAACAGAAAGAAAAGCTCCTGGTTTTACATTATTGATAATTATAATTTCTCATTGAGATCACACATTTCATAAGGTAGCTCTCTGTAAAATAAAAGGGAAAAAGTTTTTTTTAATTAAAAAAACCAGTTTTAAAACATGCGCTGAGGGAGACCATGCTTTGTATAGTGAGATCTTGTAGGATCACCAAGGGAAGGCCGATTGGCAACAAGAGCAAGACATTTCTCTGTGATTCCTGGTTAGCCATGCCTTCCTTTGACTTTCTTTTCTTTATAGATTCAGGTAGATAAGAATTTCTTTTATTCATCCATTCAGTTATCCTTTGAAATGAGTTGCTGCTGTAGAAAGTTCTTGACCAAGCAAAAATTGAAAATTTAAAACACTGGATGGTATTCAGCTAAGTTCTACTCAGTGTAGACAGACTGAAATTAATGGACCCAACTTAGTCATGTTCATTATTTTCAATGGATCTACACTGAGTACCACCCACTTGCTTCATTCAAAACCAAGCAAAACAGTAATTTCCTGGGTGCAATTAGTTTTGTAGGTTTTTTCAAAAAATATATATTTAAGAAACAAGTATTATTTACCAGGAAAATGGGGAAAACCTAAATAATTGATACACTGGTGAAAATTATTGAAGCGTATCACTTAGCCCTGTGACTTAGATGTATGTTTTACTTGCTTTGAAGTACCCAAAACGAAACAAAAAAAGGAAAATCAGATTCCATTTGTGGATATAGCCAAAGCAGCAGCATACAGGTTAACTTTTACAGCACAGTCCTTTGCATGTCTACCAAGAAGTCCCACTCAAAGTAGGCGGCTGTTAGTGACTTAATGGAAGAGGGAAGTTAGCATTGCTCATCTGCTATGTGTATGTAAGCTTGATCTCTCTCTTGGTTTGGAACATATATGTTTAAAGCAGTTAGCAGATGGCTATTCAGCGTGTTTCAGTTTTGTGCAATATGTAACAATATGGCATATCAGGGAAAATATAGGCACTTGACTTAAGATTTTTCTCAATTTTTATGGATAAAAAGATTGAAAGTTTAAATTGCAACCCAGGCACTTTTTCCTCCAAGGGAAAAAATGCACACCATTGCAGAAAAAAATTGAAATCTTTAAATGGCCATAAGGTGTCTTTAGGAAAGGGTCGCTGCACGTGAGAGCTTGCAACCATAGAAATGTCAGAGAGATGCTGAGGCAGCAGGAGAATAGCAGTGTAAAATGTTTAGGTCAGTGAGGAACGATAAGCATAGTGATCAATAATCAAGTGATTTGTGAAAAGCTGTTGATGACAGTGGATTTAGCCTGGTACCAAAAGGGTACTATATAGGGAAGCCATTTTGGGGAAATATCTATGACATACACCAAAGGGTAAAATCCTTAGCTTTGTTTTGCATAACGTTCATAATATTCTATTAGGTCTCCCCCCCATATAGGTGAATTCTATTGCAGAAAAAAATCAAGCCCAGAGGAGACTTCAGTCCTATTTATACTTATTTGTACCACTTCTGAATAGACGCGTACAGTGGTACCGCGGGTTAATTCGTTCCGGAGGTCCGTTCTTAACCTGAAACTGTTCTTAACTTGAAGCACCACTTTAGCTAATGGGGCCTCCCGCTGCCGCCGCACCGCCGAAGCACAAATTCTGTTCTCATCCTGAAGCAAAGTTCTTAACCTGAAGCACTATTTCTGGGTTAGCGGAGTCTGTAACCTGAAGCGTATGTAACCTGAAGCGTATGTAACCCGAGGTACCACTGTATAGGATTGCACTCTAAGAACCTTGTGGCACCTTGGAAGCTAACAAATTCACTTTTGCTTAAGCTTTCATGTTGCTGAACTCTGATTTAAGGTACCAGGCTTAAAAAGTCAAGCAAATTATGGAGTTAGGACCTAGTAACCCTAGCAACTTCAGCGATAACAGTCAGGAACCCTGACCCAGTTGAGATTTTTATAGTTTGGCTTAGTGACTGAAGCATGCGCAAGTCTTTTTACTTATGTAAAGCCTTTGGTTCCTTCCATTGTGTGAGCCACAATACGACTAGGAAGCCTCTAATTAAGTATAATTTCTTGTTTTTGCCAAACCTGTGTTATTGGGTGTAATGAATAAATAAATGCTTACCAGCTTCAGAACCAGCCAGGATATTAAACAATAGTTTAGGGTTACCAGACGTCCCCGTTTCCCGGGGACAGCCTTGGATTTGCGAACAAGTCCCTGGACAAATTCCATCCCCGGAATGTCCCCGGATTTCATCTAAGAAATGAAGCAACGGCAGTCTTAGCAGCTTGGAGCAGTAGGCTCTGGCTGGCTTCAGAAGCTGGTCAGAAGTCCCCATATGATGGTGGTGCAGGGGCTCAAAGATGCAGCTTCCATGCTGCCTCCACCTTCCCAGACCCCAGCATATAAGCTGTGAAGGGAGGCTTCATGCTGCCTATTGGAGCAGCCTCCCAACTCCTACTTGCGTGCAAGCAGGAGCGGGGCGGGGATCTCTCAGCTATGAAAGGAGGCCTCACGCTACCTATCAGAGCTTGCGTGCAAGCAGGAGGGGGCAGGGACCTCTCAGTTAGGCAACGGGAAGCCTAACTGAGTAAGTAGGAATGGGAAGTAGGAATGAGATTGGGGTTGCTCTGATGGGAAGGGAGGCATCGCGCTGCCCAAGCCTCGCCGCTGCCACTGCTCTTGGCCCTCCTTCTCTGCCTTCCTTGCCCAACCCACCGTGCATCGCTTCTCCACCACCACCACCACTGAAGAACCAACAACTCAGGGGCTGCCCAGGCTCATGGAGAAAGGAGATAGATGCCTTGGAGGAAGGGGAAACATGGCGGTTGAGGTCAAGGCGGCAGTGGCCCCTCTACCCTGCCATCGTTGCAGCACCAACATCCCGAATGTGTAGTATTTATTTATTTATTTATTTATTTATTTATTTATAGTGTCCCCGGATTCATTGAAAAACATCTGGTAACCTTACAATAGTTTGCAGTTGGTTTCAGATCTTGACTTGTTCCAATGCTGATAACCCTACTTTACTAGCGAAGGTGAAACGTGAAACTGTGGTTAAATAGAGGCACCCTGCTTCAACTGCACTCTGCAGCAAAGGGAGGTGCATAAAGGGCAGGGTGGCGACATGGCTGAGATAACGATCATTTGAATGTGTCCGTCCATTGCCAAGGGCTCGCTGAGGTAGCTCTCACAGCCACATGACTCTCATCTGCAGTTCAGTCTTTAATAGGATATTTGCTTGGAGGGCAGTATTTCAGCTAACAGAAATCTTCACAAAGGACTTTTAGCGAGTTTATCTGTGTCTTATTCTCAATTGGCTTGGATAATGAAGTTTAATTCAATCAAACCTCAGGAGAAGTTTCTGAATTCTCTCATGCACGATGCAAGTATTTGCTTTTCCACAGAGTCTGGGGTTAGTGAGGCATATTGGAAGAGTTTACTGACTGTGCTTAGATGAGCCACAGGGCCTTGGAAGGAGTTTGCACACTCAGCAGGGCTAGCATTAGCACTCCACAGAGCCTAAGCAAGAGAGTAAAGCTTCATTACAACAGTAGCTTCCAGGCTTTTTTCCAGTTACCTTCAACATTTTCCAGTGGGAGGAGAGAAGCAAGTCTACATTTGATGTTTTCAGAACAGTACAGAAGAGCCTTGTTTCTCCTTCTGTTTCTAGGAGCATGAAAAGAAAACAATTCCCCTACTTGCTTTTTCTCTTAAAATCATTTTTAAGGTACTGATGTCCATTAGAAAGAATGTAAGAACTTCACTTGAAAACCTCACAAGGGAGGAATGGACGCCAGGGAAAGGGGTTCCCATCATAGCCAAAATTTCAGCATTTTAACTTTAAAACATAGAAAAGTTAAAATTTAAAACACAAGTATGGATGGAGCCCTTCTGCTGATGTAAGCCTAGTTATGATCCAAGCCCATGGGCAGAATTCAGATAATGAGCTCCATCAGCAGAAGCCCCAAAGCACAAAGAAATCTGCTTGAGTAATGGGGCTTCCCCCACATCCGCTGTGCCTTCTGAAATTGGCTTGTTGGGGTTTGAGGAAATCCCCAGAACTGTGAGTGCAAAGGGAAGAAGGGGGATTGGTCCATCTGGTGAACTGAAATGCTTGCACAGGTGGAGCGTTCATAAATAGTGCAATGTTCAGTTCCACCCAAAGTCTGTAAAGCAATCTTCTTTGTAGTTATTTCTATTCAACAAGTACTACTTTATAGTATCAGCTGAACCCCTTGGGTCCTTTTAAGGTAGTAAATTTATAGTGCAATCCTGTGCATCAGAATTAAGTCCCATTGTTTTTAATAAGGCGTATTCCCAGGTAAGTGCATAGGAGCCTTAATATTCTAAAAGAATATAACACAGACAACTTTACATTTTCTCTTCATACTGAGACCAACTCCAGTTGTTTTCATTAGGATCCTGAGGCTAAGGGAAATAAGATGGTCACATGCACAGATATAGGTGTTGCAGAAATTAGAGTAATTGCAGCATAACTTCTTAGAATTTGAATGGTGGTGCTTATAAATCTGCTTATAAGCCACTGAAAGTGCTCTGTTTCCTTTACAAAGGATTATGAAACAGATATGTATTGCTAATTAAATAACATATGTGATAGATTAGTGCTCATCTCTTTTTATAGAACTTAATTAAATAAATGAGTGCAGCATATTTTAACACAATTAGGCTTCTGTTAAGGTGCTTTCCAGCATAAATAAATTGCTGAAACATAGATTAAACTATGGCTATAGGTTGGGAATGCCTGCTGATTGCAGAGATGCAGCATAGAATTTGCTCCAAGTTCGAAAGCCCACCCTGGACAATTTTAATGATCTGCCACAAGGCACCGAAGACAAAATACTTTCTTTTTGTTATGTGTAGCTGTAGGCATTGTACCAGTCATAGCACAGGGATTGTTTATTTATTGAACAGATCTGAAAGAAAAAGCAAATTGAAATTATTTTGCTAATAGATTTTTCACTGAAGAGTTACCTTTGTTTTCCATGTTTTAATGCATATAAAGAAAAAAAAATATTTAAAAAAATGATCACTTATCCTCTGGTTCTGAGAATGAACTCTTATGCTAATACCAAAGTGAGGAAAAGTGTTGGAGACTGCAGAGTCATCAACTTTAGGGCTCTATGCCTGCTGCTAGAGACTGAGAGACTACTGAAGAAGAGTTTGGATTTGATATCCCGCTTTATCACTACCCTAAGGAGTCTCAAAGTGGCTAACAATCTCCTTTCCCTTCCTCCCCCACAACAAACACTCTGTGAGGTGAGTGGGGCTGAGAGACTTCAGAGAAGTTTGACTAGCCCAAGGTCACCCAGCAGCTTCATGTGGAGGAGCAGGGAATCAAACCCGGTTCCCCAGATTACGAGTCTACCGCTCTTAACCACTACACCACACTGGCTCTCTGAGCTTGACTAACATGAGGAGCCCACAGAACAACGTTCCAAAACACCTGGGCCTCTGGAGCCAGAGCCAGGATCTTCATGGATGTCTTCCCTTCAGCCCAACAAACTAAATGTCTCTCACAGTCCTCTAAAGGTCCAGTAGCACAGGGAGCTTGTACAGCAGAAGGTCATGAAACATAGCAGTAACTGTCTGCAGACCAGAGGTTCTCCACAAGGGGACAGCACCTGGGAGAGGTAGTCTGGCGGCAGAAACTTAAATGGAATGAGGCCTTGTACACATTCCTGTTTGCTCTGAATCCACTGTGTTCCCACCACTGATTTGGGAAGTGGCGGGACAACAAAACTTTTATCACAATCCTATCCTGTATCTATCTACTCATTTATTTTAAGGAAATAATACATTTTGATGCATTCTCCCCCCCCCCCAACCAGCTTCAATCTGAATTGCGGGGGAAATAATTACAGTGGAACCTTGGGTTACGTACCGTCCTCCTTACGAACACTTCGGGTAACGAGCTCCGCTAACCCAGAAGTAGATGCTCCTGGTTGTGAACTTTGCCCCAGGATGTGAGCGGAAGTCATGTACTGGCAGCAGCAGGAGGCCCCATTAGCAAAAGCGTGCCTCATGTTAAGAATAGTTTCAGGTTAAGAATGGACCTCTGCAACGAATCAAATTCATAACCGGAAGTACCACTGTACCTAGTTGTGTTTTAAGTAGGTAATGTGTACACAGCCTTGGTTTGCTTTTAACTTTGGCTAGAACAAGTTGCTCACTTGGAGCTCTCCGTGGTGCTTAAACTCCTGACCTGCCACCTTTGCCCCATGGGCTCTTTCACCAGACCAGTGGAGGAACATTCATTTATTAATATTACAATTACTTCTGAAAAAAACTTGCTATTCTGTTATGTCCATTGATTTCCAACACTCCCCCCCCCCTCTGGACAGGGGAATTTAACAGATGCCTCTTTTTCCCAGTATGGGTATTAAGAAAACGAAGTTTTACCCATAACTTTATGTCCATGCCAATTGTCACCTGAATATTTTCTGCACATCCTAATGTTGTTAAAGGGGCTTTGAATTCAATAGTTACTCTACCATCCACTTCATCCATTCTTCTACCTCACTACTCCACCAAATTCTCTGCTTATCCCCTTATCCCATAAAGCTTTCCCCCCCTTTTGTTTTTACTGATCCCTGAACCTTTAACAGTCAAAATCTGGACCTGCAGTTGCATACATTTACATGAATTTTCACAAATAAGCATTGCAAACAATCAGTATGCATAGACTCAAATGTTGCTGGTAAAATGTGAATTCATGTCAAGAATTTGTATATTATCTGATCAATATGCAGTTTTCAGGTGGAAACTCTGTATTTTGGCAGAACTATGTACAATATGTTAATGCTGCCTATTTGTGTACATTATCTACTCCTTCATGTGAATGCACAGTCATCAGTATTTATGCACATTTTCTATTTGGTTCATGTTAACCACAAAATTTACATAATTTATCCTGTATATTAGGTTTTAAAATGACTCAAAAGATTAGAAAATATTTGTGCGGTTGTATAGAAAAACATAGTTATTATCCTTTATATATATACAAAGTATTTGTAATTTTAAATTCATACTGCTCTCTAGTGGGGAATGTTTTCAATGCAGAAGATGCATAGATGTTGAAAAACAGAAACAGGCATGCTGATGTTATTTCATTGTTTGCATTTAAGATTTATGCTTGTCCTCCTCCTAATAGTATTTTTGTAAGTCTTAGGGCCCCATCTGAACTATACATCTGAAGCACTATGGTACTACTTTGAACAGTCTTGGTTTCCCCCAAATAAATTTGGGAACTGTAGTTTGTTAAGGATGCTGATATTTATTAAAGGTAAAGGTAAAGAGACCCCTGACCATTAGGTCCAGTCGTGACCAACTCTGGGGTTGCGACGCTCATCTCGCTTTATTGGCCGAGGGAGCCGGCGTACAGCTTCCGGGTAATGTGGCCAGCATGACTAAGCCGCTTCTGGCGAACCAGAGCAGTGCACAGAAACGCCGTTTCTTCCTGCCGGAGTGGTACCTATTTATCTACTTGCACTTTGATGTGCTTTCGAACTGCTAGGTTGGCAGGAGCAGGGACTGAGCAACGGGAGCTCACCCCTTTGCGGGGATTCGAACCACCGACCTTCTGATCGGCAAGTCCTAGGCTCTGTGGTTTAACCCACAGCGCCACCCATGACCCTATTCCTCTCTCAGAGCTATAGTTCTCAGAGTTTGTTCACAGTCCATACCTCTGCCTGGGAAACTCTAGTGCAGATGTGGCTTAACCTTTTAATACATAAATACATATTCTTTTGACAGACAATAGCTCTTTTGTTCCTTCTTCCAGAGATAGTAGATATAGAATCCTTGCTGCCTTCCTCAGGGAAAATTTGCTCTTTCAGCACTAGCTTAATCAGGAAAAAAAACACTCTGAGAAGTTCTTTATATACTTTCATTCCTTTTGGATTTTTATCCAGGCATTCTCGACTTTCTGATCTCTATCTACCTCATAGTTTCTCCACTGTCAGTTTTAGATTATAAACTCCTTGTGATCAGGAACTTTGTAAATTGATCATAGAACTCCAGATGGCAACATGCACACTGGCATGCTATAAATAATAATAATAAATAATTTTGCATTCTGCCCTTCAACCCAAAGGTCTTCAGGGTGCTACACAATGATTCATAAAAAATATACATATGAATACGAGGTCTTAAAACCAACTATATATATGTTTTATAAATTAAAATAAGTCAGAAGGAGCCAGTAACAATTTAGGTATCAAACATTTACATATGCCTGAAATATCAAATGTGTCATGAGCTGACACCTAAAGGCATTTAATATAGGGGACAGCTATGTGTGGAGGGAATGCCACATCAGGGATACCATAGCTCATGTACCGTGGACTGCAGCTGAAAATGGAACTATGAGCAGGACCTCCTTCTCCACTTTAAGCATCAGTTGGTTGGTAATAGAGAAAATGAACCTTCAAATACTTGGGCCCCAAGCTGTATAGAACATTGCAGACTGAAGTCAGCACCTTAAATTGGACCTGGTAGGACACAAGAAGTCCAAATAATTAAAAGTTGAAAGCTCAATAATAAAAGTTTAAAAAGACCTTTTTCAGAGGTATGGTTGGGTTTTTTTTTGTTTTTTGTTTTTGGAGTTCAAAAGCTCTTAATTTAACTTTTCAATAATTTTTTTCAGCCACCTTTTATAGTAATATAGAGAAATAGAAAATTACCTTATAGTGAGTCAGGCCATTGGTCTATCTAGTTCAGTATTGTCTACACTAGGGGTTGTCAACCTGGTCCCTACTGCCCACTAGTGGGCATTTCAGGATTCTAGGTGGACAGTAGGGGGTTCTATGGCACAAGCTGAATCCTCCTTCCATTGAGCGCTGGTGGGCGGTAACGAAATTTTACCATCAAGAAAGATGCATTAGTGGGTGGTAGGTATAAAAAGGTTGACTACCCCTGGTCTACACTGTCTGGAAGCAGCTCTCCAGGATTTCGTATAGGAGCTTTCCCCAAGCCACTCTATAGATGCTGGGTACTGAAATGGGGACACAAAGCGTACAACTAAGCTATAGCATTTCCCCCATTTTGCAGATGGAAAGAGATATGTTTTTCTGACATCATCTAAAAAATTCATGACTGATCTCAGAGATAGAACATGATCCTGTTATGTTTAATCAGTAAAACCCATTGAATTCAGTGGGACTTACTTCTTGGTAATTGTGCATATCAAGGCAAATCTAGTACTATAAATACTAACAACTGGGAAACACTGGCTTGCGAATGCTCTAATTGGAGAACAGCCTTTACCAAAGGTGTTGTGCGCGTTGAACTCAGGACAGAAGGAAGAAACGTGCTAAGAGGAAGGCATGTTTGGCAAACCCTCACCATGATCAACCCCCACCCAGAAACCTATGTCCCCACTGTGGAAGGACATGTGGATCTAGAATTGGCTTCCACAGTCACTTACAGACACACTGTTAAGACCTTATTGATGAAAGACAATCTTACTCGGCTATGAGTGATTGACAAAGAAGAAAGTAGAAGCATAAGTTTGCAGTTAAAGAGCTTTAGAATATCTGGTTTAAGGGGTAGACCATTTTATTCCTTAACATTTTGCTTTTAGCTGGCCTGTGAGCTCTGTTCACCAAAATATCTGAAATCCTGGACACTAATGATACATGTTTTCGTAAGCCCAACTATAATTTGTGGTTTTTACCAGTTATGGTAAGTTGGCTGACTTAATTTTGGTGTCCTTCATAAGTGTTTTGTCTGAAGTGCCTCTTGTATGTTTAAGCAATGACTCAGAAAAAGCTCTGTCATATTTGTCTTTTCCAGTGTTTACTTCCTTTTCCTTTCCCACAAGGAAGCACATCAAAAATGGTGCTTGAAAATTCTATCTGTTCCAGTAATTCTCGGTATTAACACAAGCTCCATCTGTACTTCTCACAGTGTTTTATGTGTCCGAAAAGGGATAATAGCTCCATTTTACACAGTATGTAACTCTGGTTACACTGATGTGAAATATTGTAACTTGTCCAAATTGTACAGCAATTTTCCAGCAGAGCTGCAGCTGGAGTCTGTCTTTCTTGGCTGCAACTTAACTTACCAGTTACTAAACTCTAACACTTTCGTTTCTTGGGCCTTTATCCTGAAAATGTGCACAAATCACATTGTCTTCAGTATCGCAGCACACGCCTATGCTTTCAGGAGTCTGGCCTTATTTCATAAAAAACTGCTAATTATTACTAGGGATTAGTACATTTTAAATTTCCCTGTTGGATTCTGAGCCTTTAAGATGCAATCACTTAATATTTTGAAGCATTTCCCTGCAGCTAATGAGATTTATGATTACCGAATGACAGCGTTGGGGAAAAACTCCAAATATCACAAGATCTACTGTGTTAGAATTGTAAAGTTTAGTGCACTACTGTGTGAAGTGTTTAAAATGCCATCCATTCTGTGCTATGCACATGTAAAGAGGAGGTTTGGGAGCCTTAAAAATATATTAGATTTCTTGAATAAAGCAGAGTCTTGGGCTGCAATCCTTAAACCTGAAGTAAGTCCCATTGAACTTGGTGGTGCTTCTGAGCAGACATGTATAGGATCACACTGTGAGCAGTTCAAATAAGTTATTAATTAGACTATCTTCAAATGTGAGTTAGATTAATAACCTATAATAACATGTCTGTAATTTTTGAAATTCATTATTAGAAATCAGATTTCTCAATTTGTGATTTGGATGAAGACCTTTAAGCTGCTCCACATAGTGTTTTTTTCCTGTGATAGCTGTGGTTGAGTCCTTCCATACACTAGAATTAGTGGGAGTAACAGAACTGACTGTGTCTTTTCAAACTGCAAGCAATGGGTTCAATTTTTAATGATCTTCTATTTTAAATAAACTCACTGTAAAGAGAATACTAAGCCATCAAGGGAAAATGGAAGCAGTCAAAAATATGATTCCCCACCAGATCTGAAATTGTGTCTTTATATGTGTAGAAGGGACTTCACTGATTGGCCCCCCTATGGCATGTTGAGTTTTCTGACATTAGGGCCAGGGAGCCACACTAACCAGCCAACCAGGCATTGCTGGTACCATGTGAGAAACACAGCCTTGCTCCATTGACACTAAGTGCAGACCACCAAATTTCCACAGGATGAAAGTGCTAGATGCACGGTACACACATCACTCATAGTTTTCTCTTTTGTTTATCTTAGAAACTATGAAGAAACCCTGGAGTCCTAATCCATCTCAAGACAATGTACCGTATACTGCAAATTTCACATGTTTTCATGAAAGAGAAGGCGAGGCAGACCTGACCCCTGATGAGAGTGAGGAAAAGAAAGAAAGAGAGAAGAAACACAGCAGTTTTACTTTGTGCAATGTGTGCAACATTCAACTGAACTCTGCTGCTCAGGCACAGATCCACTACAATGGGAAATCACACCAGAAAAGATTAAAGCAGCTCAGCAACGGGAATCCAAAAACTGATAATGGTAAGTTATTTGCTATATTCTGTCTTGTCTATGAGATTCACGTGTGAAAGTGCATCAGGTATGCTTTTGAAGTGGTGCTTGAGTCCTTTTTAAAAAGTGGGCAGTGGGTGGTTCCACTTTTAAGTATGGCTAAGCCATTTTTGATGTCTTGCATAATTTAGAAGAGTAAGGTAAATGTAAAGGGACCCCTGACCATTAGGTCCAGTCGTGAACGACTCTGGGGTTGCGGTGCTCATCTCACATGTGGCCAGCATGACTAAACTGCTTCTGGTGAACCAGAGCAGTCACAGAAACACCATTTACCTTCCCGCCAGAGCGGTACCTATTTATCAACTTGCACTTCGATGTGCTTTTGAACTGCTAGGTTGGCAGGCGCAGTGACTGAGCAACAGGAGCTCACCCTGTCATGGGGATTCGAACCACTGACCTTCTGATCGGCAAACCCTAGGCTCTGTGGTTTAGACCACAGTGCCACCCACATCCCTACAATTTAGAAGAGTAGTGTAAAGTAAAATATTAGATTTTAAACATTTCAGAAATATTAAGATTTGGATTTAAGAGTAGAAGCTATGGTTCAAATTATTATTAAATATTCATTAGTGTGGCTTTGATGACATATCTGCTATGCCTGATGTGTAAGCTATGAGCTTGTTTGAATAGTATTTGGCAACCATTATTCAAGCTTGTGAAATCTACAGGCCAGACTACTACAGTGCTTTCTCTGTGGAGCTTTCCTTGAAGAGTGTCCTAAAGCATCAGCTAGTGTAAAATGCTGCAGATTGCTGTCTGGTGGCATATGTATTTCATAAACTTCCTTCCCTGACAAAATGTGCAAAGGGTAAAGGTACGTGAAAGTGTTACCAAGAGATTGCGTTCTGTTATCAAGGCAACAGCTCACTGATTGCAATTGAGTCACACATATTTAGTTGCTGCTGAACATGGATAGGGGCACATTCACATACAGATTTTAATACAATACAATAATGCAATAAATAGGATGTGCATTTAGGTGTACATTCTGCAGCAATTAGCCCTGCATCGTAAGTCACTGTTGGTGGATATAGACGAAATTCTGTTCATGGAAATTGACAGTCAATTAAATTATCTCAGGAAGGGTTGCTCTGGTGAGTGAGATAATGCACAGATGGTAAGAGATTTGTTTGTCCTCAGGGAAGTTGTCAGATAGCCAGACTGATAGCCCATGGTAACATGTGTTGAAGAAGCTCTTCCAAGTTAAAAAGTGGTTCTGAAGCAGCAGAACGATAGCAGAAGAGTAGGTGAAAACTGGCATGGAAAATAAATTAAAAAATAAATAGTAGGTTTTCATGTGGGTGAACCCCTTTCCCCCTACCTAGATCATTAACCTTGGTACTGAAAATAAACCATTGTGAATATTCAGCCTACTACTGAATAATTTTAATATCTTGTGAAGGGCTCAATTTGGCAAGTCTTCATCCATTTAGCAGTCCATAATCATGGGCTTGAAATCCTGACATGGGTTGTTTACTTTTTTGCTACCCACAGAATCAATCTTTCACAGAACTGATCTTTCATTGCATAATTTTGAAACAACTGATGCTTAATCACTATCCACCTTTGTAGTACTAACCTGAAGATGTTTGTAAATTAGATAATTGCATTTTAAAAATCTGTAAACTGGATGTGATTATTCATTGTCATCGTTTTTAAATAGCCACGATTTAGCTGTTTTATGAAGGAGCAATTGTAAAATATTAGTTTTGTGGGCATTTTCCTAAGCCGCACACCAGCAGCCACAGGGGAAAATGTCAGGTCTTTTTGGAGCAGTGAAGTGTAGTCACCATCTGTTCTAGAACACATTTGCTTCTATCTAAGTGCTCAAGCTTCTCTGTTGTCTTTTCAGATGTTTACTTATGTGCTCTTGAAACTAATGCTCTATGGCAGCTTTGTTGATGCGATTGTTCCTTTTTCTGTTTCTGATGTGAATTATTTCCACACAACATGGAAAGCTCGGGTGGGGTTTGTAACATGGGATAGTAAAAACTGAGAAATGATTAATGGGAATCAGCAGCCTTTGTCAAAGTTGCAACGGACTACTGGAAAAAGAAGAAATAAGCTCTGATACAATGTCTGTCCTTCTCGTTAGGTGAGTATTTGTTAGTCTACTTGCTAGGTGCCTGTTTGAGAAAAAGTCTGAGCCAAATTACTCTCTAGGTATTAGAGAGCTCATTGCAGCACAATGAGACAAAGTATCATTTACTATATTGGATCACGCTAGAACTAATCTAGCTCCTAGTTTACTGCTTAAAAAAATTTGGGGGCATAATTCCTATTGGAATTATGGAGTGAATGGCAGCCACCCATTACCTCCCCCCCCCCCATTTTGTTGCCTGTGAGTGGGGCAGCAAAATAGAATGAGTGGTTTTCAGGTCAGCCTTGGAAAAGTCTCAATAAGTTTTTGGAATGTTTTCTGCAATGTCAAAAACTATCCTCTTCTGATTTTGTAGCAACGTCTGCAGAAACGTTTGTCCCGTCGTTTACACTGATTTCTGGCTTTGTTTATCCTCACTGACATCATCATGTCCCAGTTATAATTCTTAGGTGGCGATCTTTGCTAAATGATCCCTTCTTAGCTCAGGTCACATACTGTACTTTACTTGACTAATGCAAGAAGAAGTCAGCAACAAGAAAAAAAGCTGTTGAAGCAGAAGCAGTTAGCAAAAACAATGGCAGTGGATGGGATTGAGGGGCAAAATCGAATATGTTCAAAACTAATGAGTTCTTTATCCATAACTGAATATTCTAAAATTTGCAGGAGATAACTTTTTACTTATTTTCAGCTCAATAATTGAAAAGGGTAAAATATTTGCTCTGATCCTAGCTCGGACATAAAGGGCCATATTTGACTATTAGACCTAAGAGTCTATGGACCCACTCATTTCAACGGGTCTATTCTGCTTCTTCTGCTTCTGGTTCGCCAGAAGTGGCTTAGTCATGCTGGCCACATGACCCAGAAGCTGTTTGCGGACAAACGCCGGCTCCCTCAGCCTATAGAGTGAGATGAGCACCGCAACCCCAGAGTCGTCTGCGACTGGACCTAATGGTCAGGGGTACCTTTACCTTTAAGCACCAGCATAACCTGCTGTGTTGGGAAGCTGGGAAAACAATGGTGCCCCACCCATGCTGCCTCACCGGCCACTGTTACTATGGTCTGAAGAACTGTGGCAATTATATTCTCTTCTATTTATGCCTTTCAAAATAGAATTGCTATGTGCTGGCACACCTCTGGGTACAGCAGATTCACGTGTAAGTGGTGCACATAAGCTTTGTAGCTTTCTTGTTTGCTGCCCTGCTTCTCCTCTCTGGTCCACTCCTTGGGCATATAAGAAAGCTGTGCCCAGTTTCTTCTCTCAGTCAGAGCTTGGTTCTCTTGCTTATCCTAAATGTGCCACCTTCAGTGTTCTCTCCATATTTTTCCGACTTCAGATATTTGTGCTGACAGCTCTGCGCTGAACAGTCTCTTCTAATTTTATCTGCCACAGTGTTGTACTTCAGTTTCTCCTTTTTTAAATACACTTGTTCTGCAAATGCTCAGAAACTCCCCTCCACATGCCAAAACTGTTTTAGAAATCTAAGAACTTCTGCTGCAGTGGGACGGAACTGAATTGTCTCTGAAACTTAAGATGAACAACTTGTGACTTGCCAAGCACAGAGATGTCTATCAAAAACCCAATAACTCGGTTTTATAGATCTCACCCGTGGCCAAAGGAAAGGTTGCATTCCAACTTCATGTGCCACATGAAGGTTAAAGAAGGTCTAGTATGCTTCATTTTGCCCTAAGTGTAGCACCAGGAGTGTTTCTGAGTGGGTGCTGGGGGTGACAGCTGCACTCACTGCTTTAACTCTTTAAATTATTCTAGTATGGCTGGCATGACATCTGCTCTAATTCTACTTGTCTCATTGGCTTCATAATATATGTCATGATTATGGTTTCCCTACAGTTTCTGAAGGTAGCCTGCCTGCCTGCCTTTTAATGATGACATATTTTTCTGCCTTGACATTTTGTGTGTAATAGATTGGATGAAAACAATTACCAACTTTGTCCCTTTATCACTTGAACAAACACTGCCCTTTTTAATTCCAGTTAAGTAACATTTTAGGGGAGTTAGTAGTGTATCATTTGGACAGTGGAGTAACGTGGGGAGGGCTCACAGGGGCAGTTGCCTGGGGTGCAAAATGGTTGGGGCAGAAGATTTCAACACCCAGTGCTGCCTCAATACAGCTATGCACTTCCATCGCTGGGCTGCATTGAAAATGGCTTCTCCATGTGAACCAGGAAGTTACCTCTCCAGACAATGGAACAGCTCTTCTTTTTTTATCTCTGGGGCTGCTATCTCCTGGGTGACATGGACTCCAATAAGCAGTTGAATGCACATGCATACTCTGTTCATTTACCTCCCTCCCACCCAACCCTCTATGCGGCCCTGGGTGCTGACAACCCATTCTACGCCACTATGTTTGGATGCATATATCAATCACATATGGTGATCAGAACTCTTTTGCGCAGCTCCTTCTTCTCTCAGTCAACCTTCCCTAAAGCTGGACCTCCAGTGGCTGCTCCATTTTACATCCCCTTCGTATTCAACTCTGGCCCATGCATGGGGCAGAGCTGCGGATCCACCCTCTTGTTACTGCCATCATTGCTGTGAAGGAATGGGTTTCCCAAACCCAAAACTGACTGTGCAGGCAGTTTTAAACTGCACCAAAATCCCTATTTTTCCTTAGCTAAAATGCATAAACTTGAGCTGTTGAGCAAATGCATAACAAGAACACAGCTCTCTCCTTTATCAGTTTGTGACGTCAAGGATGACCCTGACTGTACCAGTAGAACAGAGGAAACACGTCTGTGCCTTATCTTATGTTCTGACCACAAAGACGCACAGACCCAAGTCTGGGAACAATGCCAGAGTGTGTTCTCGGAAATGGTGACCTCTGGCTCCAAGATAAGAGTAGGAACAGGAATATCCTTTTATGATCAGGAGTGCAGGAAGGAAATCCCTTTTATGGTTAAGAGTGCCGGAGCAGGAACATCTGTGATATCAAGCTGCGTGGATAGGCTGATGTGGTTGGATTCCTGGGGAAGGAGGGAGAGGGTGCCTGGAGGATATATATACTGCATGAAATTTCTCATTTCTTGCTGTGGACACTTGCTGTGGACACACCACGCAGGTGCCTTTCTGCTGTTCTGGAGAGCAGAAATAAAGAACTCTTTCTCTGAACCAACCCTCGGTGTTATTTGACTTCCTTCCTCCTGTCCGGGAGCAACGCAGACCCAATTGGTGAACTCCAATAAGGCTACAGCTGCTTACCTGGAAGGGGCTGAGCTGGGCCAGCAGTGACTTTGGGGTTGTTCAGGTACACCAACTGGAGTGCTTAGTTGGCCCTTCTAGTGTATCCATGCAGTCCCAAGCTTACTGTTGTTCCACCATACCCCAATCACAGTTCAGGTTATCGGCAGTGACATTATTGTCTGGAGAGTGGTCCCATCTTATCCCCTGTACCAGTACTGCTCTCAGTTTTTGACCGGTAATGACTGGGTGGAATTTTGAGACAGGCTTCTAGTTTCTAGACTTTCCAGTGTAGCAGCCAAAGCATCTTCTAGGCACAGCATTGTTGAAAGTTGGTGCTGACAAAGCTTTATTATCTTGCTATTTGGTGAGTTGTAAAACTCATGAAATTAAAGATTTAAAACATTCTTAAAGAGTCCCAAAGAGACTGCCTGCTCTCCTGTTAAAATACTAAAAAATAAGGCTGTAGATTTGCCGAAGTAAAAATTGAGCACAGTAATGAACTATTTTATTTAATTAGCCTGCTGCGGGTGATGATTATGTAGCATGGGAATTTCCTGACTGATTTTTCTGTCTTCTCCATGGTTTAACAATTGGTGCAGTTCCCAATCCTGGGCTCTGTTTTGTAACTTAAAAGAAAGCACCAGATCAAATTCAGCGGTGACAATAAGCACATGGCCTTCAATCTGTTGGGCATGGCTATGGGATACATGCAGTTCTATATTGGTCCTAATCAACAAACCAGAGCAGAAGAGATCATCTCTTCCCTGGTGCCCCATTGCAGTCTCTGGTGGCCGATTAGCAGTTCAGTTTTATCACACCTGAGTACAAAATGTTCTCTCATTCCAAATACAAAATACGTTTGTGTTGCTTAACTGGGGATGGTGCTTGTATATATACATCCCAAATAACCAGCTACAACTTCAGCAGTGGCTGACTGATCCTTTCCCAGAAACCTCTCTTGTGTTTTTAAACAAAGATAGGCTGCCTAATTTCACACAGGTGTGCCATTCTCATTTGATAAAGAAATACTCTAGGTCAGGGGTTGCAAATTTCTTTTTTTGGGCCTGTGGGCATATTTGCATAGTGGAGAACCTACAGTGCACACACTGCAACTATGCACACCACAATTTTGCACATCCACACTCATTCCCTTTCCTTGAAAATAAGGGTGTAGTTGGAGATACGAGAGAACCTCCTCTCCCCAGCTTCAGTCTCCCAGTGATGGGAGAACATCCTCCACAACACGTGAGGCAGCAGGTTAGAACAGGTGGCCCAGGAGAGGCAATGTGGCAGCAGGGGTTAAGTCTGAGGGCTCAGGAGCAAATGCCCAGGGGCTGCTGCTGCTGTCCCAGAACATTTGCCAACTGAGGCAGTTGCCTCACTTTGTCTGATGGTAGGACTGCCCTAAGCCCTACAGATCTTGTAGAACTTCAGTGCCCATTCGTCCCAGCTGGCACAGCCAAAGATCAGGGCTGCTGGGAGTTTGTTACTCGTTGTGTATTAATCTCTCCCTCCCTTTCCCAGGTTGTTCAGGGTGGCAAGCATTGTTCTCCATCTCTTCCCCAAGCTACAAATGTGGCTTCCTGGCAAAGGCTTACCTGGACAAGGCTGGGGCAGGGAAGATGGCGGTAACCTGTAGCAACACTGGTGTGGGGAGGGGGCTTCACAGCCCTGTACTGCCACCTTGGCCGCTACTTGATTAGACTGAAAGGTCACGATCAGCCCAAGCTTACCTGGTGATGTTCATGGCTGAAAGGATGATTTGCACCTTAATTTCCTTGCTCCTAGCCAGATGCTCTAAACACTATGTTAATTTGTAAAGGAAAACATTTGAAACAACTATACAGATAAAAGAGCTCTGCTGCAATCCTATATCCCTTTACTTAGGAGTAAGAAACCTATTTCTGAGTAGAAATGCACAGGATTGCAGTGTTATATAGCTCTGTATTGTATTGGTCCCGTGACAAAATCTCAAGCAAATCACAAAAATGTTTGAGTCTGTTTACCTGACAATGTGTGACTAGCTGAAATTTCATGGTTTGCATATAAATGATATGGCTTAGATCTTGGCAGGCACACTGGTTTTAGTGGTCCCCTGTAGAACTGGCAACATTTGCACATGTGTGGTGTCTGCATAAATATGCTTAAATATTCAGTTTTCTGTAGCCGGCTATGAGAAAGCCTTACACTTGTGTTTCATGGAACGCTAGCCATTAACAATGCTTTCCAAAGCCCCACGATAATGCTTTGAAATATTACATGTGAACAGAGAGTTTTAAAAATAGGTGCCATAGTATTTCATTATGTTTTATTTGATTTTTATCTCCTACTCTTTTGATGTCAGTGACCCTTGATGCACACAGATGGCTGGGCTATAGCTGGGAAAGCCAAAGAAAAGATATTTGAAGTGCCTGATGTGTTATATGATATATAATACTGACACAGAGAGATGGCATTTAAAGATGTATTACTCATAAATATACTGTCTGGAGAACAGTTTTAAGCTTGTAAAGTTTTATGGACATCGCATATTAAGTTTGCATAACTTTAAAAAAGCCTCAGAGCAGTATTGCTGCAGCACTAAGGACCTGTTAAATGGGCTGGAGTGCTCCAATGTAAATTACTCAAGAACTGAGAGCTCTGAAAGAATCTTACTGTGTATTCGCATCAGTCTGATATTAGAATAAAGTCACTGTAACTTTTGTACAGTCTCCCCTTTCCTTTTTTTTTGCAACTGTTTATGTGGTTTTTGGGTTTTCATTCATATGTCTGTTTTGCTGACTTTACTCAATATGTTTCTCATGGATTGGAATGAAATACAAATACTGGAAGTAGAAAGAGAGTGACCGTATGTGATTATGGAGGGAGCATTTCTAAATTCTCCTGAAATGGCTTAGCGAAGCTGGTATAGAGAGTGATGTGTCCCTGCGATAGTTCATCTCAATCTTGAGCTGCTCCTGACAAACCATAGTTGGTTTCCACATCTGCAGGAGAGGCAGATGTGCAGGAGGCTCCCAAAGGAGTCTTGTTGAATGCAGGTCTAAGGAGGAAGGGGTGGTGGAAATGAGACTGTGCTGGCACTCCCTGTCCTAAGCATATACCCAGATAATTCATTTTGAATAAATGAGCAGAGAGATTATATGCACAGGACTCTCTCCATCTGATAGGCAAACCGGGTGGTGGTGCTGTTGGAGTTGAAAACAGAGCTTTCAGTCATTCCAGGAAAGCCCTGACTATGTGTATTTGTATTCTTCGGGTTCTGATTCATACATTCAAAATGAACCCGTGAAGGTTTGGAGCGGGAACTGCTGTTGCCATTCTGCCTCCCTCCCACCTCGTTTCGTGCATTCACTGAATGTGTGATAAGAGCATTGATGTTGTCTTTATGGTGGCCTGGAGGGGGTCTCCCGGCAGGCACTGAATGTTTGAATCAAGGCTCTGTTTTGAATGGAAATGTTCACCTTCTGCACTCTCTTAAGCGTAGAATAATTTCCTTTTAATTGTGTAACTAGCAATTGGTGCCAGAGCATCAATTATCTTTCTGTCAGTTTTCCTAATTGGCTACTGCTACACATACTCATGACTGTATTGTAAAACTGAATGCTGGCATGTTGGCAGCCTGAGAATGTAAAAGCCTTGTTAGTTTCGTTGCTACACAGGATGAAGAGGAAAGAAAGAGCCCTGACAACTGAGTTCCTTCTATAAATAACCGAAATCTGGCTGTATGGATGGGTGGTGAAGGACATTTCAAGGACTTTAACATTCTGCCCATATCCAGTGTGTTAGGAGTATCATTACTCTATGGAAGGAAGTGGAGAGGGAGGGAAATATCTTGCACATATATTTTCTGAACATGCATGTCCTATAGCTTTAAATTGAAGTAACTGGGCCCTCCTGCTATTTCACTATATCATTTTACCCCCAGTGGCTGGCAGCAATTGAATAGTGTTCTGTATAAAACTGAAGGCATTGTTGCCACCATTCCAAATTCAAGTAAATCTGATGATATTTTGCATGTGGATTTTAATGCCTGGTTGTGTTTTAAGGTCTCTTCCAAAATACTTTTGAAACGGCAAATATTTCTATTTATATCTTGAAAGGAAGATGTGATCTCACTGGGATTTGAACCCTGGTTCCAAAGAGTCTAGGAATTTCAAACCTGAGTATTAAGCAATTGCTCTGAAATGAACTTGAGAAATAACTTTACCGAAACATTTCTGGTTTTAGTTAATCTGGGCATTACATGTACAAGTAGATAAGCTCTCCCAGTTCTACTGAGGGTGCTTCCTCCCAGTAGCTTTGTTGACAACTTTAGCACAGTCCATAATAAACTGTTGAGGATATATTTATAGATAATGGATTTATGCAGAGCAGCAAACACCTCTTGCTATTCACTTCCTTTTCACCGAATAAAGCCAGTTTTTGTCTTTGGATACATTCTTTCTAACAAAGTGAGCTCAGATAAAAATAAACCCCATAGAATCCCTGCCTGCTTTGCTTACAAAGTCCTACATTAATGCTGAACAACTTAGCAGAAAACATTTCCTGTGTTACTTAAAGTATATATTAAAGCTTATTAATTCTTTTTCCTGTACTTTGAGATGTTCCGCCTTTCCTGAAGTTAAAGACCAGCCATATTTCTATTAACAGAAAATCCTGTTGCTGTTTCTTTCATTTAAATGGTATATTGTTCTGTTGTAAGTTGTTCCTCACTATGGCAATGTGTGAGCAATTGTCCGAGAAGATTGGGTTATAAATAATTTACACAAATAGATATGTTTTTGTAGGTGATGGGCACAGGAGGCTTCTGGGTGCAACGAGCAGCTGTTTTGCAAATGTCCTTTCAAGTGGAATAGATACCTCAGCCATGTAAATTTCGGCACTTGGCTGGATAACTTCTTCTTCATGCCTCCTTTCGAAAGTCAGTAGAGTCCTTGACCCGGTTCATGTGAAACATTAAACCATAATTAAAATTAACTATGGTAAGGCAAATGTGCATCAAACCGTTTGTTTCCTTCTAACAAACCAGAAGCAGTAAGTTAAGACCAAGTCTTGGCTTTGGCTTGCGATTTGGTCCCCCCACTGCTTCTTGTGAGGGGAGTGAGATTGTCCCACCCCACCTGGAAAGAAGACAGCTCATGGGGCTGCCCCTGGATGGGAGGAGAATTAGGCTGCTCATCATGCCACCTTAGGCCAATGAGAGGTGGGCAAGTGTGTTGCATAAATGGAGCTCTTCCCTTCTGCTGCTTGTCACTTAGCAACCCACCCACCCTTTGGACAGTGCAGGATTAACCAATTGCCATTAGGCACTGACTGGGAATGCTGTAGCCGCTTGAGGTGCATTTCGCCTCTTACTATGTACAGTGGTACCTCGGGTTACATACGCTTCAGGTTACATATCCTTCAGGTTACAGACTCTGCTAACCCAGAAATAGTGCTTCAGGTTAAGAACTTTGCTTCAGGATGAGAACAGAAATAGTGCTTTGGCGGCTCGGCAGCAGCAGGAGGCCCCATAGGTTAAAGTGGTGCTTCAGGTTAAGAACAGTTTCAGGTTAAGAAGGGACCTCCGGAACGAATTAAGTACTTAACCCGAGGTACCACTGTACTGTTCTGATCTGGGATGTGTGGCTAATTTTGCTTAAATGGCTGCTGCTTTGTCACAACGTAGCATTTTGTGTGGGCTGGGGAGGAATTTGGCTTTAAGCTAAGCATCCCGATTCACATTTTGGGAAGGCTCTCTGTCTACCCACCTTGCATTGCCAGCCAGCTTGAGAGGGAAACAGGCTCCCTCCTCACCTCACCTTCTTGGCAGCTAGCAGTGAAAAAAAGCCTCTCTCTGTTCAAAAGATGTGGTCTGGATTTGAGCCAAGGTGGTGTTGCCCAAACACGGAGAGCAAGGCATTCCCATTCTCTCTACCAAAATTCATCCCACATATGTTTAGTCCCCTGACGCAGATCCTTTTGGTCTGTTAATAAAGTTGTGACGGTGTATTCCAACTTTATTGTGGGTGTGTCTTAATCCTGGGTTGTGAGGGCAAGCGTGGAAAGAAAGAAACCCACATAATGTTAAGTCAGTCTGTGGCTTGTTTTCTCCCAGTGCAGCAAAGGCAGAACTGAAGTGGAATCTGATGAGCAGTGTGTACCAGCATACCACTCACTCCCATTAAACCAGGGATGGGGAACCTGTGATCTTCCAAATGTTGTTGGACTACAAGCACTGACCATTGAATATGTTGGCTGGGGCTGGTGGGAGTTGGAGTCCCATAACATAGGGAGGGCCACAGATTCCCCATCAATGCAAGGAACCATAGTTTTTCACATTACATTTGAACTAGGCCTATGTGAAGATGATTTCATCTTTGCCTATTTTTAGAAACAGGAGTGGGGATGAGAGAGATGGCGTGAAGGGATAATTTAACTGGTCTGCAGAACTTTCCTTTCTACATAGGAAGACTTGGCATTTTAGAATTCTGACTCATGTGTTTTCCGCTTAGGATCTGATTCATTATGGGGAAATTGCGGCAGGGGGTTCCAATGTAAAGTATCATATTTTTATTTTATTTTATTTATTTACTTATTTATTTAGTTGATTTATATACCACCCTTTATCATAAGATCACAGTGCAGTTCACAGAGTAAAATACAGGATAAAAACATGAAAATAAGTAAAACCAAAGAGTGAAACAATACCCCCCTTCCCATAGGCACATTTAAAAGGTTGTAGAGTATTAATCAGCCAAAGGCCGTGTTGAAAAGGAATGTTTTTTCCTGGCACCTGAAAATATAGAATCTAGGCGCCAGACAAACCTGCCTGGAGAGAGCATTCCACAAATGGGGAGCTACTACAGAGAAGGCCTGTTCTCATGTTGCCACCCTCCAGACCTCACGTTGAGGAGGGACACAAATAATTTTTTAGACTGCTCTACTCCCCCAAACATGCCCAATATGCAATTTCTGTAAAACACTTGATTACTTTTATAAAATCTGATAGAAAGCCACATTTTAAATGAAGAATATCTGCTATCAGACCAGCTCTATTGTCAGGTAGAGTGAGGCAGCTCAGCTGCTTCAGGTGGCAGCTGCTGGGGACTGGGCAGCAGTGATGAGTTGTTGAAGAACAGAGGTGTGTGTGCCACACAGCCTGACATGCACCCCTTAAACAAGCCTGCTGACATCAGGTGAAGTAGAGGATACAATTGAAAGTATTATAGCATTATATAGCTTCTTACTTACTCTCTTCTGAACAATAAATTAACCAACGAAGCAGTCTAACAGTTAGAGGAGCTACACATTATGCAAGCAGTACTTGAGACAGATATAAGAGAGACATAGAAACTTGTGGTTATTCTTTCTGTTGAAGACAGATAAGGATGTATTATTAATAATCCATTTCATAATGCACATGTAGTACTTACACTTAAGAGGTTTCCGTAACCCCTTGAATAACATGTAAATATCCACTCTTAAATTTTAGTAATAGGAAAAAGAGGATTTATGTCCTGTTAATATATAGCTTTCAGAGGGGCTACTTTAAATCTTATAATCTACTCAGCATTTAAGATTAAAGAAATTTATCTACACAGTTTTCCTGTCCTATCGGTACTGAAATCCAGAAATGGAATATCAAAGTTCCAAAGTATCTGTTTTCATGAGCTCCTGCTGGGATCCAAAAATACAGAATTTGTAAGGGGTGTGGAGAGGAATCAGAATTATTCTATATTTGGCTTCTACTTTAGAATCCAGTAGACATTTACATGCAATTGCACTGATTTTCTCTTTTTATGAAATCTTTCTCTCTCTCCCCCTCTTGTATTTTCTTCCTTCAGCTGTAAAGGAAATCTGAAGTCCTTAAGTGTTTCAGTTTTATTTGGAGGAGACATAACTCAGAACTTATAATGTCTCTGCTTATTTATCTTTTTATATATGTCGGAAGCAGTCCAGAGTGGCTTGGGGCAACCCAGTCAGATGGATGGGGTACAAATAATAATAATAATTTGGGCCCTTTTTATTATAATTGAATTTGCCTCTACACTACACAGATCTCCTGCAACACCCCTCCTTACAAACAGTAACATTTTGCCTCTGAGAAGGGAGGTGGGGACAACCAAAGGGTGTTCCTGAACATACTCAGCAGCATCATTTCCAGTTAAGGAAAAGTTGCCAAGATCATTCTTGTATTTATTCTGCTTCTTCATCCTGCTTATTCTCTGGTGGTCCTCAACAGTTGAGTTCCTTGCTTGGGAAAGGACTGGGGAAACTGGGGTGGAAGAGGCAGGGGTGGCCCATCCCGCTTTGCCTTCCCTCCGCTGAAGCCTCACTTACCAGGGTCTCATGGCTGTGGTGTTGCAGATATTAATAATGCACAGTTTGAAGCAACTGGAAGCATAAGAACTGACTCCTTTTTGGAATAAATAATTGACCAGACCCATAAAAATATTATTCAAACTTTTACTGACAGAACTCTTTAAAATAAAGCAGAATACATCAAATGATATGTCCAAAATATCCATGCAATGTCTTGTGCTGTCCAGCACAGGCTCAGCATCTTACAAAATATGAAATAATCCAAACACACATAAAAGCATAGGTCTCTCCCTCTCTTTCTGCAGCTTGCATTCTTGCCTCCAGGCTGTTTATTCTCCCTTCAGATGAGCTTATTTTACATCTTCACTTCATTGAGTTTGGGAGAAAAGACACAAAGGCAACTCCCTTAAAAATGGAGATTTGCAACTCAGTACCTTTATCACATGATCTAAGGTTACAAGACTCACATGTTAGCTACCAGAAAAACAACAATCAGCTAGTTAATCATTAACTTAGCAAGAGCTCAAAGTGCTCCCTCCTTTTGATATAGCCTCATGGGAAAACAACAACAACATGTTAAAGCTTTTCAATAAACCTTCAGCCATTCTTCATTTCTGTGTCAATTAAACCATTATACTTAATGTGTGGTTTCTGGCAAGATCTCACAAGAAGTCTATGAGATCTCCCTGGAAGCAACAGCCACTTCTCCTATCTTTCATGGCAGTGGGGGCAGGTGGGTGTAGCACCCCCTGCCATGGGAGAAGTGAGAAGTGGTGGCAACTGCAAGATCTCTCCACAAGCTGCCACCACTTCTCCTTCCTTCTTTGGGGGTGGCTGCAGGGACACTTGTGGGGACACCACCCTTGCAGGATTCACCTGCCCAAGGCAGCTGCCTCAGTCTACCTCATGGGCAGGCCAGCTCTAGGAAGAGGCATATTTCACCTATTCGGTTTCTCTTAAAAACTCAAAAAGACACAATGTTATAATGAGCGTTTTTTGGGGGTGGGGTGGGGACTGGAGAAAGGCCCAGCCAAGTGGAGTTTTGCCAGTCATTAGCAGCAAGTGATTTCTTGGCTTCCCTTGGTGATGGGTTGTGTATTGGTGGAGGGGGTCTTTTTGCAGCCCATTAAGTGTGGCAATCAGTTAAACATGCCTAGAAATTCAGGGGTTGGCTGTTGTCAGTGCATGGCAAGATCCTAGAGGACAAACAGAACAGGGTTTTTCTTCTTTTTCCCCGTAGTATGCATAAAGACAGAAGGTGACATGGAAGAAAAGATTAAGAAAAGCAAGGATCCAACACATTCTCCTCCATGATTTCCCTGCATTTCTATGAATGTATGCTTAAGCTTATGAACATTTTGTTGGTCTGTGGCTTCAATTGTATAATTTTATGTTCAACCCTAGCCAAGTTCTTATTTATTGTTGGACTTTGGGCTACCACCCAGAAGAGACGCAGGAAACATTCTGTAAATGGTGTCAGGAACTGTGTTACACAGTGATAGCTCAGCAGTCAGATGGCTCAGGTCAAATGCACTAAGAAATCCAACATATGAGAATGGTAGGGTCAAAGCTAGGGGTGAACTTGAGGCTTTAATTTTGGCTGTTGTGCCACAAATGGTTTGATTACATTTGGTGGCTGTTCCCTAAGCTTCTTTCCCCTTATTCTTGCCCCCCCCGAACAAGTGTGGCTGACGTAGTCACCATGCAGATGACAAAATGTATGTTCTTTGCACTTGTAAAGATTCTGTTGAAACAAAGGGACATGGAGAAGAAGAATTACTGCAACCAGTAACTTATGCTTTGGCAGGTCTATCTGCAGATGAGGACACGTCTGTTCCTTCCACAGTCAAATCTACTCTTTACATGCAATGTGTGGGAAAGTTTCCCCAGGCACCCATCCTAACTTTCTCCTCTTATTACTTTAACAACTTTCCTTTCAAAGGCTATGTTTTTTTTGGTTTTTTGGTTTTTTAAAAGAAACTTCTGATTTTAAGAGAAAAATATCTCAATAAGTGTTTTAGATTTCTGTACCATTTTAACAAAACTTTACCAGTCACATGGAAAACAGGCAAGAAGAGGATAGCAGCTATTTGTTTTTGTTTACTTATAAACACATTGCATTTCCACTCATAGTGTTCCCAAAGTGGTGACCCAAACAGCTGATCTTTTGCAGGTTCTGTTCCATGCATTCTTCTGGGGCTAAATGAAAGAAGAGATGGAAAAGGATCACTTCCATCCAGATACCATGCTACATCCTGGCATGCAAGGGAGGTTGGTGGAGGGGATTAGTGCTTGGCCTGTCCCCAGATTTTTGTCCTGGTTAATGATGGTGGGTGACATGTTCCTGAATTCATCCAAGCAAGCGATTTAGCTGTCAAGCTTTGGGCCACCATGCACCTTCTGTCAGTGGAAGTCTGCAAATTTTTGTAGAGAAAGGTGAATAACGCCTGTAATCAGTAGAAAACAAGGGTGGCATAATGAGATTATTCGTGTATGTGTGAGTTTGAAGCATCCTTCAAACCCTTGCACAAAATTCATGTGACACTGATGTGAGATAACATTAAAAGCTATTGGTTCCCATCACCTGAAGTGGCTATTTGGGCTTCTCAGAACTTGAGTCAGTGTGTTACATTTTAGAATACTTCAGTCAATAGCTGTGCCCCTGCCCCACCCTCCCACATGTTTAAATTATATTAAGAGGCAATTTAAAAGTTTAATCAAAAGTGTCAGCAATTGTTGATCATTATACATGCTGAATTAGATCATAGGGCTCTGCAGAGTTAATTGACTCATTGAATGAAATAAAGGAAATAAAGTGAATTGAGGTTTTTCTGAGCTCTGTAAGCAAGTTTGCAAGTGGGATATTGATCTATTTGCTTTTGTGTCTTTTTGCATGATGAGTCAATTATTTACACATCAGTGAGTCACTAGGCCTCCATAAGCAGCTGAATGTGGAAAGCTGATTTTGAGGATCTGTAGTGATTTGCTTTACGTGCTGAGGAACTAACAAATAGTCAACTGATTTGGAAAATCTTGCTAGATAAGCTAAGCTGGGACATTTTCAAAATGGGAACTTTACAATGGTATCTTAGCAATGTAATATATGTGGTCGATTTTTCACACGGATATAAAAGTTCAAACTTTGAAAATCGCTGAAGGTCTTGGCAGACAACTTAATGGTTGTTCTGCCTGGTGCTGCAATTCCAGTGTACTGTGCTAGATACTGCATGATTTTTAGTTGTATTTTAATTGTAATTTCATAGAATTCAAACTATGACATAATAAAATACATATATAAGAAATAAAATAAGCAATCAAAATGCAATTTAAAATATGAATATTAAATGTGATGGATGTTCTTCAACCACATACCCACAGGCATGCTGCATATCCCCTGAATGAGGCTTGCAGACCACTGGTGGTCTCTGGTGGTCTGATGCAAATTGTTTTAATTGTTATGATACAACTCCAGAGTCTTGCTTTACTTAATGTTGGTTCTGAATTATATCAATACTTGGATTCACATCCTAGAGTTGTATTTTTTTAAAATATAATTTTCAGTGAATCAAAACTTAATATACAATGACAGTAATTTTATGAAAAAACTCCAAAGAATATACAATAGCACAAATAATTTTCACTATAATTAATAGGTGGTATATGACTTTAAAATGCTCCAAGGTACTGCCATGGATAGGTTTTCACTTATACTAAGGAATTTGGATTGGCAACTGCCATTGTGATAAGAGCTCGAACTAGCAGGGAAGTTTAAAATATGAAAAAGGAAGAGTAAAGGAATGGAAGAATTTTAGCATTTTACTGAAAAATTATGAAAGCTAAAGAAACATAACTCAGTTGGTTAGAGTATGGTGCTGATAATACCAAGGTTGCAGGTTCAATCCCCCCACAGGACAGATGCATATTCCTGCTTTGCAGGGGGTTGGACTAGATGATCCTCAGGGTCCCTTCCAAATCTACTGTTCTATAATTCTATGAAACTTATGTAAGCCAACAATGATGAATTCACGTGTTCTCTTGCTGTCCACTGGCTCTTCTACTGTTGTCGTTTTCATTGGGCGCTTGGTCTCACATGGCCATTTAGAGGGAAGAAGCTGCAGGCCTTGGCAAACTGCACTGAGAAACTGGAGCTTTTAACTGTTCTTTCAAATAATTTATGGTTTTGATAACCATTAATCACATTCCCATGTTTTTGATAACCATTAATCATATTCCCATGGTTTTATGGCCATAAAACGCTGATGAAAAGACAGTCTCCAGTTGTATCTTCATACCAAAGTCTAATAATCCTTCATAAATTTCCCACTCATTTCTAGGAAAACATAATTTGTATGCATACTCTGTTAAATTCAGTGCCAGTCATGCTTGGAGTAGACACACTGAAATTAATGGACATGACTACTCTGAGTAGAACTTAGTTGGACATAGCCCACTGTAATCCTGTACAGAAAAATAAGCATGAATATTAAATATGTGTTTCATAGGACTTCAGCCTTGGCTGGAAAATTTGCTAGCAATAAACTATGCTGCACGGGATACAAAGCTTTCTCCTGTTCTTGTCCCACCCCCCCCATTGAGAGTGGGGAGGAGAGACTTTTTCAATGATCCAGTAACTTATAAAGGGAACAGATTGCACCAGCTCACGTTCTTAGTCACGCTGATGTCATATAGTCATGCAAACGGCACAAAGAGATTCTTGTTGCACATTAACTTGTTGTACTTTATCTTCTAACCTCAGTGAAATTTCTTGAGGATTTGCAGATACGTTATATTAAGTTACCAACCATACTAGATTGAAATGAAAGACAAGTCTATCTGCTTCTTGACAGGTGGCATGCTTAACCGTTCTGTTTTATAGCCCTCTCATTTAAAAGGATCAAAACAAGTTTGTGAGGCTGAAACCTGGTACTCTGTTATCCTGATGATGAAGTAATCTATTTGTAGTTGCCATAAAACCAATTAATCTGTGATGAAGCAAAATAAAGCATTCTGGCATTTGTGCAGAGCAAGCCCAGGAATGAGTTCCAGAATCAAAAGGACAAAAGCAACCGAGCTTGAATATATTCCATTTGTTCCATTAGAAATTAGTATTTCAAATATTTTTAAAAGTCCAGATTACAGTTGCACATGTTGACTTTTATGCACCTACCAATTAATGCATGCTTTGCATTGCTCTATTATTGCTCTCCTGAAAACCAACATTTTTCAATTTTTGGTAGAGCACTTCCTAGCAGGAATCTACTGACTAGTTTTTCCCAAGGTGAAGTCCCTCCCCACCTCCATTTCACCAGCTTGGTAAGGTCAAAGCATGCCACAAAGGGAGGCATGGGACTCATCATGATGCCCTAATGTTCAGTAGGGAATAAAATGTTGGACCTAAGATTTACTTTGTCTGTTTCCCCAGCATTTAGAATAGTTAGCGAGATGTCAACTATAAACATCATAGAACATGTAGTATCTATATATTTAGAAACAGACGGTAGATGTTCAGTGTTCCTGACTGTTCTTGTGTTTGAAATATGGCTCTAGTCAGGGATTTCCTTTATTAATATCTTACATCGTGCATTTGATGACATGGGCTGTAGTCCATGAAAGCCTACACCATTTTAGGTGTCACAGGACTCTTGCTGTTATTAATACTTTAAAGACAGACATACAACAGGGTTTACATAGTAGAGTCCACCAGACTACAGGCTGGAGACCATATGCTTAAAAGCTTTCTCGAAAAACAATAAAAATAAACTCATATTGTAAGAATATTCTTCACAACTGTGAGCAGGGCAGTGGAGTGGGGTAAGTGAAGACAAGCTACAACAATTAACTATACCATTCTTCACTCCTGCTCAGGCTGCACAGAAAAAAGCATGTTGGTTTCTGAAATTCATTCTGATTGTGCAGATAAAATATAACTGATACTGGGAGCCAGCATGGTGTAGTGGTTAAGAGCGGTGGACTTGTAATCTGGTGAACCAGGTTCACTTCCCTGCTCCTCCACATGCAGCTGCTGGGTGACCTTAGGCTAGTCACACTTCTCTGAAGTCTCTCAGCCTCACTCACCTCACTGAGTGTTTGTTGTGGGGGAGGAAGGGAAAGGAGATTGTTGGCCACTTTGAGACTCCTTAAGCATGCACCCATAATCCAATTATCCTGGTGCCCAGGCATCTTTACTTGGTCACAAGTGGTTGATAGCCAGGTGCAAAATGCGCCTTGCGCCTGGCTAATTTCGAACACTGATGGGAGCTGAGCTTGGGTCAAGGTCAAAAGCAGTGGTGCTGAAATAGCTTTGGGGTCCTAACAGGGTAGTGGATACAGACCAGCGGGAGGGTGTGCTGTTGCTGCCCTCACACAAAATAGTGCCCTGCCCTTAGTTTTGGAGAGGAGGTGACGTTGGGAGAGAATGTGCTTAACACCCTCCCATTCAACAGTAGGCAGAGTTGCCAGGATCAAGGGGAGCATTTTCAGCACTGTGTCGAAGGCTCCGTAAAGTGTGGTGCCAACCCTGACCTTAAGACATAAATAGTCCCGAGAAAAAAAGAATGATTTTGCAGAGGCTTCTAAGCAATAGGACAGGTACCTGCAAGTTCCCGCCACTTATTTCACTTCCATCTTTGTTGCTGCCTAATGTACTACAAGTCTCAATTTTTCTTTCCCTGTTTGTGTGAAAAGTAAAAGGAATGAAAGATTCTGCACAATAAAAACCCATTAAAGTGCAATGTATAAATTATAATGCAGTGTTCAAACTTTGGTCTCATCACAGAAGTTATTTATTGGTGTAGAGTTCCAGAAGCTCAGAGTAACCAGAGCCTATTATACACGTTTCATGTATACATCCATAATGACATAGATGTTCTGTTCTCTAGAATTCAATAACCATACATTTGGGTATCTAACAGAATCATCAGTTTTAGTTCCCATGGGTAGTGTTTGGCTTAAAAGTACTGTTGGTTTTGAGTTATGGGTCTCCTCTTCCTCCCCCTCTCCTCCTTTTTCTTGTTGTTAAAACAATTATCTGCAGACATTTCCAGATTATTTCTTACTCTGTTTTGTGCAGCTCTCCAGGGCAATTGGTGTATGATGTATCGCAGAACAAAAATAGTTTAAAATTCAACCCCAGGGCTTGATCTTCGTTGCTTATTGGAGGAGCACCGTTTAGCAGCTTTGCCTAGTTTATTTTCATAACATTTCCACATGTAGGTCAACTCAGGATGATATAATGATTTGAACGAAATGAATACTTTACAGATGACTATGATGACAATGTGTGTGTGTGTGTGTGTGTGTGTGTGTGTGAGAGAGAGAGAGAGAGAGAGAGAGAGAGAGAGAGAGAGAGAGAGTGAGAGAATGTGTGTTTGTGCTGGGAGATGTTCTGAAAAGGTTATTATTTATTATTGTTATATTTCCCCATGAATATGTTACACCTGGTCTCGTGTTTAACCCCCTCTCCCAACAAATGGCCACTTGCAAAAGTTGTGGGACCTATGAGCAAGTTTAGCCTAGCAAAATGAAGCATATATGACAGATCTGTGTTCCAGTCTCATTGTTGCTATTGTGTGGTCTTCAGTAAATTGTTTACATCTCAGCCACAGCTGTTCAGCTGTAACATTAAGGTGAAAGATGACACTCCGGTTATTTGAATTCTAGTAAGTCTTGGTCCACATTAAACCTTCCCATTTCCTGTGTGTTTCCACCTTCCTTTTTTGTTTGTCATCCCTTCTTACCTCCTTCCTGTCCCCCCCTTCCCCCTTTTTATACCACTAGTATTTCCTACTTCTCTCCAGGTTTCATTGAGAAAACCACTGGATGCTGAACTCTTCCTGGTGATAGAACTTGCCATAGAACTATAGAATTGTAGAGTTTTAAGGGACCCTCGGTATCATCTAGTCCAACCCCCTGAATTAGCAGGAATATGCAGCTGTCCCATATAGGCATTGACCTGCAATGCCATTGAATATGTTGTTGTGGGCATCTGTCTGTCTCAAGAGACAATGGAGTGCCCCCTCTGGGGGTGAAGTCAAATTGTTGCATTAACAGCACCAAAGTGACTTCCCTGGGGTGCAAGCCTGAGCAGACTTCATGGAGGTTACCCGAACAACAAGACTCCACTCTTGGCCTCGCTGATGTGGTCCATAGGAAAGCAGAGCAATACATTTGGCACCAGCTTGGATGCAGGAGTTGGTGAAGGGGGCATACAAGGCATCATTCAGCCGTCTTGTATAGGGTTTACTCCTTAGCCTTTTCTTCTCCTGAAGATGTCCTGCGAAGCAGCCAATGTTTAGGATCAGAGTTTTCCTTCTCCTAGTTGGGCTGCCTTCCCAAGCCCCATCTGCCCCTCACTTCCCTCTACAGCACATGCAGAAACAATCTTCTTAACAGTTAGACCCACTATTGGTCTGTTCCGCTGAATCGGCTAGAGCTTCTACTTTACCTGGAAGGAAACCCACATGATACTTGCATGTTTCTGTCTGTGGAACAAAAACAATTTGTTCCTAAGCACTCTTCATACCAGTACAAATTTGACACGCAGTTGGTATTCTTCAGAAATAACATTCAGTGGTGATGACACAATGTATTTGGAAGCTATCCTTTAGGTAGTGAATTTGACTGGACAAATAAATTCCCTTTGCTGGGAACTGGATTGTAGCCAGACCCCCTCCTTCCCACACCAGTAATAATCGAGCACACAACAGTTTTGTATGTTTTTAGTTTGTTTCACTCTATTTCCAAATGAATTATTTTTGTGTCCATTACAATAACTCTAGCCTGCATATAGTGGAGCCGGAATATTAATCAGAAGTCAGGTGTGAGGTTTCTCTAGAGGTTGGAAACAGCTGTTTCCACTTAATAGCTAGCTGCACAGTCAGTTGTGCTACTACCTGCGTGCACAAATATCACATTTCACAATGCATTAAAGCCCCCTTTTGTAAATCACTTGACCTTGTGATAGATCAAAATACATTTTAATCCATCTAGTGTGGTGATATTACATTGTCCTAGCATGAATATGTAAACGACATTCATTTGGAAGAGAGCTAGTAGATTTTAAACCCCATTATCCCAGTTCTATCACGTAGTTATGATTGCCAGTTTCCCCCATGGACACTTCCATTAGAAGGTAAAAATACCCCTTTGCAGGTGTTGCTTCTCCCCTCCCTGTTTACTCATATAGCACTGTGATACGATGAGCTTGAAAAATTCCTATACAGCTATTAGAGGTACAGCTGACCTGTCCTCTGTTGCATCTGCTTAAGGTAGCCCAAATTAGTTAACATTAAAACAATTTGCCACAACATTTAAATTCTGCTTATGCCTTTTAATTTTATTTGCACTTGTATCATAATTCCCTCTAAAAGGGAACTCAAATTATTGGAGGCATATCACTTTGGAAGAGAAACCAGGCGTACAAAAATAAGGGAGTGCTTTTTTGCATATTTGAATAAGTCTGTAAATGAAAAAGAAAAAAGGCATTTTAATAATTCTCTGATGTGGACCAACAAGCCCTGTGAGTTCCTAGAGGGCTTTGAGATAAGAAAATTTAATGTGTCGTGTTGTCTGGATAAAGACCCACATTGAATGCCAAATGCTTCATGTGCTGCTGGCTACCTTTTGCACTGATGGAGGCTGACTATTCAAGGATTTCATTTGGTCTACGTTTTGAATACCTTGGTTGGAATATTTAAGAAGAGGCTGCATGTCATCTGTCAGAGATGCTGTAATTGTATCCTCCTAGATCAGGGGCTTGGTCTACATCAGGCATGGCCAAACTTGGCCCTCCAGCTGTTTTGGGACTACAACTCCCATCATCCCTAGCTAACAGGACTAGTGGTCAGGGGTGATGGGAATTGTAGTCCCAAAACAGCTAGAGGGCCAAGTTTGGCCATGCCTGGTCTACATGATCTTTAAGATCCCTTCCAATTTTATGATTCCATATGTGTGTTTCTATTGCACATATATGATTCTGTATGTATATCTCTATGTAATATTTTTACTTTTCTTTGAAAATGACGTGTGCATATGTAATCATGTTGCTACGTATATAAATCAGGAAGTATTTCATTATGCTTGAATAAAGTATTGCAGTTTAACACAAATCTCACATATCAACACAAATCTTTATTTCGTATCCAAATTATAACCTAGTGTCAAAAACGGATGTTTTAGACATCCTAGCATGCACACCTTATTTTAAAAAAGCACTCCAGGCTTTATTAAATCAACATTTTTATTTTTTTTTTATTTTACCACGACGTCTTATAATGCTTTGAAGCATAAAGAATTCATGCAAGTCATAAAAATAGCATGGCAGCAATAAACACAGGCAATTCTTTTATACCTGCCGTTTTCTAAACCTTCATGTTTGACATTTTAAACATATTTTTCAATATACTTTGCTCAGGAGCCTGCCTTCCTATCAAAACCAAAGTTAGCATTTGCACTGGTGGCAATCCTAAATTGATCTATGCTTTCTGCACATTAGTGGCTTAAAACACAATTAGGTCATCCCCCCCACCATTCCCCAACCCTGTGCTCCAATTTCAAGTCATATTTGCACTTGTTGTATACACCAGAGATGGGGTAAAGTGTCTTCACCCAATGCAAATTACCTGCTTTGATTCCCCCCTACTGAACTCCTATTCAAGGATGTTGTTTATCTGTGCATGCGCTGTCAGTTGTGCATGCTCGATGGCTGTCTGAATGGTGCCCTATCTCAGCTTAACCATAGCCTGTGTTTTCAAACTGGATCGAAGCTGGGGTGCCCCTGCAGCCCCCGAACTCCGAGCGTCCTCCGGTATACGCAGCTCTGGAAAAGGCATTTCCCTTCTTCCCCAGTGCGCTTCAGCGACATATATCAAATGATATATGTACACTAATCTTCTAGCATAACATAGCAAGAAGCGTGAGGCATCGTAGAGCTAATCTAAGATAGTGTGTATTTATTTACACACTATGTACAGAGACAAGAATCATGGTGTCTCTCTCTCTCTCTCCTGCTCCGAGAGAAGAACAGGCAGAAGTAAAAGCAAAAGTACAGTACAAATAGTACATACAGCGGAAGAGATAAGACTGTTTTCCATTCCCACACTCTTCCCAGAAGATTTACACCAATCTCATGTGCAGCATTGGTGGCATGAAATACTAACAGGGAAATATATCAAACGGGAGCATTTCTAAAGAAACTACAATATGCATATGGATTGAGGCTAAAACCATGTGGCTATGGATAGAGGCAGTGCTATTTTTCTTGAAAAAGAGGTGCCGGAGCTCACCACGAACACCTCCCTCGTTCTATTAGAATGGCAAAGGTGGCCACCTGAGAGGTGCCGGAACTGAGTTCCTGTGAATTCCGCCTGGGAAAAAAGCTCCAAATAGAGGGTTAAGTTGTACTTAAGACAATGGGACTTAAATATGGCTAAGTTTGGATGGATCCGATTCTATGTTCTTTACAAGTGGGGTCACAAAGCCTGTTGTTGGGCTTCTAAGTGTTCATTTCCCCCTATCAAACTAATATGTAGCTATGGGACATATGAGAAAGCATCAGGGTTTTCATATGTGTATTCTGCATTTACAAACAGGTGCTGTGGAGAAAATTTCCACTGTTGATCCAGTTGCTTATAGCCTAATCAGAAAACTATCAAATACAGTAGACCCTCTAGATATGAATTAAATCCGTTCCAGGGGTCCGTCCGCAACCTGAAAAGTCCGTAGGCAGAGGTGCCGCTTCTGCGCATGGCGCGCTTCTGCCGCGTTCGTAACTCAAAAGTTACATATCCAGAGCGGTACGTAACTAGAGGGTCCACTGTACAATGATAAGTTGTTTGGAACGAAGAGTGGAGATTGGTTCCCCCCTCTCCCCCCCTTTCTTTTTCTCAGCTGAACAGATGATAGATATGCTTGCTGGTGTTCTGATAGTGGTCCTATCTGCTACATTCACACATTGTTGGTTCAGAGTCAGTTTCTCTAGAAATGCAAGTATGTGAGCCAGACTTAAATAGAAAAAAGTCTCAAAAACCATATGTTACCACTCCAAATGCCAAGATTTTTGAGGTTCCTGTTGAATTAATTCGTACAGTTGGAAGTCTGTAAGCATTCAGTCATCACATTTTTAAAAACATAATTTATAAAATATGCTGATGTTGTCATATTTTGGTAGTATTTGGTAGGCTCTGTTTTCAAATTCAAGAAAACATGATGTAATTTATTTTTGTTCCTGCAACAGTTTTTTTCATATGCATGGAATAATGAGCCCCCCCCCCAGACAACTCAGTAATTAGTTAATGGCTGTAACTCTGTGTCTAGGCTGCTCTGTTAGTCATGTGGTATATTACCTCAAGACAGTTCATGGTATATACACTTTTTAAGTTTTTCATAGGAATGCTTTTACCATTACATCACAATTCCACTTTTATTAAACTTCTCATATTAAATTAAGTTTCCTAACTAATGAAAACTCTTTATTGAATTGGTTTTACATACTCTCTCTCTCTCTTTTTGGACTTTCTGTCCCTTATATTTCATAACAGGATTGCAAGTGCATAAAATTAGCGTAGAAACCTAATGCTGCCTTTGTTGAGATTCCTTTATTCTATCAACTTCATTTAGCAGGCAAGATTAAAAGGCCTACTCTCATTAAAATGAGCGGTGCCTTTGAAAATGTTACATTTGGTAAATATTTGGTGACCAAATACTTTAAAAAATGACTTGGTATCAAAATGGAATCTAATTATCATTGAACAGTGAACTAATAACATTGTAATAAAGGTAAACCTCCATCTCTTGTTTTTATTGTTGCTATACTGCCAATCACACGCTTTTACCGTACTTCAAGATTAGCTAGGAATTATATTCATTTTTTTAAAAAATGCTGTTGGTTTTAACTGTTTGCTATTCAGTTTTCACTGAAAAATGTTGCGGCTAAGAGACATTTTCTACAATTAAGAACATTCCTTATCATTATGAGCATCAAACTCTGCTCTTCAAAGTATCTTTTTTCAATTAATTTCTGGAGAAATTTTGAACTTTGAGCTATTACCGTATAAATGAAAATTCACAATCCTGTCCAAAGAAGATAGTAGTAGTGATTTTTTAAATAGTCCCCCCCCCCACAAGTAGTATAGATCTCTCATATTGAGGTGACAATTTTATACACAATTACACAGTGGGACTTACTTCTGAGTAGAAATATTGTTTGGGCTTGTAGTGTGCACCACATATAGGAATGTGCAAAACCTGCCACTTAATTTTTGTAGAGTGGTCTGCCTTTCCTTCCCATTTCATCATAGAAAGTGTGAGTATTGTCTCAGATAACGATTGTTTTTCTGAACAAATACTGCACATGCTTAATTGTGCTCTTGCTTCCTCTTTGTCCTACGTAGAAAAAAGCAGTTATACAAACTGACACATATTACAGTGGCAAGTGGTACATGTGGGCGGTACATTCTGCACATGCAAATCGTGTGCAATATTTCTGGTTGTCTCATAGTTTCCATTCCATTTTGCTGCCTTGCCTTGATGGGGTCTGCATGAGCAACTGAATCTATATGTTTTTGTAGCAAGATTTATTTAAAAACGCATTGAAGGGCAACAGGGATGGCAATGGTGGGTGGAACTAGTACATACTCTTCTTTATAGTACACAGTATTTAGAATGTCGCCCCCCCCCCCAGCATCTATTCTAAAAAAAGAAAAGAAGGAATGTAGTTTTGAATATAATTACCCAGTCTTGGGGCTGAATTCCAATATGAACAACTTCACTCTGGCAAAAACGTCCATGGGATTTGTAGTGTTGGTACTATAATCTTATGTCTCCACACCTTGATTCAACTGCCTGGAGCGAAACACGCTGTAATATTATTTGAGTTCTGCATTAACAAGAAGGAAGTAAAACCACTAATTAGGGACTCTATTCTGCAAAGGGCTTGATGCTTTGAGGCCCAGCGTAGCAGAGTGCTCAAACACGTAATTAGGTTCTCAAGATGGTTTTATGGAGACATTCAAAATACCAATTATATATATTAAAAAAACAGCAGCAAGAAAATCTATCTAAAACATGCATCAACACAACAACTAAATATAATTTAAGACCAGCATAAAACCATCAGTTGTCAGGGCATATTTTTTGTGTATATTTCTCTCTCTCGTGTGTGTGTGTGTGTGTGTGTGTGTGTGTGTGTGTGTTTCCTCATCCAAACATACAGGATTCTGAACACACCACATTTTAATAGCGAAGCAATCAAGAGATTTTTTTTTGAAGCCCGTTAATGACAGTGCCGGCAGCTTGAACACCCTTATAGTACATTGATGTGGATCTGGTTTCCTCCAGAGCTAAGCACTTTAATCAAGGCTTTGCTTTTGATGTGCAGTCACTACATTAATTGATTAATGCATTAGTTTGATTAATCCTGCTGATTCACACTGATTCATCTATTAATATGCTCAATCCAAGTAACTCGTCACTTCCAAATGCAAAATCATCTTATTTGTGCATGTTGCTGGCTACAGCTATGGTGGGCTCCTTTTTAATTTCTGAATAGTTGTTATACTTCTTGAGTAGTTGTTATATTTCTAATAGCTGCACAAACAGCAGAAGCTGAGCAGGTTGAAGTTTCTCATCACTACATCTTCATGCCGAGGAAATATTCATCCCTTGAATTTCTGCACGCTATGCATCTGTAAAATAAGCATCAAAATGAAAAGCAGCATGATTTGTACAATATACAGTACCACCCTCCCCTAGCTTCTGAATATTTTCTTTTCTTTCTAGCTTACTTCTTGAGGAACAGAGCATTGAACCTGCCCTCATGTTATGAGACGTAGAATGAACATAACTCTAATAACGGTGGTGGTGGTGATGATGATGATGTAGATGCACATGCACATGCACATGCACACCCACTCATCCACACACCTAATCATATACACAAGTGGGACCCTGTAATAACGTCGTCAAGTGCTTCTGCTCAGGGTTACAATCATTCCAAACTACAGTGGTACCTCGGGTTACATACGCTTCAGGTTACAGACTCCGCTAACCCAGAAATAGTACCTCAGGTTACTTTGCTTCAGGATGAGAACAGAAATCGTGCTCCGGCGGCGCAGTGGCAGCAGGAGACCCTATTAGCTAAAGTGGTGCTTCAGGTTAAGAACAGTTTCAGGTTAAGAACGGACCTCTGGAACGAATTAAGTTCTTAACCCGAGCTACCACTGTATTCACCTTTCCTACAGTTTCCATCATCAGTCAGCATTCATTTAGGTTTCCCCCATTCTACAGATATTTTGTATTTCTACATATCCCGGGATAACCCAGCATTTGCTAGTTCTATTCTTTTATGTGTCAGTGGTGTGGTTTAGCTACATAAGCATTGGGAAGACTCCATTCAGCTTTAATGTGTAGAAATTGACAGTGCTGCAGTGTTATTAGATATTATTGTCATCTCAGTGAGTTGTAACCAGTTGTACCCTTCTATGAATGGAGACTCCAATACATGGAAGACTTTTTGGTCTAGTGGAAGCTTCCATTAATGGATGTATTTGATAATCTACCAGAAGTGTACACACATTATCCTAAAAAAAAGAAAACATTTGTGGCATGTAATTTGAAATCTTGACCACCTTTCTCTCATCCCTTCTTCTCCTTTTCCTCCCCCACGTCAAATATTATACATCCTGATCCTCTGCCACAAATTTCTCACTTTTGCTTTCTATAATTAGCTGAAGGATAGTGTTATCCATCATACCACAAAATGGAAGCTATTGCCATTTTTCAGAAGGGATCACTCTGTTCCTGAAATTTCAGAAGATCACCTTGATGCTGGGTCCTAGTCTGTCATTAGCCAGTCACACTCTGCTCAGAGGCAATCTTTGCCCTTAACAAAAAATACATTCAGAGCAGTCCTTAACTTTCCAAGGGAATTGTCTTATTCCCTTGATAGATGTGGATTCTTTGATGTAAACTTCTAAAGGCCATTTTCAAAGTTTCACTGTAGCTCAGCGGCAGTGTATTCTATTATTGATTATAAGGAAGTAATTTGGCTTTTGATTCAGAGCTGGTATATCATATGGCCTTACACAATTACTGATTCTGTTGTTGTGTCTTGAAAACTAAACAAACTATTTGAGTGTGGTGTAGGGCTAGGTAGCTATAAGTGCTGCCCATTAGAAGTTATATATAGATTCATGAATTAGTCTACATGTATATTAGCATGATAACGTCACTAGCATGCTGAACATTCTCATTACCTCATTTCACCCAGTTGCTGTAGTTAATGCCATTCAGCTGATACAATGAAGATCTCCGCCTGGTGTTATATGAGGACAGCTAAGCCTTTTCCCTGCTCCCATTCTTTCCAACAGAAATTTTTTAATTCAGTATTTGTATGGCAGTACAACAAAGATTCTTGCTACCTCTCTTTCCCTCTATTCCCTACAGATTTACAGTACAATTTGATTCAGACCCTCCAAGTGTCCCTTTTCCCCAGGGACAGTCCTGGATTTTCAGAAGCTGTCCCACTTTCTGATTTGACCCCAGAATATCCCACTTTTCCTTAGGACGTCCCTATTTTCATCCGAGAAATGTTGGAGGGTATGGAGTTATCCGACCAGCCCTGTATAGGGAAGTTTTTTAATGTTTAATGTTTTATTATGTTTTATATATGTTGGAAGCTGCCCAGAGTGGCTGGGGTAACCCAGTCAGATGGCTGGGGTATCAATAATAAAATTAGTAGTAGTAGTTCATCCCTATTTTCATCAGAGAAATGTTGGAGGGTATGCTTAATTTACTCCAACTACAACATTGTATCCAAGATATTCTGGAGGTCAACTACATGGCTTCACTGTTTGCATACCGCTGCTGGTTGAGACACTTGAAATTCTCTTGTGTGAAGCAGTCTGATAGATATAGTTGTTCGGGGGAATTGGTAGCTGGACTGGCACATCAATGGTTACAGAGATGCTGCGCTTGGCAGCAATGCATGTGATAACTGAAAAAGATGCTTCAATGATCATGTCGATTTCTCACTGGGAAGTGTCAGCTATAACCATGGACATACCAGATAAGACATTATTCTTTCTTTGTGATTGTATTTATGGGCCTGCTTGACAGGAAGGGAATTACTGATTATACTACATGCAGTGCTTACGGCCAGATGAGGAAAGCTGAAGTACTTTAAAATCAGCATACACACTCCAGGGTCATCTTGTGGAAGCACAAGCTAGAAATTGCCATGATCTGATTTGAAAAGCAGCAAGAAAAGTTAGTGCAGGCTGAAACAGTTATGCAAACCGAGCCTGAGACTCGAGTTATATTATATTACAATAATATGCCACATGCTGTTTAATTGAAAACTAGGACTTCAGCTGATTAATCAATGTAATTAGTCGACTAAACCTTTAATTGCATATTAAAATTTGTTCCTGATTAATCAGTGGAACTGATGGCAGATAAAAACTTAATGGAGACTCTTCCAAGTTGTAGGGAATGTGGCACTTTCTTCTTCCTTAAAGTGTATTTGATAAAAAGAAAATAAATCTTTTAAATGTTTTTTTTAAGGCAAGCAGATAGTTTGCCTCTTAGGTTAAATGCAGTAACTTCTGTTTTTAAAATAAAAAGCTTTCTTGTTACACAGCACTGAAGCTGACTGGGCTCAGAGGAAATTGGTGTCAGTAAGTAAATGTTGGCTAGCATAAAGATGCAAACAGTAGTTTTGTTGCACGAGTAGTAAAAATGTCTCACTTCTATGGATCTCGGTCTTCAGAATTAATTTCAATCTTTCAATTGATTACTTACTTTAAAAGCCAATTAAAAGATTGAACATATCTCATAAGTTTCAGAAACCATTGTGGTGCTAAACCTTTGTTAAACGAGAGCGAGAAGTTGCGTATTGCAACAAATATCCAAAGAAGATATTTCATAAGAACTCTGGAACCATAACTGATTCTAAAAGAATGAATGGGTGGGCCAGGGGAGGGAGTGATGTGCATTAGCTGTTTCATGCTATTACTCAGATGACTGAAATAAGTGGTCATAATATGTGACCTAGCAAGTGGCATTAGGTATTTTATAGCATACATCAGTTTGATCTTTAGATGGTTGTCAGGATTAATTACAGAACGCTGCAAGTGTTGCCTTACAAGTACACATAAGAATGCTTTTATGTCCCAGAAATTTTAAAAGAAACTAAATAGATCCGCTTTAAAAGAATATTGGGCTGCAATTCCATATACAGTACCAGAGCTTTCCAAACTGTCTTGTCGTGACATGTTAGTGTGTTGACTGCAGTGTTGTGGGAACTCTCCCTACGCTCCTCCCGGGGCTGGAAAGGGGTAAGTTTAACCTCTGGTTTGCTAGTAAAACTGGATTACTATGTCGCGAAATGATGCATATCTAAAAAGTGTGTCACCACTGTTACAGAAATGACCGGGGGGGGGGGCACATCTTTAAAGTTGTTTCAATGTTACAAATATTATGCCTGAATGTATCCTTTCGACTTGGCAGCTCAGGGAAGATACCTAGCTTTATAAATTTGTAGAAAATCCATACCGTAACCGACTCTCCTCATTCCAACGCTGTTTTAACCCTTAAAGAAAGGTGAATTTGGGCTCCAACTCCCTACATGAACCAAGAAGCATGAAATCACTGCAGGCAGGAGGGACAGGGCATCCCACCATAATTCCCCAAGTGCCATAATTCCCAAAGGGGGCAACAGTAGACATCCGCAGAGGCAGTTTAGCAAGTCAGGTGTTCTGAAAGCCCATCTCCAGACAAGTTCTGAGGGCAAGGATATGTAAAGAGTTTTATTGTTTTTTTGGTGATGGGTACTTAAGAGGTGTTGGAAAAGGTGTCTGATAAAGTGACCTAATGTTGAACTTGTGTAACCCTTGTATAGCCCTCCCCATTTGTGACATGCTAGTGATGTAGTGATGATGTGTCAATGATGCTTCTTGAAGTGAATGCTGGGGGAAAGAGGGAAGTTTTCAAAGAGGATGTCACCCCATGCTCGGAGTTCTTACTCCTGTGGGGACCTGATGCGCAACAACAAAGATCGTGGTCTATTGACCACTGATTTGCTCCAAATTACTTGGCTGGGACTTCCTTCTCTTACTGACCACATAGACTTGCACCCCAATGAGCTGGGCTGTTGAGTAGTCTCTCACCCGGAAATTTTTCCATAACACAAACGTGGGAAATTTGGAAAGCTCTGTCATATACAGTTCTAGGGAGCAAGCCCCACTGACAGGGCCGGACCAAGACATTTTGGCACCTGAGGTGGACCCCAAAATGGCTCCCATTTCCCAGTTCGACATAGGAATCTGCTTTCCTGGTGGGTCCTGCTGCCTGAGGCAATTTCTTCACATTGCCTCACCATGTCTTATGGGTGGCTCGGCCTTGAATAAAAATCTACATTGGAATCTGCTGCCCCTGTGGATTCTGCCACTTGAGGTGGTGGCCTCTCCTTGCCTCATGGGTGGGCCACCCCTTTTACTTTTGAGTAAGCATGCATAGGATTGAACTGCTAATGTAACAGTTGGGAGTGCAACTGTTTACAACATAGTCCACAAAAACTCATGCATACAAACAAACAAACCCACCACCACTGACAATTTATCAGAATTAAACTCCTATCCCCTTACATAAAGAAAACATAACATAAAAATAAAAGACTTCCTTTATCCTGTAAATAGCCTCCTTACAGTATTTACTTCTTGTGTACTGTTTCTTTTATATGTGATTATTACAATTTTTCCTAGTTATGACTTAAAAAACCACAATGTCTCCTGTAGAAATTAATCGAAACAAGTCCAGGGATATATTTTAGGGCAATGTTTGGTAAAGTATTCTCTGCATTTCCCCCATTCTTTTTGAAATTCTTGTCTGGGTTGTCCCCTAATTGTCTCTGTTAATCTGGCCAGTTCAGTATAATCTAATAATTTATTCTGCCATTCCTTTTTTGTTGACACAAATTCTTTTTTCCGATTTCTGGCAATTAAGGTCCTTGCTGCACCTGTATGCCACCTTTATCTTTCAAGGATCACAAAGTGGTATACATGGAAGAGGAGTGAGGTGGCAGGGAGGATGGCGCAGTGTAAGTGCACCAGCAGAGCCAGTCTGGTGCATTTGCACTACACCAGTCTCCCTGCCTGCCACCTTGTCCCTCCCCTGTAAGCCGTAGTCACAGCTGTCAGGTGAGTGTCACCACCCCTTCCCACTGTCTGCCACTGACAGCAATGCAGCTGAAAATTAAATCTCAGAGAAGGAATTGGAAATGAAAACCAGCTTGCTTCTGGAACAGAATTAGGATTACCATAAGAAGTGTAGCACTCTGGTGGTGGTGGTGGTGGTGATAGTTGTTATTAGTGCACTTAGATGAAAAGCACATTAATGAAAGCAACATATTGTAGTGTCTACCGCCAGCAGAAAACACATGCACGGTTGAATTGGAGGGCTGTCAACCCCTTTTGATTTGTTGGGTGCATGATGTGCAGGATATCAGGCTGTAGGTTGTTCTATTGACTTTTCCCAGCAGGGGGATAAATCAGCTGGACTTTATGGCACTGGGAATCATTTGGCTTCAGTGGCTCTGCACTGAAGGGGGGAAAAAGCAGATTGTAGAAGGATTAAATGGAGCTAAAACTCTTTGATTTGACTGTTAGTATTACAATCCCACAGGGAACAGACCAAATCCAATTTACAATACACAAGTGGCTTTTCCTTTTACTTAGTGTAAAGTTATAACAGTGTGTAGCAATTAGACTAAGCTGTGTGCAGTTTGTATATCCTTTTCAAATCGCAAATCTATCTCAAAACCTCAATCTATGTGGAACCATCAAAGTTCAGATAGATATATTTATAATTACTTTGATTGATTGATTTCACATGGCTCCAGGATATGAGCATATCTGTGTGCCTATCTATTGAAGCAATCACTCTTATTTTTTGACAGAGATAATGCACAGTACAGTGGTACCTCAAGTTACATACGCTTCAGGTTACATACGCTTCAGGTTACACACTCCGCTAACCTAGAAATAGTGCTTCAGGTTAAGAACTTTGCTTCAGGATAAGAACAGAAATTGGGCTCAGGCAGCGCGGCAGCAGCAGCAGGCCCCATTAGCTAAAGTGGTGCTTCAGGTTAAGAACAGTTTCAGGTTAAGTTCGGACCTCTGGAACGAATTAAGTACTTAACTTGAGGTACCACTGTACTTTTTGAAATTTAAGGGATATTGAAATTGAGTGTTCTAGAATGCTTCAACTAGGACTAGGATCCATGTCTTCTCCTCAATTTCCGTGAAACATCATGAATTTGTAAATTCTGAAATTCTGAACTTTCTTATTTTTTTAAAAAAATGCCAGCTATGCAGAGCTACATGTGTTTCACTATTTTTTCCATTAGTTCACAGAAAGCATAACTTTTTGTTAGCAGTTGGTTGTGCTGCCTTTGGTTTGCTATTCATCATCAAACCAAAGGATGCTTGATTCAAATTAGATGCCTTTTTATACTTCTGTATTAGTCAGATTCAGTACTCTAAGCTGTGTGTGTGTGTGTGTGTGTGTGTGTGTGTGTATCTGAAATCAATTTATTCAGCAAAATTAATCTGGTTAGTAAAAATGCTGTTGGCAATGTACGTCATAATGACAAATCCCAAAATGAAATGGCATGTTTTGGCTGAATTATATATGACTGCTGATTGTGTGCTCTTTGCTACCAGACATAATCATTAATTAATTTCCAAGTTCTTACTATAGTGCATCAATCATTTGGGGCAATTTATATGTCACACTATCTGTTAAATATTAAACATATCTTCCTGCCTTTGTTTATCCAGAAGTAACTTATACTATAGAAATGGTTTTAAACACACCCACCCACCTTTGTTCTATATGTATTCCATGTTAACACAAATCTGTTGCTCTGGTATTTTGGGATGCTTAAGGCTTCAATCCTAGGTTTCCATGATTTTGAATAAGTTTCATGGAACAACAATGGACTTGCTTTGGAGTAAGCATGGACAGGATTGCATTGCACTACAGTGGTTAAGCATCAATATTATATTCAAGTGGTAGGATTCAGTAGTATGCTAGTATTGGGTTTGTGAAATAGTATGTTAATAGAATAGAGCTGAATGGGGGTGTTATGTGCATGTGTGTTGGGGGGAGGGCGTTTCCTAGGTGGCAAAATAGGGTCTTCTACAAATGCTGGGCGTGGGGCGCTGAAGGGCAAGAGGTGGGGCTGCATGGGGATTGTGGTTAGAAATACTGTAGGGGGGTTAATACAATTGGGGTGGAAGCTGAGGGGGTTGTGGAGGCAAAGTTGGTTGGATGTGGATCATGGGGGACTCAATAGAGGGTGAGGGGAGGGTTTTATCTCTTCCCTCTCTTCTGTTCCAGCCTCGCAGCCAGCCAGTGCTCTGGTTCTGTTCCTGACTGGGCCAATTCAGCCGCGGAAGGAGCTCCCCCTTGCATGCAGACCACCTTTATTTTCATGCCTCCTCCTCTTTCCTATTCCCCAGCTCCCCTTTGCACACAGGCCCTGTTAGTAAATTCACCCCTTTCTCCTACCTCTTCCTTTTCTCAAGTCCTCCTTCCATGCAGATCGCCCTCGCATGCACGTCTCCTGTTCTCTTCTATTTTGCAGCCCTCTTTGCACACCCCCCCACTATGTTATTTGCCACTGTATCTTTTTAGATGAACAGAATATTAAGAGCAATCCAGTCACTTAGCTTGTTGTATATTGTATTATTTATATAATGTTAGCCGCTCTGAGCCCGGCTCCGGCCGTGGAGGGCGGGGTACAAATAAAAAATTATTATTGTTGTTGTTGTTGTTCAGTTAAAGAACGTTAAGTTCAGTTGATTGATGTTGTCCATGTATGGATGTTTGCTGGTTAATAAAATACTTGAATCTGGCATTTTGTGTTGGAGATAATACATGGTACCAAGAGTGAAATACATTGTGTGAAGGTATTATAGAATATTTGAGGATTCCACATCCTATATTTATCTCACCTGAGGCAGCTGAGGAATGGAAGAGGGTGAAGTTTGAGTACAGTGGTAACTCTGGTTACATACTTAATTTGTTCTGGGGGTCTGTTCTTAACCTGAAGCTGTTCTTAACCTGAAGCACCACTTTAGCTAATGGAGCCTCTCGCTGCTGCTGTGCCGCCACTGCACGATTTCTGTTCTCATCCTGAAGCAAAGTTCTTAACCCGAGGTACTATTTCTGGGTTAGCGGAGTCTGTAACCTGAAGCGTAAGTAACCTGAAGCGTATGTAACCGAGGTACCACTGTACAGTGCAAAGGTGTTAGTTTCTATGTTGTACCCATATGTGCTATTTCTCATATCCCCTGTGTTCTTCCCTTTTGAGTCTATTCACACCCCTCCCATTATTTTAAGCCACTACTTTCACCCTCAGTGTTCCTCTCATCTCGTTCCCATATCACGGCCACTGCTGTTGTGCAGCCTGCCTTCTCTTCTGCTCCCCTACCCAGCTCTGACTTCATGCAAATCCAGGATTGTGATGAGGCACTACAAATCTTCCAATGCAGTCTGCATAATGACACTCTTTTAATTTTTTTTATTATACATAAGAAATAGTTCAAGCCAACAAGCAAAGTTTACACAGAAATGCAAATGTGGGTACCTTTATTTCACTTTATCTCTTTGTAGTAGTAGTAGTAGTTTGTAAACCCTTTTCTTTCAAATTCTTCATGGCTATGCACTCGATTTTTAATGTATGGAAGTGAATTCCTCCTAGATTAGAGAATAGGATCATGGTTATTGAATACCTTAAACAAAACACCAATAAAGGTCTAGCTCTTAAATTTAAGCCCTGGTTAATAGAGCTAGGACAAATGTATTTGATTGCAACTTGCTTTCTGTAGTGCTCAAACATGCATTTGAATATGTAAGGGGGAAAGGAGAGGTGCTCTTGTGATCATAAATTACACCATAAATGCAGGGACTCTGCCATGCTGCAGTTGAACAGCTCTTAAAATGCAATGAGAAAAGCAGCAGATTGACAGAATTTAGATGGATTGGTTTGATGTAATTTCAGGGTGGCTGAGTTATTTTTCTGTGACAAGCTCTCTCATCCAAGTCTTTTGAAGAAAACTGATTCTTTGTCTACATGTCTCAGCCTGCTGTCTGTAGCAGATTGTGCATTGTTTCCCTGCATATTGTAGGAGTCTTCTTTTTCTGGACAAAATCAAATGATCACCTATGAAAAAGCTAACTGCCCTGAGGCTATATGTCCAATTGCTAGTGGCTTATTCAGCTTTGACACTTCTCAGTGTGATCCTTACTGGTTTTTGTAAAACAGGCCGGCAGGGGAAAGGCTCAGGAGACTTTATTCTATTCATTTCTGTAATAGTTTTCATGCCACTGGAGGCTTAAGAAGATTTGTACTACCAGCTTTCTTTTCATTAGAAGAGACTGCAATGCTGTTGGGTAAGTTAATGCATGTATGCCTATTATTATTTTTTAAAGGTGAGAATTATGAAATCTATAAAGTTCCTATATTGTGTTATTATTTTCATAATTATTATTGGCTTGTTTTTAAAATATTTTATTCTGACTGTATTTTAGCAAACGTAAGAGTTTAAGAACTGAGGCATTTTCATGTGTGTGGGCTAGAGAATTAGGAATCTTGACTGCTCTTTGAATGCAATATTATGCTTCGCTGATTTTTGGCAGAAGGATGTTTAAATTCCCCCTCTCCCTCTCTCCTTGCAAGCAATCCTGGTTATATTTTTAGCATAGTTCTTGCCTTGGAATTTCATGTGTTTCCTTTTGCAACAAAGTGCAACAGTCTTGCAGAATTCACTTTGGACTGCACAATGCAGAAATGTGCCATACTTTGATCAGTGCTAGATTGGCTTTTTGAGGGGGAGAGTGTCTACAATTGCTTCAACTAGAATAAGCTGAGAAAGTAAGAGATAAGCTATGAAACTAGTTTTAGAGGCAAACTATACATTTCTGTTTTCATGAGACTCTCAAACACAAGTTTGTTTCCCTACTGAGATAAAAAGCAACAGTTAGTTATCAAATTTGCAGTGTAAGAACTTGCTTGAGGGTGAGGTCTAAGCAATTCCTTTCCTTCCTTTATAAAAATATTTGTATACCACAGTTTCTTTTTAAAAAGACTAAAGCGGTTTACATCTATACAATACATCTGTACAATAAAACCACACAGAAATTAAAACAGATAACCAACTGACTTTATATTCCCTGCAACATCATAATATTTATAGCGCAGTCTGGTGCATGAATAGTAAAAAAAAGTCACACTGGTTTAAGTGGGACTTGCTCTCTGATAACTGTGTATAGGATTGTAGCCTCAGTCTGCCCCTTTGACAGAATAGCTATCAGTATGGTTATTTGAATGTTAAATTCATCTAAGATTTGCAGCAGCTTCAGTTCTGAATTGGCATAGGTACAGTCTGATCCGCAATATTGTTATGTATTTTGATTTAGTGAGTTTAGTGCCACTGGAATCAGTTGTTATAATGTGAGTTGCACAAGTGCACAACCATGCTCAAGAGATGTGCAGTATTTTTGAAAATCCAATTTGTTCCAATTGAACTTTTGCCTGAAAGGGTCCTGGAGGGTTGTGTCTTAGGCAGCTGAATGAGTAGAAAACTTTGTTTGGCCTATAGATTGGATTTGAAAGTATAAATATTAAAATAGAGGTAATAGCTGATAGATGTGTTGCATGTTGCTTGTTACAGAAAGGAAGTTATCACAAGCAATAACTTTTCCAAAAGGCAGACACCATATATGTACTCTATAAACAGAAGCAATGCCAGTGAACATACACATTAAATTTTATTGTGAATTTTATACTTCCCATATTATACTTCCAATATTTGGGGTTATTGTTTCATAGAATCATGGAGTTAGAAGATACCCCCAAAGAATCCCTGACAGATGTCCATCAAACCTCTGCTTAAAAAACATTGAAAGGAGAGTCCACCACCTTCCAGTTTGCATGAGCTGAGTGCTGCTAAGGAAGTTGCAAAATCTGTAGAAAGTGAATTGTCTAGCTCTGTTTTTGCATGCACTCACCCCCCCCCCGCCCATGTGCTCTTTTTACATTATCTTTAATACCATTTGCCCTGAGACTGGAGAAGCAAGGGGAAGCATACTCTGCCCTCTGTTGCAAGTTAGAGAACTAAGGTGCTATCAGGTAGTTGAATTCCTTCTATCCAGAAAAGAACACCAGCAAATGAAAATCCGCCTGTCTCCAAACAGATATCAATGTTATTCACAATTTACCTATTCGTTTTGCATTAACAAACTGATTCATCTTCTCTGCCTTTTCTTTCTTCCCCTTGTGTATTTTGTCTTTATACAGTCATACCTTGGGTTACAGCCGCTTCAGGTTTCGTTTTTTTGGGTTGCGGACCGCCAAAACCCGGAAGTACCGCAACAGGTTATTTCTGGGTTTCAGCGGTCGTGCATGCGCAGAAGCACTAAATTGCGCTTTGCGTGTGTGCAGAAGCGCCGGATTGCAACCTGCGCATGCGCAGATGCACAGACGTGGGTTGCGAACATGCATCCCGCCCAGATCACGTTTGCAACCCGAGCATCCACTGTAGTTTGTAAACAAGACCAGGGTCTCTCTCTCTCTCTCTCTCCCCGTGTGTGTGTGTGTGTGTGTGTAATATGAGTTGCTTTTGGAGACAATGGGGTAGACTAAGTTAGTTGAACTTGGGTCCTATTGAAATCAATGAGATGTTAGTCACGATAAAAGTCCCACTGATCTCTTCTGACTTGGGCTGGATCCAAGCTACACCGTAAAGCAGAACAAATAATAATAATAATAATAATAATAAGTCTAAGCAGAATGTATATTATTTTTCCTGGCTGTTTCTAAATAGTCAGGTAGATTTGATGAATTTCAGACTTGGACCCGTTGCCTAGCATAACAGCAATGGTTGATGATGCATATGAATGCAGCACTCTGGGCCTAAAATTAACAGCCATTCCTCTTGCTCTCCCAGTCCAGCAGAGGAGCACAAGAGAGCTCCCCGCTTCTGTGTAGGCAGCTGTGATTATGTGCAGTGAATGATATCATCAACATCCATTGACAGTACACATCCCTGCCCAAGCTAAGTGATGCCTGTTGCAGGGGAAGGGGGACTCCAGGCATTTTAGGTATAGACCAATACTTTAGTGAGTGGTGAATAAAGGGAGGTAGCACCTGTGCATCCATGTTGAAAGCAGGAGTTCAGAAAAGTGAAGCACAACTAAGGCAAACAAGATGATTAATCCATGTAGGAAGATGATTTGGGGAAGAAAGTGGCTCAGCTTGGACATACTGCTTCTTTCCTTCACTTTATGGAGTGCAGCTTTACTTCATTACCCAGTCACATGTTCACTTAGACTTTCACTTAAGATGATCCCTTAGAGTCACAGGTACTTTGGAGAAGAAACTTTGTCTGAGAACTGAAATGAGAATGCAATCATGAATAAAATACTACTTTTTTTGTATATCTGGAAATATCTGTATATCTGGAAATAATCGAGAAACAATCAGAAGTCCAGAAACACCTTGCCTCATTATCTATTTTTTCCTGCATAGAATTGGCCTATTACACCACTCTGGGCAGAATGTATTTCTTTAAAAAAAAGCTTGTGTGTGTGTGTGTTTCACGTGTAACCCCTACACACGCTTGTGTAAGAGAGGGATCTTTTACATGGGCCAGCAGCGTGCTACTCTGAAATTGCATCTAAGAAGTTCAGAATCCTAGGGATTTACACCCACAACAAGAGCACACTTGAAAAGATGTTTATTACAGATGGGTGGGAAAAGGAATTCAGTTACTAGCTAATCAGTGTGGTGCAGCATATAAACATAAATTCATGGGTACATTTAACCTAATACATTTACAACCCTAAATAAAATAAGTTCTTAAAAGAGTAAAAATATTACAATGCTAACGACATGGATGAAAAAGAGTGGAGCGTTCCCACTTGACATGAAACTCCAGAAGGCAGAAAGGAGATTTAAAGTTATCTTTCCAATGCATAGAGGGGACCCTTTTAATTGGTAGCGATGTGTGCCTGTGTTGGTCAGAACCAGAAGCTTGGGCCAGGGAATCTACGCCTTAGGTTTTTGTATGATTTCCAGCTCTTAGACTCAAAAAGCTCTGCTATTGCAGCTGGGCAATAGAATGCCTTTACCAAAGAGCTTCTTGGTCCAGTGTGCTGCACTGAAATGCTCCTAGCACATAGTGGGATTCAGATAAAAGAAGAGTACTCAGAGCACCCAAATCCAATCTGTTTTATAGGAATTTAGTTTCATAGGAATGCCTGGAAGCAGCGGCAGTCTCAAATTTCAGTGGCGCCCTGTACAACACCAAAATTTGCTCTCCCCCCCCCCCCGCTTTTAGTATTCCATTTTAATCATAGTTGCAGTGGCCCCTGTGGCACCCCCAAGGCTCAACGTCCAATGTGACCAAACCATTTGAGCTCCCCAAAATCAGCCACTGCTGGAAGTGAGGTTAAGATGAAGTAAGAAGGAGAAACTATGGTTTTCTCCACCCTTTTAGAGGTTAGGTGGGGTCTCCTTACTAAAAGTTGGAAATTAGAGTGGGCTTAATGAATGTAATCGTGTCTCAGCCATGTTTTCTGCTGGAGTCTGATTATCAGGAAGTATGGTATAAATGGCATTGTTCTGTTTGACCAGGTGTGTCAAACCTTGATCTGCCACATAGTTGAGTTCTGAATTGGGTAAGAGAGAATCCTACTTCCTGAGGTGACTAGATTACTTGCTGAGAGGTCCTGGCCCAGGCAATAATGATTTTTGCTAATCATTGCCCATCTCTGTTTTGCTACTATATATCAAAGTAAGGACTCAAACACAATGTGAAGGTAAAAAGTTGAAGGAATTGTGTTTCCCAGCATGCACTGGTTGTACCAGCTTCCCAATTCAGTATACAGAATTGAATACTAGTAAAGGTAAACGGTAAAGGACCCCTGGATGCTTAAGTCCAGTCAAAAGCGACAGTGGGGTGCGGCGCTCATCTTGCTTTTCAGGCCGAGGGAGCTGGTGTTTGCCCACAGTCAGTTTTCTGGGTCATGTGCCAGCATGAGTAAACTGCTACTGGCGCAAGGAGGACAGTGACGAGTGCCAGAGCCCATGGAAATACCGTTTACCTTCCTGCCACATTGGTACCTTTTTATCTACTTCACTGGTGCGCTTTCTAACTGCTAAGCTGGCAGAAGCTGGGACAGAACAAAGGGAGCTCACCCCGTGGCACAGATTTGAACCACCAGCCTTCCAATTGACAAGCCTAAGAGGCTCAATGGTTTAGACCACAGCGCCACCCTCATCCAATACTAGGGTGTTGTGAGCTCCTATGCTATAGAACTCAGTCTTGTTTAATGTGCAACACATAATCTTTTGTTCAAACCCCTCATTCAGAATATCTCCCCAAATTATCAGAATCTGAACTTATCAAAAGATGATGGAAACTGTGGCAAACAGTAGTGTAAAAATAAGAGAGGTGGTCATCACTCAGGAGTGCAGTACTTCAATTTTTCCCCACTTAGCAGATTAGCTGAAAAGAGGCCATTTGCCCCCTATGATTAAAAGCACCAAATTTAGTGCCTAAACGATTATTGTTATTAAAATTTCAGATGTCTCTCTAGGTGAACTCAATTACAGTGACACAATGGAGCAAATAAATGTAAAAGCCATCGGCCTTATTTTATCCTAAAGGTCAAATACATCAGACTGAATAATGGTTAAAATAGACGTGAGAACCACAAATGGGGCATTGATCAAAGACATTTTGGATTACAGGCCTCTTTACCTAGATTTTAAAAAGTTGTCATTTGTTTCAGCCTTGCACTGTGACAAGGTTTATATATGCAGTAAGTGTTGGGTTTAAATAAGCAGTAAGTGATTTTCGTAATAACTTTCGACGGCTTCCATTAATAACCCTTTTCAGTATTGCTGTGCTTTGTTTTGCAGCACAGAGATTCAAGTCTTGTTTCTGTTGTCTCCATAGTAAAGCTTGCTAATACAAAGCAGTTGTATAAAGCTACTCTCCAAAGGTCACTAGTGAGCAAAAGAAATGCCTGCAGTGAAGCCAAGAGCCAATGCCAGAGTGGATTAACAACAGGTGTCTGCCTTGCCCAATGGGTTCATTGCAGTGGATTAGCCTAACAGCTGATATTCAGAGATGTGCATAACTTCCACAGTGCATAGAAGGAAGGATGCTGATCTGATTTGTCCAGGATACCACTGTAGCAAAATGAGTCAGCTTTGTCTAGCTCTGCTGCATGTCAGTCGTAGAACTGTAGTAACCGTTTATCAGACCGATGGTTTGTGATAATATTGATAGGTACACTAGTTCCAAAATTGTGGAAACCTTTTGGAGAAAGTGTATTTCTGAGGTTTGATGGCTCATAACACTACCTTTTTTTTAGTAATACCATAAAATTATATATCAATAGAAAGATAATCTAATGAAGAATGTAATGCAACAAAGTTTGTTCAATTATCTGCATTCTATCAAAAGTTGAAGCCAAATAACCAGAAAAAGGAATGTTTAGTGAGCCAATCAGGTGTCATCTTGTTTTGGTAATGATGGCTCATAGCACCACTTTTTTTTTGCGTAATACCATAAAATTATATATCAATGGAAAGATGGTATTATTTTATGGTATTACTCCAAAAAAAGGTGGTGTTATGAGCCATGAAACCTCGAAAATACACTTTCTCCAAAAGGTTTCCACAATTTTGGCCACTACTGTATAATCTAGGATTGTTCACCAGTTATTTGCCTAGACACTTCCATGCCGCTTCTCCACTTTTGTGCCACTTTTGCTTAATTCCACTAACACACCTGGAAGTGCTGGTTGACCCAATTTAGCAGAGCAGCATAATGGATTGAAGCACCGGTGCTGTTAAAAGCTATAATGTTGTGCTGGGGCCTGATTTCCGCACTACTTATTCCACAGTCCTGTTTCCACTCACCTGGGAGTAAGCTCCATTAAACTTAGGGTTTTATATGCAAGTATGAATACCTTGGAGTTCACCCGGTAGCTCAGTGGCAACCAGAGGGTGCTTCCAAGACTTGTGACACATGGCGTCATTAGGCTGCCACACCTACCAACCTGGCAACTGCATCCCACACTAGGTGCCCCCTCTGGAATGAATGGATGGGTGGATGGATGGATGAACTAGTCCTCTGATAACTAGAAAGAGAAACAACAGGATTTGTTGTTATTTTACAGTGGATCTGAGTCGATGAGCTTTTTTCAGCTTCACAGCTTATGTTCATCTTTTTGTTTAATATCATGCTTTTCAGCTTGTGAAGCTTATCCTATTATTCAGTTAGTAAACTGTTAGGATTAAAACTATGAATAAATAGTTTCAATTAAAAACCATGAGTGTAGAAAAATCAAAAGAAGCTTTCATTCTCCCTCTCATGCTCTCTCTCTCTCTCTCTCTGATAAAATCCTTGATTCGTCCTGTATTTGTCCAAAACTATTCCCATGTTACAATTTTTACAGCAGTGATCACTGAAGTTCTTTTTTAAAAAAGCACTTTGGAAGCTATTTTTGAACATGCTTTACCTAGATTGCGGTGCAAACTAGGTCAAGACATCAGAAATCCTGACCTTAGTTGTTAAGTTGGGACACAGGTGGGGTTGCTGCTGGCCTGCTTTCTGCTGTGCCGTACTTTCACCACTATGGGTGGGCAGAAAGTAGTGCTGCCGTTATCAGTTCAGCTGCTGGTTATTTGTTATATTTGTATAGTGTCCATCTAGTATTCTATAAAAATTACATTTTTGTAATTTATTTGAGCAGGTGGGAAATCCGGGTCACGGGCAATGCTTACATTCAGAAATTGTAGAAATCCTTAGTCCACAGTGGTTTACCGGTTTGTTCAAAGTCCATGCAGTACTCCTTATTTTCTTCAGGGTTTCTTACAGCTCTCTAGATCAGTAGAGAGTACATTCTCAATACCTAACAATAGGAAATATAAAATAGTTCATACAGTCTTGCTGTTCAGCAGCATTGAGTTGACACATCCATTTGCTCCACAGGCAGCCTGGTATTTTCATCAAGGAGGTCTTCATTCTCTAAGCTGTATGCAGTTTAACTGGGGGGGATAAAGATCGTGATTCAAATCTTAAAGTGAAAGAATGACATCTTCTCCCTTTTCTGTGCTTAATTTCATTATCAGGCTGTAATAGCAGTGACCAACATAGAACAGACATGGTGTCTGACATCCAGGATCTCCATGAAATCTCCCTGCTTCTTCATTTATCTCATGTACAGACAGTAGTTGATTATCATTTGGTTGCCTCCTTATAAACTAGGGAGGGGTTTGGAAATCAGGTGATGAAGAGCCCACAGCTCGGGTGCAGTGCTTACATAACATCCCAGGTTAAGTTGCTGCCCTCTTCTCCCCCCCAATGCAAAAAAATGAGGGATGACAAAAAGAATACCAGTCAATACACTAAAACTGTTTATTGCGGGGCCAGAGGGATAGTGTGAGATTTACTCAGGTCCCCAATTCACCTTGGGCAGCTGAATTGGGACCTGAGTTCTTCCAAGCAAATTGCACAAAAATTATACAGTACCCACTGTTTGTTTGTTTGTTTCATTTATATCCCACCTTTTCTCAGTGTTAGGGAATGGTCTGGATCTGAAGATGGGGGAATGCTGTCGCAGGCAGATCAGCTTCTCTCAGAAGAGGAGGGTTAATATCCCCCCCCTCCAGGGTTTTCAGAAGCAGAGAGAAAGGCAGATACAGACACGGAAGCTGAACAGCTTATAGAGGAGTTACCCAGCTACGAGATAATGACAGGAGAAGCGGAAGGGAGGGGACAGCTAGGAGAGACGTCAATTGAGAGTATGGGGGACCACCCCCTGTCCCTGGACTCGGAGGTCTGAATGTATCAGAGAAAAAGGAGGCAAAGGAAGGGAGGAACTTCCAGTTGGCGCCTTTCTTGCTGCGGAAGTCATAAGGAAGGGTTAGAGTAGACAACTGGCCTCCTTGCAGAGAGCTGTGTATTTGTGATCACAACATGAAGCTGCAATAAAAGGACTATAAATCTATCAACTGCTCATTAATTCTTATCTGTGAAGTTACCAAAGGGAAGGGAGGTCTCTCTGAGCTTGACACTCAAGGAGTTCAAAGTAGTGTACATAGGTGTCTCTTCCTCCCCACTTTATCCTAACAACAACCCTGTGGAGTTGGTTAAGCTAAGAGTGAATGATTGGCCAAATCACCCAGTGTGCTTCATTGCTGAGTGGGGATTCAAACTCTGGTCTTCCAGATTCTTATCTCACACTCTTACCACACTGGCTCTCTCAAACATCACACTGTAGTAAGTGCTTCTTTATTAGGCAGATGCATTATTGATTGGACTGCTTCCTTTGTTCTGAACTAATAATCACAGAGGCAGCAAAAGCACCTTAGAGGCTTTTCATGGGATATACACAACAAAGAAGGCATTTACTGGAAATCTGAACTCTGAATAAGTGCTGCAAGTTGAAATAGACAGCACTGGTCAATCATTGTAAGACAGGTTATATAGAAGTAGATGACCTGTGTGTTCTGAAGATAGAAGGTGGGCAGTGTGTGTGTGTGTGTGTAAGTGTGTAAGTGTAAGGTAACTATATACAGTGGCACCTTGGGTTACATATGCTTCAGGTTACATACGCTTCAGGTTACAGACTCCACTAACCCAGAAATATTACCTCGGGTTAAGAACTTTGCTTCAGGATGAGAACACAAATCGTGCAGCGGCGGCACAGCGGCAGCAGGAGGCCCCATTAGCTAAAGTGGTGCTTCAGGTTAAGAACAGTTTCAGGTTAAGAACGGACCTCCAGAATGAATTAAGTTCTTAACCCGAGATAGCACTGTAAGTGCTCAAAATTTCTCACCGGAGAGGTTGAACTCTATGGAAGGCTGTTTATCTGTAACTCCAGACAAATTGAGTTTAGGAATTTGGAAAAGCAAGGAATTTGGGAAATCCATGTGGCCAGAGCTTACAAATGCAAGAAAATAACTCATGCTTGCTTTCCTTCTCTTTGTGAATGTTACGTGAACTAACTGCTTAGCTCCTCCCTACTCTCACTTATTAACCTTGTGTTACATTAGGAACTGTAATCCTGAAAACATAGACGGAACCCATCAGTGTGCATAAACCAGTTTAGATGCATAGATGTTTCTCTGGCTACTTTCCTTCAGGCAACAGTTTTTAGCCATTCAACAACATGAACAGAGAATAGTTTGTGCTTCATTATGTAATATTAAAATTTTAAAAGTCTGCTTTCCTAGTTTCAATCACCACACTTGTCCTTATTTTTTATCTTCTGAAATGTGTGTTTCAGATTAAGAAGCTTGAATGTCTGCTGAGAATCGGATCCAAACATGCCATGAATTAAAATATTAATACTTTGCTTCTTAATGAACAGAGACACTAATACCACTCTGTGTATTAGTCTTTCATGCTGCCATGCTGATTATGAATATAAATTGCATTATGGAAGAATGCTTTAAAAAAGAATTAAATCCAAATGTAGCATTTGGTGTGCAAAGTACATTTGTTTTGAAGGTTGTGTTCAGTGGATTATTTCTGTCAAGCTTTCTATTTATCACCTCTTTAGCCATAAGATAAAACATCCCTTTCTGTTGAAATACAATCACAGTAAAATGCCACCTCATCTAAACAGATGACTGTAATCAAAATGCACTGTTTTTAGAAATATTCATATTTCAAACAATTATGTTTAGTGACTTCTTGCCAGTTAGGCTTGTTCAGCTAGGAGCTGCATTTTAATGAGAAAGCGGAATGGGCTTTAGCAGATACGATCCATTGAAAGAAACACAATCAAATGAGGGAAAGGTTTAATTGGTTTTATTTAATTCAGTCACATCTACGGTTCTCAACAAAGACAACAGAAAAACTGTTGTGGAACTATGAAAACCAAGTATTTTTCATTGACGTTGTCATTCATTAACTCCAAATGTGTGTATGGTACTTAGAAAGCATTATTATTTTGATTTAAAAGTATTGAAATATTTTAATTTCTTTCTCAATTTTGTTATTCCTGGAGTAGTTGGTCTAAATTAGCTGAGAAGTTCTAATGAATAGATAGTCTAGAACCAGAATCACAACCCAACCACTTGGTGAGTTAACACAGGGTCGACTATGGTGTGTCATGAGTAATGGACACTGTAGGTTTAGGACATTACGTGGTAAATGTTCCCCTCCCAGATAAAGATTTAGCATTATGGCATATTTTCCGTAACGTTGTTGTTGGCGTATGACTTCAAATGAACAAATCAGAATCCACTTGTGTACAGCATGATATTAGCTAAATGCCTAGCAGCTGTTTCGCAAGTATGAGACTAAAGCAACCAAGCTATAAATCTGAGCAAACTGCATGAAAGGCTATATAATGCAAACTGATTACTGTAGGTCTTGAATTAATCTGGCTGTGAATAAAAATAACCAACAACATACCCTCTTCTAATTTTAACAACCGCTGTTGGGAAAAACTTGACAGATGGATCATTACATGAGTAACCATTACAAACCAACACCGTGATCAAACAACACACACACACACAGACACAGACACAGACACAGACACAGACACAGACACAGACACACACACACACACACACACACACACACACACACACACACACTACTAGTCCCCATGAAGGTGGACCTTTAATCTCTATGTCAAAACCAAACAGTTAAGGTGGTAGCATTAACTGGATTTAAATACTGTGTACAATACAAGTAGCCTTTTGTGGGTTTTATGGTTTTAAAAAAGAGCAGTAGACTGTCTTGTATTTTGCATTAGGAAAAGCAGAAGGTGTATGCTGATCTACTCTGACCGTAGAGGCTCTTCATGTGGTGTAGCATATTATTTAATATGGAATTTATTCACATAAGTGACACGAATCTCCATACAGCACTGACGTGAGGATATTCCACACAACTGGGTTTGCCACCTTTGTTCTGGCAAAATACAGGGCAGGGCAGGGCAGGGTGAGGCGGTTGGGTGGCAATTTAAATAACATTGCATGGATGTCAGTACGGTACACTTTATTATCCTTCAGGGGTGCAATGCTGTGTATGGAAGCATAGGAGGGGTTAACAAATGAATCTTTCATTTAATTGGCTCATTTCCATGTAACATAGTATAGAAGACAATGTACCACAAAACTAAGATTGTGGAAGAACGTACCATCACAAAACTAATTTTTCAATTGTGTTTTATAGTAGTGCACGTATTTAAGGAGATTCCATGTAGGGGTGGTTTTTATGTTCATAACCAGATTAGCGTGGAAAGCACTTTTAGGTGTTTGAATCCCATGGCACTCCAGTAACATATGCAGGAAGAATTTGGATTGAGTGAATGATGTACCTCCTTTCCATGTCAGCACTGTCAGTAGCTGCATGGGGAAGACATTACATCGTTCAGAAGCCCCATGTTGTTTCTCCTTTTAGACATTACCCATTTTGGGACCCAGAGCGGTTCCCATGAAACTCTGCTAACATAAATTCAGCTTTATTGTTACTACTGTATACATGATTGCTATCATCCTGGTATTTTATGCAATCTGCCATCTATTCTTACCATTATTTCTTGGACGTGGACATCCGCCTAGCTTGACAAAATTTGGCACCCTTATTTGCATTCAGTTAAGTGCTGCTACTTATAGTGATTTAATGGGCTCAACTCTTTTGTCCACTCCTAGCTCCCTTGATTACCTTAATAGCAGGTAATTCTAATATCTCCTGCGGCAGTGTTCCTTAGCAACAAAGGAATTAGAAGAATAACAAGTGGAAGCCTGAAAAAAAATATCGGCAGAAAGGCTTATTCTAATTGGTGTAATCTAAATTCAGCCCTTCTTACCTCTGTGCAGCCAACTGCAAAAGCACACATGAAGAAGTGTTCTTCTAAATGGAACAATATTCATTTTTATCTCAAAAATGCTAAGCACCTGGAAGTCATGTGACTCACCAAAGGAAATAAAAAGCTTTTTTGGGAAAAACCGGAGCCATCCTAACCCTCACCAGAGGGGATTAGGATTATGCAGAAGAGCTCCTCTGTTGGGGGAGATGTTCTCCACTGGTTGCAGCAGGCTGCCTACCCTGCCTGCCCTGGAGGCCTCTGATAGGTCTATAGAAGGAGCCTGCTGATGGTCTCTACTGGCAACGGGCTAAATTGGGGTGTTCTGGGATGCTGGCGGCGGCCTTGGATCTGCAGATCCAAAGCTCCCTGGACCTGATGTGGGTATTTTCCATTCAATTGTAAATTGGGATTTCAAATCTTATAGGCAACCTTCATGAGTAGACAAGGCTCCCTGCTTCAGACTTCACCATTTGACTTGTGGAGGGTGACTGGCACAGAATTGCAAGGGTGTGGAGCTTACTGTGCTTTGTCCTATTCACCCTGCTCACGTGTAGCTTTTACATGCAAGCAGCATGCCTGAATAGGGCTCATAATAACAACATATTGACAGTGTTTGGCACCATTATGGCATTAAAGTAAATGTAACATTAAGGAAAACAGGAAAAGGACAGGAAAGAGCAGGAAAGGGTGAATTATTGCAATTACCTTAAAGGTAAGATTCATATTCTTATTTCAGACCAAAATGGGGCAAGGATCCGCTCCAAACTTTATCTGAGAGCTGCATATCACCAGCTTGAGTTTCACCCTGGCTCTAGATATATCACCATATTTATCACTCACTTTCATATTGGGTGATACAAAGACTAAGCTTTGGTGTCTCGTCTTCTGCTGAAATTTTTGAGAATGTAATCCAAGAAACTCTAGCCGGGCTCCCTGGTGCCTTGAACCTCAATGATGACATTCTTTTGTTTGGACCAAATCAGAAGCCACATGATGACACCCTTGAAGCAGTTTTGGATTATTTGCAATACAATCTCACACTGAATCCTGGGAAGTGTGAATACAATGTGAGTTGTTTGGTTTTTTCCCCTTTCATGTTTTCTTTCTCCTGAGCCAAAGAATGTGGCAGCCGTGCAAGAAGCTGCAGAGCCACAGACTTCCTTTTAGCTAAGGAAGCTCCTTGGCCTTGCCAATATTGTGGCTTTTTTTATCCCAAATCTAGCCATCATAACTCAGCCCCTAAGAGAGCTCATCAGCAAAAACAAAGCTGGGAATCGACTGATAAATATCAAGCAGCTTTATCTCAGCTTAAAGTGTCCCTTTCTAGCTATACAACAATGGCATATTTTGAGCCCCCAAAACACACAACTCATAAAAAATGAGCCCTTGTTAGGCTTGAAGGTCTTTCTACATAAACAGACTCCAGTAGCTGTATATTTATCACAGTGTATGCAAGTAAAGCACCCTCAGCTGTTGAGTATCGCTTTTCACAAACAGAATGAAAAGCGTTGGCTGTAGTGTGGAATGGCTTACACTTCCACTTGTGCTGATTTGGACACCATTTCATAATAATCACAGATCATATGCCACCACAACCCATGTTCATCAGTGATTCGTTCCAACTACTGACCCACATTGAACGTTGGATAGCACAACTTCAAGCTTTTAATCATACTCCAATATATTGTCCTGGCAAGTCAAATGCTGCTGATTATTTTTTCATGACATCTGTGCCTCAGACTTCAACCATTCACAATTCCGAGGAACTGACCAACACGCATGTACTCTTCATTTCATCCCAGGCTGCTCCAAAAGCTGTGACTCAACAACAAATTAAAAATGCTCTGGATAAGGATCTCTGCCTGCAACATACAATTCTGACTCTTCAGAAGTGGCAATAACCTGTTTTCCTTCACATGCTTTCCACGTTTTGTCCTGGGGGCCAGAACTTCCTTAAACTTTTCTTCATTATCTATTAGGAACTGACTGTCACCAACACAAATCTATTACTGTATCACCATATCTCTAGCTCATGAAGACCAAGAGGGTAATAAGCGCTAAGCAGCTTCTTCAATAAAGTGTCTGATTCCCAACCATAGACTCAGAAATTTAACACTGTGTCCAGTCCTGTCTTCTTTGTTAGTCAGCAGTGTTAGATGACAAAGTCTCGCCATTACACATGACTACATTGGCCCAGTGAAAGTAAGAAAACCCTTCTGGGATTTATCATTTGCAGCACAAGTCATGTAACTTGTTTGTCCATTTCCAGTCACCAACATTTTTGTCTTAGTTGATTGCCATTGGAATATTTAACAGGTGCCCAGCATATCAGTGCTGATTAATTGGCATGCCTCCAGTTCCCATGCCCAATGGTCAATATTAGCCAAAGAAAAAAGTAAGAGAGGAGTTTGATCTGTATTTCTGACTTGGGTCTCTTGGATGAGGCTAGGGAAAGAACTGCAGAGGCAGATTCATGGTCAAATAGTCATATTCCTAATACAGGTATCATGAGGAGTTACCGAGATAGAAGGTCACCAAAAAGATTTCAGGACTTTGCTATATGGGTTTGAGCAGCCGACTACTGACAAAAGGTTAGTTAATATGAATTGGAAGGTAAAGTTTGAGCTTTGAGAAGTTTGTTCTTAGCAGCACCCAGAAGATTCTGCCTGTTGCAAAACTGGACTAAGCAGATCAGAAAGTCACTGGAAACCAAAAGGGGTTCTACATCATTGTAGGCCATGCAGTGCAATGGGGTTGTGTGTGTATGTGTGTGTGCTCTCTCTCTTGGCGATGACTGATTTACACATGTCCAATTGACGTGTGACTGCACACATGCATGCATTGTGGCAACCCAGAAGTGGCTGGGAAAGGGGGCGGGGCAGGGGCATAATGGGCATATTGCACTCTGCCATCACACTCAGTGACCCGGAACAATACCCCCAAGCAAATTGGGGGTTGCCTGTATAATACCATATTTTTCGCTCTATAAGACGCACTTTTCCCCTCCTAAAAAGTAAGGGGAAATGTGTGTGCGTCTTATGGAGCAAATGCAGGCAGGAGGCTCTGCTCAGCGCTCCCTTTAAAGAGCTCCGTGGAGTGTGTGTGCAGCTCTTCGGGGCTTTTCCCTAAGGAGGGAGAAAGGCTGTGTGGCTCTTGGGGGAGCCTTCCTCCCGCTGCCTGGAAGAGGCTTCACATGGCTATCCCATAAGCCAGTACAGCAAGAGGGATTGCTGCGCAGCGATTCCTCTTGCTGTCCTGGCTTCTGGTTTAGCCGTGCGCAGCCTCTTCCGGGCAGGGGAAGCCTTTATCCTGCTGCCCTGAAGAGGCTTCGTGCAGCTGTCCCAGAAGCCAGAACAGCAAGAGGCTATCCCAGAACCCAGATCCTTCTTGCTGTTCTGGCTTCTGGGATTCAGAATTTTTTTTTCTTGTTTTCCTCCTCCAAAAACTAGGTGCGTCTTATGGTCTGGTGCATCTTACAGAGCGAAAAATACGGTAGATTTTGGCTCCATAACACCGGCTTGTGTGGATATTTTCTGTTAAGGAAAAAAAAGCAGGAACTCTAAACAGTATAGCTTTGGTTATAATGACTATAATGACTTGACTGAAATGCTGTACAGAATCTCATGATCTTTTTCCAAGGTGCAATTAAGTGAGTTTTCTGTCACTTTTATTGAAGCAGTTCACCACTTTGAGTGCCAATTTGGCAGAAGATCTACTTATCGATGCCTAAAATAAATAAATAAATAACATAGTTTCCCACAGAAACCAAATCCCTGCTGTTCAGCAACCATTACTTTGGCATACAAGGTTGGAACAGTATAGTGTTTCTGGATGTTGGCCGCCCACATAAACTTAGTGTAAGCAGTTGTGTACTTAAAATGCACTAGGAACAGAATACATTTAAATACATGCATTTGATGTAGTTAAGTTCCGTGTTGTGATCAAGTCTTCTGTATGCTGATTGAGGGATTCTGGGAAGTGGTTAATATGTGCAATCAGTGTTACAAAGAACTAACAGAGGGCTACTCCTATGGTACTGCTGGCTGGACACAGCCTCAACCTGGCCCTTCAAAGGTTGTTACAGGATTTCCCCTTGTTAGTTCCCCCTGCAAAAGGATCCCAAAGTGAGTCCAAAGTGATTTGCTCTCTTATGGTTCTCTGGTGGATCACAATAAGAGAGCTGTAGAACTGCTGTGGTCTTTGTTGCACTTGGGTGCCACCAATATAACTGACTGAAGGAGCTTAATAATTTGGTGTCTTATTAGGTGACACAATGAAACAAGGATTTTTTTAACTTCACCTGAAAATCCTCAGGTTCTGGCCTGGCTCCTGAGATTGATAAAAGTATTTTTTTTAATAAAAAAAAAATTATAGACCACTTCCCATCAAAGCATTTCAAAACTATATGCAGAATAAAATTGCAACACTAAAATATTGAAAAGATATAAAATCAAATGAGTTTTAAAATATACATAAATCTGAATAAAACCAACAATAAGCAATCAATAAGCAATCTCAGGGGTATACACTGTATCTAAAATAGGCCAGTAAACTAGGTGGACAAAGCCTGAGTTGGGAATTGGCCTATTTTGGGTGCCTCCTGTGTAGGGATCAGTCCAAGCTGCTACTGGATTCCTCACAGCACTTTGCCTGCCTGTCCATCCAGCTTATACTTCTACTTTGCCTCCCACTTTCTGCCAACTCTAATCACCAGCCATCTTCTACCTTCCTCACCTGCAGGAGATCATATCAGAAGACTAAATTTGAGCCAGAGCTTACCAAGACTTCGCTCTGAAGCTTCTCTTCAATTCCATGGCTTTGGGGCACTTGCAGTCCCTTTCCTTTCTGCTATGTAACCACAACTAAGCACTGCATACTCAAGATTAACTTAGCTGTCCAGGGGTCCCTTTACCTTTACTTAGGATGAAATATAAGGACTTTTAGCCTGTCTAGGTATGTCTTCTGAAAAAAGGCTGAACTCTTGCTCTTACTTTTGAAGAAGTCAAACCTTGAGGGCTGTGATTATTCCAGGATGGGATATAACAAGCCCCAGGGTGAAGCAGACCTGTGATCTTGACATGACAGGAAGATAATATTTCTTACAGAATAAAAAAAAATGGCACCCCCACCCCACCCCCCCAAAATGAAACTCACCTACTCAGTTCATAAAGATATAAGGCAACTGTGGAATTCCAAATAAGCAGGGAGAGAAGTCTGTCACATACATTTGTAGATTTGCTGAGAATGGGTCTGATCTCGGGTGAAGTCTGGGGTTAGAAAATTTATAGTTTTGTTTCTGTCACATCCTATCTGTATCTTAGCCTCTGTACTTGAAGCAAATACAGTTTTATGTCCTTAAAGCATGTATGGCCTTGTGTGTCAAAGACACCCAGAACCAGTTTATGAGAATATTAGAGTGGTGTTCTGCCTGGAGGAAGAGCCATTTTTCTTGGACTAACTCTGCAGTGTAGACAGCTAATTTAGTAGCACTTGCAAATGTGCAGGTGTCATGTCCTTTTACTGCTCTGGAGATAGTTCAGCTTTATACAGGAGTCTGATGAATCTAGAGAAAAACCCAATATTCTTGTTACAAGCACTGGAGCACAATCATAACAATGGCATGAAGTCACAATTTTGCCCATGCACTTCTAGATAGCTCTGGTTCTAGATAGCTCTGGTCTTAGATATATTTATAAACTTATAGCAGTTTCCTCGTTCTGCAGAAGGAGGAATCTTGTGCTGAGGTGTGTGGGACATCTTCAAGAGGGAAAGGAAGAGGAATAATCTTGTATTGGTTCTGATAACTCTTCATTACTTTCACATGCTGTTTTTCTGCCCCTGCCTGGGCTGGATTCAGATCCTGCACTTAAAAAGAAGACAGAGGGTGTACGATTTAAGCACTGCGTGAAGATTTGTGACAAGTGACACCAGTCACTTAGCTGACACTAGTCTCTCTTTACCGCCCTGTATAGGGAAGCTTTTTAAGGTTTAATGTTTTGCTATGTTTTTATATGTGCTGGAAGGCACCCAGAGTGGCTGGGGCAGCCCAGTCAGGTGGACGGGGTACAATTAATAAATTATCATCATTATTGTCATTTCAGCATCACTGGCATTGGCCAATGAAGGCAGTGATAATGCCCACCCCAGCCTTTAGTTGGGGGGTCAATATACCCCCTACCTTGGAGGAGAAAGGCTTACAACAGAGGGAGGGAGGGAGGGATTCCCCACATGTCCTTTGTTGACCCAAGGACTTCCTCTTTGTCTCTTTTCAGCATCCCACCCTCTCACACTCTGAGCAGTGTGGGGCTTTGCCAGTCACCATGTGTGGCTAAGTAGGATTTTTTTGGGGGAGGGGATAGGATATGCTCTGATTGGTCTTTGGGGAAGGGCATCCTTTTTTCATCTATTCAACACTGTTCCTAATTTTATTGGCCTTCATTGGGTTTGGAGTAATCGGGCTATTGACTGTTGATATGCAGTGGGACCTGACACACAGCTGTGTTCCTTGGCCCTGCTTGGTTTTGTCTTCTGTCTTCCTTGCCTTGGCCTTCTGTCTCCAGGAGGGGACTAAACTTTGAGCTCCTGGTCTTTGCTTCAAATTTTCTGCTCTCTTTTTCTCTCTCACACACAAGGGGCACAGAGGCCTTTTGGATGTTAGGAGCCCCTTCCTTTCATCCTCCTCCTGAGGTCCCCAGTTTGCCTGCCTACACGCTTTCTTTGTTAGGTCTGCTCCTTTGGCCAGAGAACACAGGAAGTGGGCCAGCTATGCCACTTCACCCGGAAGGTTCAATGCTCACTTGGGACACAATGATTTTTACTACTGTCTAGTAATCTACTGTCTAGAGATTAAGGCTGCAGTCTTAAAAACACTTGCTAGGGTGGGGTTACAAAATGATTGTGGCCCATGGGCCCATTTGCAAACTAGAGAAATTGTTGTGGGCACCACACCCACTCACCCACCCACCACCACTACCACCTATTCTATCGGTGACAATAGAATGTTTCTGTCAAGTCTAATTTCAGGAGGGAGCAGAGAGGAGACCTTGCAGGCACCAGGAAAGGCCTCTGTGAGTATAGGACCACCCTTGGTTGCTACATTGGTGACTCCTTTAGTTCCACTGAAAACGGTAAGACTTAATCTTTAGTTCACAAGCATAGGATTGCACTGCCCATCTCTGGTTGGAGACGGGGCTGTTGGCATCGCACTGCATCTGTATTACCAAAAAGCAGCTGATTCTCCTTTGAATAAGTTACCTGGCTGTTTCAAATTAAGCTTCATATAGGAAATTCCTGTGTGGTTAATATAGCCACTAGCTTCAATACGAGGCACACCATACACAAAACAAACAACAGAATGCCCCACCATGTGCGGCATTTTAAGGAGAAACCCATATAATTCTATTTTGGACCCTTTCTGGTATATATGGCTAACAATTTATTTATTAGGTTATGCAGCTTGAAATCGGCAGCTGTGGAATTCCGTGGGTGTTAACTTCTCCACCGGGGGGAGCCCATATTCCGTGAAAACATGCTGAGAAATGCATTGAGAACTGAGCAGGAATCTATCCTTAAAATATGGTGTGTCGTTTGATTAGAAAATGTGCCTTCTGTGATCACAACAGGTTTTTATATTTTTGTTCTTAAATTTAGAATATAAACATAACTATCCAGTAATACATTATCAAAAGCAATTCAGTATAACAGTATTCAAACAATATTTACCGGTACTTTGTTTCACAGGAATGTACTTACCTGTAACAGTTTATATCACAACTACATTGTTCAGAAGCAATAGACAGGTGTACAGTGTACAGTGAATAATATATAATATAATATAATATAATATAATATAATATAATGCAGTGTACAGTGAATAATATAATGAACGCTTTACCTAAAAACTAAGAATATCAATTAGATATTCAATAGAATAAATTCTATTTAAAATACGACAGGGTCCAAGGCAGAATTAGTGTGTGTGTGTGTGTTCTCCTGGCTATTTCAATGGTCTATGTAAAGAGTGGGCTATATGAAGGTCTTCCCCACTAGTGGGAAATCATTTGGCAGAGTTCCTCTCCTCCCCCCCAAAAAAACTTATTAAAACTTCTATTGCTTGTAGCATTTGAACTAGCCAGTATGCTGAGCAGATACAGTTCCCCTAACATTATCATGATAATGGGTGAGATCTTTGTAATATCCTAGATTCCCTATCAAATTTGCTCATTCATAGATAGTGATGATATTGCTCTTTTTCTAATTTACCTGAAATTGCTGTTCTGGTCCTCCATTATAGCAGCACCTAGCCTCTATAGATTTGATACAAATTAACGATCCATAAAGTGATGTTCATACATCTGCGAACATTTCTGATATGATTCTGTTTGGCATCATCGCATAACTATCCATTGACAAGAAAGAAGGTATTAAATCTGCTTCCCCCACCCCCCTCCTTCCCTGTTATATATTTTTTATTCTTTCTTCCTTTGTGGATTATTTGATTTGTCATTTACCTCCCCCCCCCACCTCCCTTGCAAGCTGTGTACTCAAACCAATTTGTGATAACATGACCAGAAAGCTAAATTCAGCACAGAGTTCGTGCTGACATTGTTATTCTGCACAAGAGGCCCTGATGGGGACAGATAATGCCATAATTCAGATAACATGATGAAATGAGATCTTGTATCAGAAAGCCTTTGGTGGGCGAAGAAATGCAAACATCTCCTCTTTTAGTATAAATTAGAAGAAGATGTGGGGTCATATTGAAGCGTCAAGTGTGTTTTTCTAGCATTTAATCTAAACGCCAACTTTGGGAGCCGGCTCGCACGTGTTCATTTGTCACAGAGCTTTTATGCGCATTTCTGAAGTCTGAGATTGACTTTGAAAGTAGTTTTGATTTCAAATACTTGGATGGAGCAGGGGGTGGGGGGCAGTCAGAAGCAAAACATGCACCGCACTATATTTATCCTGGTGAGTATTTGCATAGTAAATTTCATAAGCACAGGAGTGTTGTCTGTTTCTGGTTCTAGTTGGATGGCCCTTAAGAATTATTTTTGGAACTCACAGGGTCACATATAACATCCCTTTGCTCATGGGGATCAGGCTGTGGATAAAATACAGCCTAAATTTTTGGGGGCATACGTAACTTGGATGTTCATGTGGCATGAGATTCTGACCAGAGAGAGAGCGAGAGAGGGAGGGAGAATAAGAGAGAGAATCCACATAAGTAAATTTGATTTCAGAACTGAAGTTTTATTAAATTCCTTGGTATTAAATTTTTTTTTTAGAAATAAATATATTCCTTCCAGAAGCAGGCCTAATTGGAGAGATAGCCAGAGAGGTTTTAAGTTCTAGTTCCCCTCTTGCTATCCTTGGAAGGAGAAAGCCATATCAGACTTTATCTCAGCCAAGCATTAATAGAGGAATGTAGGGATTAGATATGGGACGCGGGTGGCGCTATGGTCTAAACCACTGAGCCTCTTGGGCTCGCCGATCACAAGGTCGGCGGTTCGAATCCCCACGATAGGGTGAGCTTCCGTTGTTCAGTCCCAGCTCCTGCCCACCTTGCAGTTTGAAAGTATGTCAAAGTGGAAGTAGATAAATAGGTACCGCTTCAGCGGGAAGGTTAACAGCGTTTCCGTGCGCTGCTCCGGTTCCCCAGAAGTGGCTTAGTCATGCTGGCCACGTGACCCAGAAGCTGTCTGCGGACAAACGCCGGCTGCCTCGGCCTATAGAGCGAGATGAGCGCCACAACCCAGAGTCGTCCGCAACTGGACCTAACGGTCAGGGGTACTGGATGGCTGGATTTCTCTTTTTTAAAAAAATATTTCTAGCAACTTATTTCCCCTGTTCAAAACAGGGGAAACGAGCCTCTAGAGCAGGAATGGGGAAATTAGGAGCCTTCAGTTTTTGTTGGACTCCCATCAGTTGCAGTTAGATATGGTGAGAGCTGTAGTCAACAACATCTAGATGGCCACAGTCTCCCCATCACTACTCTAGAGGCAAAAGGAGAAGGAGCAAGGAGGTCGGTCAGACAGCATTCCTTCTAAGAAGATGCTGCTTGGCTAAGCACAAGTCTGATAGGGTGGCCTCCTTCCTAAGATCACAGAGTTGGCAAGGTGGATGCCAACACTTGAAGATTAAGGGGCAGACTATGGAATGAGCCCTTCAGTATTATAGCAAAGCAAAACTCTATGTTCCCATGCCTCTTGAGCCAGTTGCATAGAATGAGCTGAAGAGTAGCTCAGTAGCTTAGAGTGTGGTTCTGACAACACCAGGGTTGCAAGTTTGATCCCCGTAAGGGACACCTGCTTATTCCTGCATTGCAGGGAATTCGACTAGATGGTCCTCAGAGTCCCTTCCAACCCTATGATTTGATGAGTTTGCAGAATTCTGAACTGTATTATTTCAGAATTGAGCTATAAGTCAGGCATGAAACATGCCTGACAATAAAAGTAGACTTAGATGTCCCTAAAAGACTTCCAAAAATAAAATCTAGGCTCAGGACCAGGGGCCAAAACACTGGCTCTGCCTTTCTGTCTTCTGCCCTCCCATACCAGCAAAGTAGCCAGTCCAGATTAGGACCGTGGTGCAGAGAAATAACAGGTTTAATCTCCCCCACCTGTATTGCTTTTCAATGGAAAGTCATCCTTAAGGTGCTGTTTGCACCAAATTTAAAGGTGCTATAATTCTAGCTCGGACTGGGTTTATTGCCTTCCTTAACCCTCTCCCTCAATTTACTCTTTCTGTGGGTTGTTTACACTTTGGGGATTTTCTGCAGAAATAGTAAAAGCAATTTAAATGAGAAAATAACAGGGGATGATATTCAGATGGGGGGGTGGTACCATGTAGACACTGTGAAAAACTTGCATGCATGAGACACTGAGTCCTCAATAAATTGACATGTGGATGTACCCAGGGTTAATCTAAGCAAATTTTGGCAAAATGGTTCAGGTATGTCTCTGAGTTCCTTAGTTCTCCTTGCACATTCAGCCAAAATAATGTAATGTATTTATTTATTTAAAAAGTCATTTGCGGTCTTTGCATTTTAAGCTTAGAAGGGGAAAAGCAGTTTGCAGTTCTTCTTTTCATCTGTAAAGTGCATGTAATCAAAGTCGTGACTCACAAACATGTAATAGGTCTAGTTTAAATTACATAGAATGCAATGAGATCTTTGATATGGAGGAATGCATTGAAAGAAGAAAGGCTTAGAAATGTGTGTGTATGTGTGTGTGTGTGTTTTAATGGCAAATGAAACACTGAAAGTTCACAAAACTTGAAAAGAAATAAGAAATGGAGAAGCAAATTAGGCAGCCATCCACAGGATACATTTAAGTGACTAATGCTGAACTATTTTTAAAGATTCTAGATCCTCTGAGAAGGCATCCTATTACTTACATACAGGCCTTATTAAGTGGCAAGGAATTGCTATGGTTTAATATCCAGATGATTAACACACACAAAAGCTTAATTTAAGAAACTTTTTCCCCCTTTTAAGATGCCAAATGGACACAAAGTAAAGATGGGATTTGATTCTAACAAAAGAGGGAAATAAGGAAAAGAAAATGAAAGTATTGTTTAAGTATTCATTTACAAATAAAGGTTATCTAGTATGGATTTGAAAAATGCCTTTAGCATAAAGCATTAAAATGTGTAAGTTTTAAACTTCCTCTAAGTTTCCTTCTCTGGATAAATTTCATACAGATAGCAAAAAACTGTGAATTGCTGGCTTGGGAGCTGATCCTTTCAAGCCCTATTGAAAAGAATGGAGTTGCTCAAGAGCTCATCATAGGGATAAGACAACAGATATGGATATGGATTAAGAACTGATTAAAAGATTGAAATCAGGAGGTAGGGGGAAATGCTGTCATCACAATGAAAGGAAGTAAGTGGCAGGGATAATGCTTTGTGAGGAGCTCCAAAATGATTTCCCCAAGCCTGATGAACAGGCAACAAAACTGCAGATAAAAGAGTTAACGAAAGTAAGGGCTATGTTCAGGGTTGCCATATTTTGAAGAGCAAAAAAGAGGACACATTTGCCAGCACCTGGGGCGGGGGGCAGGAGCGCCGTACACTAGATTGACATTGGAGGGTGCCAGGGAGGGACACGGCAAAATTTGGTATCAAAGAAACCTTTATGAATGTTTAGGCAAATTCAATTTTACCCCTGAAAAGGAGGATGTGTCCTGGAAAAAGAGGACATATGGCAACACTCCTAGCCCAGACCTCATACTGGACACAAATATATTAGAGAATGAATCCTCTTCCACGTAGTCTAAGGCAAGGGTCAGCAACCTTTTTCAGCCGTGTGCCGGTCCACCGTCCCTCAGACCATGTGGTGGGCCGGACTATATTTTGGAAAAATAATAATGAACGAATTCCTATGCCCCACAAATAACCCAGAGATGCATTTTAAATAAAAGGACACATTCTACTCATGTAAAAACATGCTGATTCCCAGACCACCCACAGGCTGGATTTAGAAGGTGATTGGGCTGCATCTGGCCCCCAGGCCTTAGGTTGCCTACTCCTGGTCTAATGATCTGGGGCAGCAAGCTGGGGTCTTTGGAACCAGCACTTAAGGAGCTCTTGAAAGGCCCTCCATGGGGGGACCCACTGAAGAACCCTTGGTGCTGTCAGAGGAGGAGCTACCTCCCAGTCCATGAAAACGTTGGTGCCAAGAAGTCTGGCTCCAGGTTGAAAAGTGATGATTCAGATTCCACCTTATGGATGCAGAGCCACTGTGCAATTTTTAAGGGGTTTCTCTGAGACCAAGCAGGCCTTGAAACACCTTCATCACCAGCAGTTGTTGCTAGAGTATTTTCTAGGAAGCCAGAGTACATAAAGCCTCCCTCTCAAGTCTTCCAGTTGTTGGAAACGGCACAGGGCCTTGGATCGTTGCTCCTGAACCATTGTCAATCCTTCTAAGTGTGCTTTAACATGTTTCGACTCCCTGTGGTATTTACCCTGAACTTTTGCCCCAGTCTTACCTCTGGATTGTATCCCGGACCTAGACTGATTCCCTGAGCTTGACCTAGGTTTGTTTGGCCTGGGCAGCACCATCAACATCGCACTCCTAAGTGGTTTTGGGTAGGAAGCTGGGATCCTAGCCCATTTGGAAAACTGTGTCCAGTTCTGGGTTATTATTATTATTTAAATATATTCATATCCCACCTTTCTTCTAAATTGGGATTCAAAGTGGCTGACAACATTTAGAAACATCATGTATAAAATACATAATAATAAAAACAAATGTTGTTGTTGTTGTTACCCCACCCATCTGACTGGGTGGCCCCAGCAGCTCTGGGTGGATTCCAGCATAGGTGAAAACACAATACAGTGGTACCTCGGGTTAAGTACTCAATTCGTTCCAGAGGTCTGTTCTTAACCTGAAACTGTTCTTAACCTGAAGCACCACTTTAGCTAATGGGACCTCCCACTGCTGCTGCTGCGCCGCCGCTGCATGATTTCTGTTCTCATCCTGAAGCAAAGTTCTTAACCTGAGGTAATATTTCTGAGTTATCAGAGACTGTAACCTGAAGCGTATGTAACCTGAAGCGTATGTAACCCGAGGTACCCCTGTAAAACATGACATATTAAAAAGCTTCTCTATACAGCGCTGCCTTCAGTTGTCTTCTGAAGGTTCTATAGTTACAGTGGTACCTCGCTTCAGGTTACATACGCTTCAGGTTACAGACTCCGCTAACCCAGAATTAGTACCTCGGGTTACGAACTTTGCTTCAGGATGAGAACAGAAATCGTGCTTCGGCGGCGTGGCAGCAGCTGGAGGCCCCATTAGCTAAAGTGGTGCTTCAGGTTAAGAACAGTTTCAGGTAAAGAACAGACCTCCAGAATGAGTTAAGTTCTTAACCCGAGGTACCACTGTACTCATCTCCTTGATAGCTGATGGGAGAGCATTCCACAGGTTGGGTGCCACTACCAAGAAGGTCCTCTGCCTTATATAATAATAATTAACATAAAATACAACATATTTAAAACCCGCAATTAAAATACACTTTTCCTCAGCAACAGCCTAGTAATCAGCATCATTTGCACCTTAGTTTCCATATGTTTGCCTGAACAGGAATGTCCTGGATTTCTGGTGGAAAGATAAGGAAAAGGGAGTCAGACTAACCTCTCTTAAGGGGAAATTCCACAATGTGGAAGCAGCCACAGAAAAAGGTCTCTCTCATGTCACCACAATATCAGAAAGGATAGCAGAGAAGGATCAATTCTGAACAAACTGTCCAAATGAACAGGAAGAGGCAGGAGAGGCCAGTAAGAAGATATAGTGGCTGTATGCAAGAAAGTGATGAGGCAGGTTACGCTGAGATGAAAAGGTTTCTGCAAGGTCACTCAGTGAACTTCATGGCGAAATCAGGATGTGAACCCAAGGCAGAATCTAGACACATCAAAGAAGCGTTTCAGTTAAATGCGTTGTAAACTCATACAGGGAAATCCAGTTGGGAAAGATGGGACTCCACAGCGCCATCTGGTGTCACAGTGTTATATTGCATATACAACACATACAAAACTCTTTATCAATCTATCTGAGTCCCAAGTCTTTATGATCTTGCTCGATAAAATCACACCGGCAAAATCAGCACCTGCTGAATCAACCTGGGTACTCTATGCACACTAGCTGTAACAGCAAGGTGGTAGGTTAGGGATCAAATCTCCTGGCCTAGTTTCATGAAAACCGTTGGTTTTAGGCTTCCTGTTGCATGAGACCATGAGAGGTGATGACTTCTCTGATAGGGAAGAAACCTTTATCTCTTCCTCTTTTGAATCTTAAATTATGATATCATTTCCTTAGTGTTCTGCAATGAACTTCAGTCGGAGGGACATACTGTAAGGTAGTACCAGAAAATGGGAAGACTCAAATATCCTAGAAAAGACAGCCAATGAGTGCTGTAAAATGCCATCAGGTTGCACCTGTTGATACAAGAGTGGTAGTAAATGAAAAATCGCAAATAAAATCTGCGGGGAGAAGAGGGAGCAAAAGACTGCGCGCTATCTCATTTTTTTAAAAGCAAAAATGAATCTACATTAAATAGCACCAGGGACTTTAAAAGAAATTTAACATATTTTCCATCGCCTAGCCTTTGCAGCGCCAGACCAGTAAACAATAAATAATGAAGCTCTTGCAGTGAAGCCGTCTTGTGCTATCAAATCAGTGACATAAATCTACCCATATGGCTTAGGAAGGCATCCTTATCTACTTACAGTATAATCTGCTGGTGATACATACTATGTTCTGTTGTCATTTCTTTAATATGGTAGGAAACAAAGCACCCATTACTCATTCCCAGATAGCCATCACTAAGGTTTCCAAAGTGATCTTTTAATGAAGGTAATTTTTAACAGTGAATTCAGTATGCTTTCAGGAACCAACAAAAGCTCAATGGTGGACAGAAAGAGAATACAGCTAATATATGTTGATCATATTTAATGTATTTTTTTGTTATCTCTTATTCCAGTGTTTGAGGACGTGCCTGGGATAGCTGTTGTTTTTATGGCCCAGTTTGTGATGCTACTTTTGACCTGCAAAGCTCTTACTGGTTTTGGCATAATATATCTAAGACACCGCCTTCTCCTGAATGGGATATCTTTATACTCACCCAACACAGCCTTGTTTTCATCTTAATTAGACTGTGACGATATCTGGCGGTTGGGGGCTGGTTAAGTTTTTTAAAAGCCACAAGTATTTTGTGGTCAGAAAATTCTATTGTAATTAACTGCTATCTTGACTCTCCATCGTGCTTTTTTCTTTCACGTAGATAGTGGTGTGTAGCAACAACAGGTGTTTCTAAACTTTTGTTTGGAAAATAACTCTTGCTTATATTACATAAGCTTGGTAAAGCAGATTTATTACAAATATCAGTATACTGTGAGCATTCTGCAGTATTCTAGAACCAAAAATCTATTCTCCCCCTTCTTGGCAATTTGCTTTAGGACATAATTCTTAATGCAAAATATCTACATTAACATAAAGCAGCTGCAAAGATAGCAGAGAGCAGCAATATGATCATAAGGACATGAATAAACTGATCCCCTATGTCTCCTTTTGAGTGTAGGCTCTGTCACCATGATGGCTCTGCATTTAGACAGAAATAATTTATGTAGAACCATTTTGTGTTTTCAAGATTTTGGTTTCTGAAGTGATAGATATTGAATACAACATATACCGATTTAAAAAGCTATGGGTTTTGAGTGCCCACAGGAGGCAAATGATCCAATACTGATGAGATAATCAGTATACTGTCTGATGATTTCTCTTTCAATGTATCTGAAGAAGTGTGCATGCACTCGAAAGCTTATACCCAGAACAAACTTAGTTGGTCTCTAAGGTGCTACTGGACAATTTTTTTAAAAAAAAAATTCTTATGTGCACTGATGATAGTCATTGTTTGGATGGGGGGCTTTTCTCCATTTCCACAGTCACACAATCAACCTGTAGCTGAACTGGGTTCCACACTCACAAAAACAAGTCACAAAAATGAAGTAACAAGCCACAGTCACAAGTTAGTTCCATAAAACGAAGAACAAGTCACAATCAAAAAAATAAAAAAGCCACACAAACAAAAATGCAAAAAATAGCAAAAACAAAAGCTCCAAATATTACCTCTGTGTTGCGTGGGTGCTTAGGACTCAACAGCCGACAGACTCAACCAGAAGCCTCTGATTAGCAGCAGGGGACTGAATTTACATATGGAACACACTCAACAGGAAGCGGAATATGTTCTGCTTCCAAGGCGAAGTTCACAAACCAGGGTTTGCAGCGTTCTTATTCCAAGTTGTTCATAAACTAAGCTGTTCATAAACCAAGGTACCACTGTATGTTCACCCTGCCACCTAGGCTTGTTTCTGTTCTTATGTTAACGGCCCAGTTTGCACATCACAGTGAACATGCCAGTCTGGCCCAAGCTTGTACCTTCATGCTGGTGTGCTGGAGAAAGAAGCCATGACCCCTGACTTAGTGTTACATTTGAACTAGAGAAAATGGTTTGTTTCACTCAAGAGCACAAACTTGGGTTACAGATCTTGGTTTATGTGGAGCAAAACAAACCCTGAACATGATTTGGCCACAATGCTCAGCCAGGGATCATAGTTTGTTTCTCCCATGCACTTGCAGGAAAGGATAAACTGGCCAGGTAGGTGTATTTGTAGTAAATAATTAACTATGGTTTACTGTGACAGGCGAATGAGACCAATATGTATTCCTACGTGTAGTACCATTCTCACCACCCTTGTTTTAAAGAAGAACAATTGGCTTTGCTTCCACTTTGGATGCTTGGCAGAAAGGGGGAACTCAGAAAACATTGGAGTGATTGACGGTGCAGACAGTCTTGAACTTGTAGTCCTGCAGAGACTGACTTCTAAACGTAGAGAATTGCTACTAATAGTACAATCCAAGGACCACTTAAGCCTATGTGGGTGCACTTAAATAGTCTTAGATCCATTAGTTTTAAAAGGGCCTTAGGAATCTAGCTACCAGTTTTAAGGGATCTGACAACTGAAATGCATTTTTAAAAGCCATTGGTGTTGACCCTTTTGAGGGGCTTCCAACGGAACTGCATTATGGACTCAGTGGCACTCGTGTTCAGGGGGTTCTTTTTATGATCCACCAAAATGCTGCTGGCATCAAAATCCCAATCACATTTTTTCATCATTTAATCCATATTTACCCATTTCTGGAAAACCCAATACATAAAAATAAGCTCCTTTGTGCATTTTTTTTTGGGGGGGTGCACAGTTTGAGACATGCGTGGTGACATTTTGGAGGGTGACATTTTGCTTCTATTGCCATGCCCCTACTTCCGTTTGCTCCCCATCTGAACACAATGAGGAAACAACCCACCTATAAGTTTTAGTGATGCTGTTATTGAATTGGTGTAGCATATGCTGCAAATTGCACATTTCCCCCCCCCCCTTTGCACGAACATGCTTACAGTGCAGAACAAAGCTGCATGGCTCCCAGTGTGCATCTGGAATGCTTCATTAAAGATGCATAAATATATTTTAAAGTTTCTAATAGCTCTGTTGTATGCTTGGGTAATAATTTACTATTGACCAGCTAAGAAGATACTTTATGATGGTTATTCAATATTAAGGATGCTTTCTACTCATAAGCTACCTAGGACAAATAATGAGTTCACTGGGAATATAAACTTAAATATTTATCGATATACTGCTTTCAAACAAAAGCTCTTCAAATGGTGCCTTGATGGGTCACTGCAACTGAACCACATGTACGCTGCCTTTGGTTATATGAGGAAAGAGAGGCAGAATAAGTGTGTGTGTGTGTGTGTGTGTGTGTGTGTGTGTGTGTAAAAGCACTTTTATATTTAAGTTGTTTTCAGGTTTTTGTTCTTGGCAGCAGGGCAGAGAATAACCCCATACCAGACACACTCTCCTCTTTGACCACACCTGGGAGCTCAGCATATAGCACTGTACAGATGAGGAGAACAGGATTGTTCCTGCCATATAGCTCTTCCTACAGGCAGTTGGCTAGATGGCTCATCCCAGGAGTGACACTGATGGTTATGCTGTAAGCATTTGCAGATACATACAGTTGAATGTTGTTTGGGATTTGTATATGCTTCTCATTTGAATTACAAACCTTTATTACCCAGCTAAAGAGCACCGTCAGTCATGCATTAGAGCAATAAAAAGTGAACTCCCATCAAAATATAATTAAAACATACTAATAGGATAATGCATTGCAATATCCAATATCTTCTGCAATAAAAAGACCCTACATAACCCATCACAAACAGGATCCTGCTCATTTATAATGTAACTCAACACTTTAACAACAGGACTCGACAGTCCCCTGTTATCTGATATTCTTCATCTACCTTCATTGTGCTAAATTGTGCTGGCAGTCAATCATAATGGGATTCAGCCCATTCCTTTTTAATAGAGAAAACCATAACTAGAAAGCTGGCTAGGTCAAACATGATCATGTGCATCTGGTTTGTCAGCAAATAGACCAATACATCCTATCCAATTCTTGTCCTACAACACACTTTTCTCTAGATGTCTGTCCACAGCAACACTATAGGCTGCACTTAAACACCATACGTTCCAGTTTTCCCATACTGACGCCAATGCTTCTTGAGAAGAATCTCTCTGAATTATCCTATTCAGAGGATAATCCTATCCTGCAAAGAAGAAGCTATTGAATAAGGCCAAGGTGATTATTCTTTGGTACTTTTTACCCCATCTTTTCCCCTGTCAAGGCAGCTTACAGATAAAATAGAAACATCAAAAAACATAGGGATGAAACAATTATTTAAACAAAAAACAATTAAACTTTAATAGAATTAAAACATATATATTTGAACAATGCATCTTTAAAAGCAATACATGTAAGGTTATAGGTTCTTGTGTGTAAAGGTCCATAAACCTGCAAGCATAGATGACCTCCAGTGCTTCTGATCCTGCTCCCATTTTTTATCCAGCTTCTCCCCCACAGTTACTTAGTTATTCCAGATCTAGTTCCTCCATCCCAGAATTCCTCCCCCACCTCCTGCACTTACCGTATTTTTCACTCTATAAGACCATAAGATGAACCTAGTTTTTGGAGGAGGAAAACAAGAAAAAAATATTCTGAATCCCAGAAGCCAGAACAGCAAGAGGGATCGCTGTGCAGCGAAAGCAGCGATTCCTCTTGCTGTTCTGGCTTCTGGGATAGCTGCACAGCCTGCATTTGCTCCATAAGACGCACACACATTTCCCCTTACTTTTTAGGAGGGAAAAAGTGAGTCTTATAGAGCAAAAAATACGGTATTTCGTTCTTTTTTCCGTCTCCTTCTGTTCCCTTGTATTGCAATCTCCATCCATCTGGGGGCATCTCTTTCTGATTAGCTCCCTAGATCTTTGCTTTCTCCTCAGTAATGACTTCTCACCTTGTGTTGCTGTTCCTGACATGATAAGCCAACTAGGTCTTCTAACACAGTGTATTATATTCCTGCTTCTGGATTCTTCATTAAGACATTTTGTCAAACATTTGTCAAACTTCTGGAAAGATTCTTGAAAATCTGGGAGGACAGCCTCTGGCCTTCCTAGCTTTGTATTGTCTATATGGACTGATAATGATCTAACTCTGTGTAAGACAGTTTCTTGTGCTCCTTAGTCAAACATGTGCAAAACAATGCAGTGGTTCTCTAATTGTCAGAGTTGGCATTACAACCAGATTCCATTCGCCTCCATAGATTTTCTGCAGAAAAACTGCTGTGTATGAGGTAGCCATTTCTACTTACAGAGTTGGAAGCAGTGCAGTTCCTTGTTATATTGCTTGACAATGTATCTCCTCCCTCTAGAAATCACTTAGTACTGGTGACAGACCATCTTTCAATGATGAGATAAGCTCTTTTCTGTTGCATCAATCTTTACACTAATTACTTTCCACGGTGCTTTTCGCTGCATTTCTATGGAGACAAAAAGCACTTTAAAAAAAATAAACAAGAGACCTGGTAACTTTTCATCAATTCATATGCAAATATTTTCCTATACTTGTCTTTTTTCTTTGTAATGCATGTTTGCTGATCTTACTGCTGTCTAATGCCATATTTTTATAAGCTGCCTGAAGCATGAGATGAGACTAAACATTCCACTTTTACAAATAGGCTCTGTTCTGCAGAGCACTGTTTGTTTTGAATGCCTGTCTATCAAGCAGCATATTATTGTTGCAGTAATAAACTCTGAAATGGGAGGAACAGGTGCTGTGCATATTTTTTTATTAATTTTACCCAATATCTTCTTCTAGTATATAGTATATTGAGAGGTGGATGGTCTGCTTTCCTTTTCCTAGTACAAGAAATGTTCACAACCTATGTTTCTGGCAAGCTTTGAAATGCCAGAAGGCTCTCAGCAAAATGAGGGGAACTGTGGTGACTGTGCAAAATTTCATTATTGACTTGACTGTGTTGTGTGAAGCATACATCTTTGGAAGCATGGAAAGCCTGAAAAACGTTACTGAAGGAAAATATAGGTGCTGCACCAAAACCCAAAGGAGGCAAAAGAAGAGGCAAGGCTTCAAAATGATAGTGGAAAATGAATATATAGCAAATATTAGTAGGCCTTGTATAACTATAAAATGTGCAACACTGGTAATCTTTTTCAAGGGCATGAGATTAAGAATACCTTGTCAAGGCAACATTTCTGCCCGATTTCAGGCACCAAATTCAGTTTGAAATCCACATCATGGTAACGGTTTCATAATATTCTACATGGTGATAGATGTGTTTGTGTGTGTTCTGTGTAAAAAATCACAATGTGGGGAAAACCGTGAAGCCAGTAATCACTTCTCTCATGATCCTTGTCATCCCTGTTGCTCTATACTATAAAATAACAGTTGTAACAATATGTTAAAGGTAAGTAAAAATGTTGTACAACCTTAAGTAATAGCAGTTTCCAGAACATTACCCCGTTTGTCTCTACATAAAGGTAAAGGGACCCCTGAACATTAGGTCCAGTAATGACCGACTCTGGGGTTGCGGCGCTCATCTCGCTTTATTAGTCAAGGGAGCCGGCATACAGCTTCTGGGTCATGTGGCCAGCATGACTAAGCCAATTCTGGCAAACCAGAGCAGCACACGGAAACGCCGTTTACCTTCCCACCAGAGCCTATTTATCTACTTGCACTTTGAGGTGCTTTCGAACTGCTAGGTTGGCAGGAGCAGGGACTGAGCAACGGGAGCTCACCCCGTCGTGGGGATTCGAACTGCCGACCTTCTGATTGGCAAGTCCTAGGCTCTGTGGTTTAACCCACAGTGCCACCCGCGTCTCGACGCCTCTACATTGTTACATCCTTATTTCAGACATCATGATATGTTGGTATATCATGATGTTTGGCTGGTGATATATCACAGTGTTGAAAACCAGCCCTAGTGGTAGGCAACATCTTGTCCTTTACCCTCAAGCAGCAATATGTTTTGGGTTGGCTTTTTATGGACAGGATTTTTTAGCTGCCTACAATCCACTATCTATTTTGGGCACTTCTTAAGATACTGTAACCAGATTTTGCATGTTGACTCCTGGTATCAAAAAGCAGCTTTTTATCTATTTTTTTGATACAGTTGGATACAATTTTTGAAATCAAGATGATTTTGTGAATCTTTCTCCTAGGCTGCATTCACATGGCAGTTTATTCCTTTTCCACAACATTTCCCAAATTGTTAATTTCCACGTTACGTTTGAGCTTTCACATGTTGTAAAAGCCACTTTTGGAACTGAAGTTCAAATTTAGCACTCGTTTCCACATTATTTGCAAACAGTCCCCCCCCCCCCCCGGAAGCAAGTAACATGGAAATGAACATGACACTATATTCCACTGTAGTTCCAAAAAGCGGCTTTTACATCATGTGAAAGCTCAAATATAACACAGAAATTAACAGAGAGAACTAGTGAAAAAGGAATGAGTTGCCATGTGAACCCAGCCTTAGAATTTCCAAGCAACGATGTGTATGAAGCTACTAGCCTATTATATATTTTGGAAAGTTGTTTGTTTGCTATGCATCTGGACATGTCTTAAGATATATCTAAATTTTCCATGATGGCTTCTGAGATCAAGGGACAGGTTTTTGTTTATGCTTGAACATAGTTGGATACTATTTTGAATCAAACTGCCTTGGGACATCAACCAGTTGAGCATGCTTGGTCTTGTTTTTGTTTCCTGCTACTATCTCTCTTTTAATTATAATTCTGGCCTGATAGGAAATCCAGAGCTAAGTGCTAAATATCTGCTTGGAAGGTAGCAATCAACTAGAACCCTCATGACATTTTGGGCATGTGCAGCTTGTTTTCATCTTATCTCCTCTTAGACAAAAGGGGGTAAATGGACTCCGAGTGGCTTAGCTAGTGGGAAGAAAACAGTCCCTTGGGTTTGTCATTAATTTACTCCAAGCTTCAAGTCCAAATTAGGAGAGACATTTATTAGGAATAAGCCATAAGGGACAAAGGGAAAGCAGAGAGGTACTTTATGTTAAAGGTAAAACAAATGTTTAAGGAGGTTACTTTTGAAGAGTGCGCATACTCACACACATAGGTCACTGATGTAGATTCAGCATAAAATACCCATGGATGTTCAAAGGAGGTGGGGCTGGTTTGGAAGCTCCAGCTACCGCATTCAGATTTCTGAGGAGAGCTTCTGGTTGAGAAAATGTGACACCATTGTTAAAACAGTTGCACTGGCTGCCCATCTACTACCAAACCAGGTACAAGGTCCTTGTGTTGATTTGCAAAGCCCTGAAGAATTCAGGGACCACCTGAACCCTTATATCCCAGCTCAGTCACAGAGATCATCTGCAGGAGTATTGTGGTTCGCCCCCTGAAAAGGTGAGGCTCATTTGACAACAATAAGAAACCAAGACTTTATGTCATCACCCCTGTGTTGTGGAACACTCTTCAGCATGTGGCTTCTGTTTCAGTTTTTAAATCCCTGCTGAAAACTTTTCTATTCCATCAGGCAAAAGCAATTAAGAATACTGTATACATTTCCACAACAGTTAGCTGATCTCTGATTTTAGCTTTATATGATTTTTCTTGTATGGTTTAATGTACAATTATAAATTGCTCTGGTATTTGTTATGAATAGCAATATAGAATTGTTCAAATGAATGAGAACAGAGGTAGCCTATTCCATACTTATCATGTTTAGCCAGGGTGGCCAGCATCACAAATAGATGGTGTCAACCAAGCAGATGAGCTTCACATAGTCAGGAAGGCACTCGTGGCACCTTTTGGAGCTAGGAAATGATTTCTGGAAAGCTGTCAGTTGAAAATGGGACTGCTTACCCTATTCCTGGCAGATGGGATTCACCAAAGGCTTCCTGTTTATGTGTCTGGAAATCAAGGGGGAAGGATCAATGGAAGAGTGGAATGGTCAGTGAAGAGTAATGAACACAAACTGACTTTGTTCAGGTTGCTGTATTATTAAAAGGACCCCCACTGGATTTCATTCCACATCACACATAACAATAGCAAGTCAAATGACATGATATACACAAAACGTGGATTGCATATGACATTCAAACCAGTGTTCAGTGGTCTATAAATTCAGCTTGCACAACTGTAGCAGACAATTAGGATGAAAAGTTGTTATGAGAACTCTTTAATTTCATTTCAGTTTATTTTTTAAAAAATAAAATAAAATATTGGTTTGCACAATGGGCACAAAATATTGGTTTGGGCACAAAAATATTGTTTTTAGTATTTAGTGTAGTATGATATAATTGGGTCTTAGTAGTTAAAGAAGGTAGCAGAGACCCCATTGTTTAATTGCTAGCCAATCTGTACATTTTCAAATTGCTATTAAATAAATACAAGATTATCTAATGTTGATAGCAGAAGTAGATGCTACACTGGCCTCCTTTAAACTTGTGTAACTTAATTTAGTCTGGTGTAAATAGAAGGGAGAGTAAAGTCTGTAATCCTTAATTGAGAGGTGGATTGATTAAGTACTGGAATATACCCATCCCAGGTGGGACAAAATTGATGTAGAGGAATCAAGTGCTTAATGTTGAGTTACAGTAGATCAAACACTGGAACTCAGCCAACCAAAAGAGGAGAACAGTAACAATGAAAAGATGAAATCCTGGAATGCTGCCACACAACAAAAGGGGTAGTGTGAACAGACAGCATTGGAAGTGAATCAAGTAGTGTATTTTTATATCTTTCCGGGGTGGTTATACGCTAATGGAGAGAGATCATTAACAGGAACATAGCCATCCAGGAGAGACATACTGTACACTAATGAGAAAACATTAACTACTGGAGCACTTCCAGCATAAAGAGAGCAACCCCATCACAGCAGTGGACAGATCAAATGTTTAGCACCTGGCTCTTTCTGTTCCAAATAAAAGAGCATGTCTAATGGGCCTTTCACCTACACGGGTTTTATATCTGCATTAACACAGTTGTTTTCAGCCTGATTGCTCCAAGTACAGCTATGAAACAAGAGTGGTGCCTGCTTTATTATTCATTATTAGTATTCTTGGGTTTAGTCTCCAAGATAATAGATTGCTGCTTTGTTTTAGCAACAGTATCTTAGATAATTTTGTGGCCTAAGGTGCAGCGGCGGCGTTTCCAATTTACAGTCCTTCCTATGCAGCCATGTTTGAGATAGTTGAGGGATGGGGGCAAAGCAGGGCTTGATGCAAATAAAAAGAAGATAGGAAGGAAGGAAGAAAATGATGAGAGGCAGAATAAGAGGGAATTCTGAGGATGAAAGGCCTGACCATTGGGAATGGGATCCCTACCCTGTTTTCCTGAATGCAAAAAGTAAATTACCACTAAAAGACACTGTAATAGTTTCACTAGACTCTAGTGTCAACCTAAGAAAGGGGACCTAGGGTTGGATAATGAAGGTGAAGAGGTGACATTAAGTAAATAGGATGTGGCTCTGTCCTCATGGACTTCTATAGCAAGCATAGGCAAACTGATAGGACCAGTGGTCAGGGATGATGGGAGTTGTAATCCCAAAACATCTGGAGGTCCGAGTTTGCCTATGCCTGTTCTATAGGGTTCTATGCAATAAAAGAAACAGGCTGAAATTTGAGGCATAGGTGAGATGGAATTTAAAACCTAACTTCAATCCAGACTATTGGTTACCAGAGACAGGTGATTTCACTCCCTTCTAGTCCAGTTTGTCAATGGACACCCCTTTACTTTCTCCGATATCAGGACTATCTTTCACTGAATTGAAGAAGTAATGGATATTAAGCCTCATGTCATAGTTTGGCCAAAGCCTGCTAGTCACCTTAGCACCTGTAAGTGGTCTAGCTTCTACCTACACTTCTCCTGTTGAGTTAATGGGTCACTGCACAAAAATCACATTGAGACCATCCAAACACAGCTGCCATAATGACTGGAAATTCACAAGCGAGCACACAGCCTCCTGACAGCTATATGTGATAAATGTGGGATAGAAATCTTATAACTCAACACAATAAAGCAAAACAACATAGCAGATAAAGGAAGTGGATATTCGTTGCTGGAAATCTTTCATTTTCTCTTTCTCAACTTTTTCATTCACATGGTCCATTAATATTTTATAAGAATAGCTATCCTTCCATGTTCTTGGTATATCAATCATTTGGTGGATCTGAAGTATATACAAATGCCCATATATGTCACTTATTTCATTGACATTTTAGAATTATTTTTAGTTGGGTGTTTTTAGTTGTTTTTTCTAAATAGAACTTAAGCTTTATTTCTTAGAAAGTCATTATCTGCATCCATAGCAGGAACTCCATAGCTGGAGATACATTTTTTCCATTATCAATTTATTTATTTATAAACATGCACACGAACAACATGGGCCACAACCAAGCCACAATACTGAAATGTGCAATTAAATCCGAGTATGTTTGTAGCGATAATGATGCTTAGCAATCTTACAGTTTTTCTTCTTCTTCTTCTTCTTCCACCAGAGCAGTTTAAAACCTTTATTCAAATCCCATCATGGTGCTTTGAAGCAGATAAATATACACTAATTTGTAATTACTGCGGAAACAATATGGTGAAACACAAATTTGTTTAGTCTTGTAGGCACTCTGGGAAAGGGGCCCTAGAGGCCTACCTCAGCCCTGGGCTCTCACAGTCAGGCAAATCTAATTGCAATGTGTGTGTGGGGTGTGTGTGTGTGTCTGTGTGTTCTTACATTTTTCTGCACGTGGTTTCTCCACCCCCTCTTTATACTTACAACAACCTTACAAGGCAGCTTAGGTTTAGACCGAACGTTCATTTTATTTATTCATAAAAGAAACACATTTTATTTATTTGGCAAATTTAACAAATTTATAATACCACTAAAAATGCTATAAACTGTGAGCAATAAAAGAAAAGCAACATAAAAGTCACATAAAGATACAATACATTAAGCAGTCAGCTGGTCAAACAGAAGCAGGTTTAGCAAACATCTCAAAGATAAAACGAAAGGAACTTGCTTAATATGTCTAAAAGCTAGCCTAATTTTCTCCCAGTGAGATTCATGGTTGAGCTGGGATTTGAACCCACCCAAAGTCCACATCACTACTACTACTACTACTACTACTACTACTACTACTACTACTACTACTAATTTATTATTTATACCCCCCCCCATCTGGCTGAGTTTCCCCAGCCACTCTGGCCGGCTTCCAATCAAGTGTTAAAAACAATACAGCATTAAATATTAAACTTAATATTAAGTTTAACTTAACTTAACTTCCCTAAACTTCAGATGTCTTCTAAAAGTCTGGTAGTTGTTCTCTTTGACATCTGGTGGGAGGGTGTTCCACAGGGTGGGTGCCACTACCGAGAAGGCCCTCTGTCTGGTTCCCTGTAACCTCACTTCTTGCAATGAGGGAACCGTCAGAAGGCCCTTGGCGCTGGCTATTCTAACTAAGTACGCATGAAAATGCATACATGCACATCTCACCACAATGTCTGGTAAGAGTCACATCATCAGCCCTACCCACTTGGTGGTGTCATTCAGATCCCACCTTCATGGGATTACTCCATTGTATTACACAGTGTGATTCTTACTAAGTATCTTAAAATGAGTACCTTTAGGTCATTAACATATTTTTTACTGAGTGTGTGTATAGATGATAAGAGATTTTTGGTTTGAATGAGATAAGGCTTTCCTTCCACTTTTTGGATATTGTTCATTCCATTTCTAAAATGTAATGGCATGCTACGTCAGATTTGTTGGTAAGGCATTTACCAATTTAGTTAGTAACTGTCTTCTTGGAGCAGGGAAGGAAACCACCATTTAAAAAATAGAATATAATTATGCTAGTATCAGCCACAGTATATTCAGAGCTTTTATGTCTGGGTTTGCACCACATCAAAGCAATTATGCTTATTATATTCCATTACACAAGAAGTCACATCTGTGTGGAGAATATTTCTATCAGGCATAATCTCTGCTTGCTTACTTTCTATCACAGTTAATTTGTGTTTCAAATAGCTGTTTTGCTAGCCCATTAAAACATAATCTTGGGATGCATGGGTTACATTAGAGGAAGATACAACCAGTTTCACTTGGTTCTTGTAAACTTGACATCTAGAATGCATGGGGATTCAGAACACCATAATTGGATTTCAGTTTTCAGTGTATTCCTAGTTCGGGTCAGGTCCATTGTCATCAGTTTTTTATAGAAAGGCCTTAACATTCTCACACACCGAGGAGCCATCCTTTGCAGAAGGGACAATAGCTCAGTAGAAGAGCACATGCTAGTTCCAGGTCCAATGCCAGGCCTGTCCACCTAAAAGGATCAGGTAGCAGGTGATGGGATCTGTTCTGGCCAAGTCCCTGGAGAGCTGCTGCCAGAGAGAGGAAGTAATAGTGGGTGTCATGGGCCAGGAACTGGCTTCGCCTGCTGAAGGGGAAGAAGGCGGAGTGATTCCACCTGCGACTGATCAGCCTTCAAGGACACAGAAGAGAAGGCGATGATGAGAATCACTTGGCTTTAGCCTTCTTAAACAGCAATCAGATGCTGGTAACAATGGCTGTAGTTCCTGGTCCTAGCTTGCTGCTTGTCTTGGCCATTCCCTGACCCCTGGACTATCTGACCACATGGATTGTTGTTTGCCCGGCCCTAGGACTGGACCTGATTTTGAATGATGACTCTGCCTCCAGGCAAGTACACCCCAGAGTTGCTTTTCATTGGCTGGCCTCCCACTCCACTGAGCTTACCACATTGTTGCTCAGCAACGAGACTACGGCAGTGGGCTAGATCTGAGCTTCCCTCATTATACAGACCCACCATCTAACGCAGAGCGGGTTGATGTATATGGAGTTAATATTGTAACTCTTTGAGGAATAGATCACTTGGCTGAGAACTAATTTACCTTTCTACCACTTGTAAGTCTTATCTACGTCCTGTTAGTTCATATTGGCTATGTGGTTCAGAAGAGGAAGGCTGATAGCTAAAATCAGACTTTTATTTTTTGTTTGCAAATTTTCACTGTATGTTTTATTGAAACAAGCCAACTAGGCTTGCTTCAAAAACTATAGTCATCATCAGCCACAGTTTAGGGTTCAGATGTCACACTAAGCTTCTGATCTCTTTCTTGCAGTTACATCAAAGGAGGCATAGGGAAGAGGAAACACATGATCCCAAGACCAATAAACTATTGTTTTTCATAACATCTGTATACCACTAGTAGGACTTCTATCTGAACATGCATAGAATTGCATTGTTAATGTGACCTTAAGGAAAGTTTCTGGGGTTTTTTATGCTACCTACTTTGGTAGAAGAGTGGGGTGCTAATGTATGAATACAGTGGTGCCCCGCAAGACGAATGCCTCACAAAACGAAAAACGCGCAAGACGAAAGGGTTTTTCGGTTTTTGCGTCGCTTCGCTAGACGATTTTCCCTATGGGCTTGCTTTGCAAGACGAAATGTCTTGCGAGTTCTTGCGAGTTTGTTTCCTTTTTCTTAAAGCCGTTAAGCCGCTAATAGCCGTTAAGCCGCTAATAGCCGCTAAGCCGTTAATAGCCGCTAAGCCGCTAATAGCCGCTAAGCCGCTAATAGCCGTGCTTCGCAAGACGAAAAAACCGCAAGATGAAGAGACTCGCAGAACGGATTAATTTCGTCTTGCGAGGCACCACTGTACAATCTCAAACCTGATTATGTGTTCTACAATGTCAACTTAGGGTCTTGCTGAGAAACTTCATAGCACATTTAAAATTATCTTCAGGGATATTGACTGTTTCCTTTTGAAATGTGAGGTCTTCTAGCTCGCTGTGCTCTTCATTGTCAGGAATGTGACAGAAGCAATATACATTTTCAGGTCATCATGAGCCCCTTTCAGTTTTATGGGCTGCAAAGATAGCTGTCCTGTGTTAGCTTGAGAGGACAGAAACACCTCATTTTGTGAAGGTAATGGAATGCAATGTGTATTGTAAATTCTTGGTGAGGGTTGCATTTTGTTCTCCATGCATCATTAAGCAGTTTAATAATTGAATGATTTTTCAATAAAATGACAGGTTCCCCCCACCCCAGGTTTGATGCAGAGCACCATTTGAATCATCAACATAAATTGACCTTCCTTTGTGTAAAGAAATGATCAGATCATCTCCTAAGGGCCCACAGAAAAGAAATAACATTTGTTGCAACGTGTTACCACAAAATCTGATTTACTGATTTGAGTACGCAAGTCTTCTGTGGTTATTCATTTTTTATTCTACTGTTATGATTATATTTTGCTTTACTCGTTGAGTTTTCACTTGAATTACTTTTAAAATGTTGCTACTGAGTCCAATATATCTTTTGCTCACATTTCCAGTATATTCCACAATTTGATAAATCTTCCAGTGCCTGCAGTGCCTGGTGGTAAGAAATAAGTGGTTTTCAAAATACTGCATCTATTTATGAAAGAACACAGTGCATACAGGCGTGTGTGTGCACATGTGTGCTTGAGTGTGCATGCAGGTAACTGTATTCAGCAGGTTTGTAACCATGCATTTTGAATACATGCATTTTGCACGGCATGAACATAACTCAATCCTCACATATTTGTACTATCCCATGGAAGAGCAGCTTCAAGGTTGCTATACTGTAAGATGGTATCCATGTTCACGTGCCAGAAATGACACCCTAGAGAAAATCAGAGGTTGATTTTGTGTTGAGTTGAATCTGTTCTTCAAGGCAGCCACCTGTATTGTGTCTACGCTTTGTTAACTGGATTCTGTTAATACACTCTTGCACCATATTTGATGTGTAAGGGCAGGACTTGTGGAAAACATTCTAATTTATTAATGCAGTTAAAAGTTATGAAATGTGAATATTCATTGGGTTCCAGAAAAGGTATTGTCAACCTCTTTTAAAGCTAAATAAAAAAAAATTCCTTTCAGTAGCACCTTAGACTAACTAGGTTTGTTACTGATATGAGCGTTTGTGTGCGTGCACACTTCTTCAGATACACACGTTGATGGATTTCCATTTCATGCGGCTCAATGTGGTGCCTTCCATAGTTCTAGTTACAGATAGGTAGCTGTGTTGATCTGCCGTAGTCGAAACAAAATAATAATAAAAAATCCTTCCAGTAGCACATTAGAGACCAGCTAAGTTTGTTATTGGTATGAGTTTTCATGTATCTGAAGAAGTGTGCATGCACACAAAAGCTCATACCAATAACAAACTTAGTTGGTCTCCAAGGTGCTACTGGAAGGATTTTTTTATTTTGTTTCGACTATGGCAGACCAACATGGCTACCTACCTGTAACTCTTTTAAAGCTGCATTTCAAAAATGGAATGCTTTCAATATCCATAGTTGGTTCTTAGTGGACTAAAGAGTTATTCACTTTCCAAACTTGGTTGAGTTTGCACTGCTGGCCAAAAATAAAACCAGTGACAATTTCTTAATTGTGGAACTAGAAAAGATGGTGGGAGAAGTACAATAGGATATTATGAAGGGTAAATGTGACTGTATGGGACCTACAGGGGTGAAATGTGCAAGTTACCCCAGTGCTATCACTCCAATCTGAATATTCATTCACCAGCATTTGCCCTTGAAATAACCAGGGGAAACCTCTTTCTGGACCTCATGGAACTCTTGCCATATCATTTAGTTTGGCTGTAATTCTACAGAATATTTTAAACAGCATTTGAAAAATGTTACGTTGCCAACCAGTTTTCTGATAGCAAGACATACTGCTGGGTATTATGCAGAAAAGCAGCAAATAATGTACCTTTTACTGAAAAAGTAAGCATATCAGATATACTGTAGAAGGAAGACAAGTGAGTATATACTGATGGATTGAGCAGGTGGTGCCAATCTCTGCAGTAAATTCTATGTAGAATTCGTGTGACAAATTTCCTTGTTTTTGCAGTTTGTAAATCATTATTAACATACAGTTAAAAAATATGCTTACAAAAACAAAATCCTGTCAAGCGTTACATTAACATGTTTTCTGTTCTAATATATTTTTTAAATGACCACCACTCAACAAGTCTAACATTCTGAATGCCACTTCTTCTCCTAGGGATAAAGTCTGTTAATATTTGTCCATTTTGGGCAAGCTCTAACATTACCATATAGAAAGAATTTGATTTTGCCAATTACACACTCACACAATTTTTGCTGACATTCTTAATTTCCTTATTAAATATTCCATTTCTTTTGGAATGTCCTCCCCAATCCAATTAAATAAAATCAACATTGGGCCAAGTCCCCTTTTTATCCCTATCATTTCTTATAATGTATACTATTTGTCTCCAAAAGTCAAATGAGTGACAAATGTTTCAGTAATTTAGGATTAGGTTGTTTTGATGATGTATAGAAAGATTAAATATTTTAGAAAGTGTGTAATGGGACAAAAGTCTCGTTTAAGTTAAGAAGGAATGTGGAATTGTTTTTAAAAGAATAATAACTGAATAGGTGAAACAGGTAGCAGGTCAAAGAACTATTGAGCATGTTAAAATTGGGAATTAGAAGAAATGCAGGTCCCGTGCTTCTTTGATAGGACAAGGAGTGTCTTTTCCAGCAAGACCACTTCTGTTTTTGGGGGGGAGCCCATGCTGCTGCCATACTACTTCTCTAGAGTCAGGAATCTTTTGCTTGACAGCAAAGGGAGGACTGCAGCCACTCCTTACCAATGTTCTCAAGCCAATCTTGAAAATACTTGAGTTGTTTTTGTTTTTTTAAGCATTGTGTAGGAAAACTCAGAAAATTCTGAGGCAAGATAATGGAAGTTCATTCATGACTACTTAGTCCTCTTCTTCCCCACCTCTCTGGTATGCATTATTCACACACACACACACACACACACACACACACACCACTAACTAAACAAATAGCAGCAGTGCCAACAATGTCATATCATTTTCTAGCTTGATATCCTTTGCTTATTTGCATCTGAATAAAAGACCACCCAAATGTTCCTAGGTCTTCTCACTTTTTGAATTTGCTTTGCCTTTGGTAGCTTCGTAAGATGGCCTGACTGGCAGAACTCCAAGGGGCTTGCAGGCATGAGCAAGCCCATTTACAGAGTGCTTCTAAAGAAACAGTTATTGAGGTGCAGTTTCATGTCATTCAGCTGTTGACATTATTTGAGATAGTCTTTCATGCCCTAGGGGAAAGAAGCGGTGAGTCCACTCTTTTGGAAAGGTGGGTGTCCGATGACTGCAACCAAAAGAGCAAGTACAGAAATCAAGAGATTCCAAGAAATATGCTCTAGCCATGAAGTAATTTTGTTCATGAACGTATTACCAAATGGTATTTATTGCATATATTCACAGTTAATTTGTTAAATATGGAAAAAATAACGATACTGCTATATTAATAATAGAATTGTAGAGTTGGACGGGATCCTGAGGATCATCTAGTCCAACCCTCTGCAATGCAGGAATATGCAGCTATCCCATATGGAGATCTAACCTGCAACCATGGCGTTATTAGCACCATGCTGTTGTAACAAGCAATAATTAGCTATATTAGTTTGCCGTATTAATTTTCTGGTAGCACTTTAAAATTCCATTCAGGTCTGGAGACCAGCTCTTAAATGTATTGATACAATGCTGCATAGTTTATTTCTGCAGAAGAGTTTAAGAAGTAAAATAATAATAGCGGGGGAGGGAGCCAACAACCAGGAAGATAATATTGATGAGAAGGAATGATTACAGCCTAATTTTGTGAAATGAGGCTTAGCTCATTTCAATACATTTCAGTCAAGATTCCGAATGTGAGTATTCTGGCTCCATATTATACAGAGTGAATGTTTTCCTGACACATTTCTGACCCTGATTCACAAAAAAAGGAATGGACTGTGAATGTACAATGAGCACGTTTCTTCCTTAAGCTCTTGATCCACCACTGCAACAACAAGTAAATACAATATATGTTATATATGCTATATATTTATTATTTCAATGTGCACTGCATATTCAGTAAGGGAGAGAACATTTGCTTTTACAAAAATAGCCTATAATTCATGAAGCCATTTCTGCATTATGGGGGGGGAAATCCACATTTGAATATGTTTACTCATGCACAGCTCTAGATGACTTGACCAAATTTATTTATTATCCAAGGCAAATTGGAATTGATGCCTCTAGGGCAAGTAACACAGTGTTATGTCAACTTGCTGTGCTGCTGTATCTTGGAACCTGAATAAATTGTGTACTAATTCTAACTCCAGTCTATTGCACACTGGTTATTTCCTTAACGGATAATGTCTACATTCCACCATATATTCTAAAGGAGCACAAAGCATAACGGAAGAAATAAAGTGCATTTCATTGTTGCATGGACATAAAATGCACACATTGTGCTTCATATCATGTATTCTGTGTTTCACAAATGTTGGTTGGTGATCCAGGCTGAAATGAACCCTTAACCCTTTTGCAAACGCACATCTGCGCACATATTTTCTGAGCTGGAAACAGTAGTATTTGCCAAGGGGCAAACAGAAGAAAAAGAGTTGAGCTTAACTCTGCGCTGCTCAAGAGCCAGAGGGATATTTCCAGGGTTCTGTGGAAAAACACATGGATCAATGTCAATGTATCAAGCATCAAATCCCACCAAGGAAGCAGGCAGGCAGGATTATCTATTTTCCAACAATACTATTTGTCTTTTTCAGTCTGCCACACTGTTTCAAGATCCGTGCAAAAGTGAGATGAAGTAACAAAACAAAACAAAAACCTTCAGCAGTATTAGGTTGGTACTTCTAGGATTTGCATATGATGATCCATTTTTATGCATGCAAATTTTAAACTAGCTTGCACTGAAACCGAATTAACACTCCATGGCCTAGAGGTCAATGAGGAGACTTTACAGGAGAGCAAAAAGAGCAAGGGGCCCTTTGCTAGTGTTTCTTAGTTTTAATTAAATCAAATTAATTTTCTTCTTTCCCCACTGAGAAAGCTCCGTTGTCTTTGAAGATGACACTGTACTTGTAAGCTGCCAGGGAAAGCATATTTTTTTCCCAACATTCAAAAAAGAGCGTTTTCAATGAAAGATTTTATCACTGAATTATGTGCTTAGAATGACAGTATTTGCTGTGATAGGTTTTTTTTTTTTAAAAAAATGCTTCTTTCGCATAGTTTAGGGTTGCTATATGTCCGGAAATTCTCAGACATGTCCTTTTTTGGGGGGCCCTACATGCCCATCCAGGGGGTGGGAGTTACATTTTAAAGCAAATGTCCTGGATTTTGGATTTAAAATTCTTTTTCTGTGCTTGGGAGACTGTAGTCCAGGCCCTGGCTCAGGCAACCTGGGTTCTGGCTCTGGCATGGGTGACCCGGGATCTGGTTCAGGCTTGGGATATGGTGTGGGGGGCTCTGGCCTGGCAGTGGTGGAGGGGCCCAACAACTTTTTGTGTCCAGATCTTTACCTCTTGAAATATGGCAACCCCAGAATAGTTTCAGTTAAGGTGCAATGCTACACCCTCTTACCTTGGAGTAAGCCCCATCAAACTCAGAATTTCTTTTGAGTAGACATGTATGGCTGCACTGTGTTTGTTTATCCTATTTATATTCATAAAGGTTTTTGTAATAAATGAAAAATGCATTTGTTACAGATGATGATTACCAGATGTGTTACCAGATAATAGTTTATTAAAATTGCCCGTCATTTACAAGAATCACAAAGGAAGTCCTGAAGCAATTTATAAAAAGCGATAATTACGTATCCACTAAACAGTACAAATAAAGTGTTCATTTTAAATATCACTAAATATATATGTACCAAAAACACACCAGCCAACAGCAATATGAACACCAAAGTCAGCCAGCAAAGCGCAGCCATTATTGTTGAAATGCCTGGCAGGAAAAAAAAGGCACTGGAAAGGGGACAGTGTTGGCACCAGATGAGCTTCCTGGGGTGTAGAGTGTGGGGGGGGGGCAAAGGACAGTTGGCCCAGGTGCAAAATTGTTAGGAGTGCAAAATTTCAACATCTGGTCTGCCTCAATAAAGCTGCACGTTTTGTTTGCTGGGTTCCGTTGAAAGGTTTCCCATGTGAACTTGGGAATGACCTCTCCAGACAATGGAATGACTCTTACCCGTATTTTCTTATTTCTGCAACTGTGATCTCAGGGTGACATGGATGCCATTAGGCAGTTGAATGCACATGTGTACAGTAGTACCTCGGGATGCAAACGGGATCCGTTCCGGAGCCCCGTTCACATCCTGAATAGAACGTAAGATGCGACGGTGCATCTGCGCGGGTTGTGTTTTGCCGTTTCCACGCGTGACGTCATTTTGAGTGTCTGCGCAAGCGGCGAAACCTTGAAGTAACGTGCTGTGTTACTTCTGGGTTGCCGCAGAGCGCAACCCGAAAGCACTCAACCTGAAGCACATTCAACCCGAGGTATGACTGTACTTTGTTTCCCTCCCCTCCGTGTGACAACGTGCCGTGGCAACCCACACTATACCATGGCTGGGGAAAGCATTGCATAAGCAGGAAGCTGCCACAGAAAAGACCCGTTCTCTTGCTGCTACCCTCTGAGAAGGGCCTCAGATAATGATCTCAGGGTAGCTTAATATGGAAAAGAGTTGGCCCTTGAAACCCATGGAAGGCTATATAGGTCCAAACTTGAGCTTTGAAATTAGGTTGGATATCTATAAGCAATGCTCAATAGGCAAAGTATAATAAACCACTTCTTCACCGTTGCCCTAATTCAGGCATCCCCAAACTCGGCCCTCCAGCTGTTTTGGGACTACAACTCCCATCATCCCTAGCTAACAGGACCAGTGGTCAGGGATGATGGGAACTGTAGTCCAACACAGCTGGAGGACTAAGTTTGGGGGTGCCTGCCCTAATTCAATTGGATATACACATGCAGATAGAGGTTTCCTCCATGTGTGTATCCCTGGTGGGATGGGAAATCACACCACAAACAGCAGCTATGCATGCGACTCCGCATCCCAATTTACCAGCTGGAGCTGCAAAATACTGAGGTTAAAATCTCTGAATAGTGCCAATCAGCTGTTTGGGAGAGGGAGTGAGAAGAGCTGGATTGTCCCAGTCTCACTTCCTTGCGAAACCGCTGATTGGTGTGTGTGTTTAGATTGGGCCCAGATTGACCATTTAACATGTTGCCATAAGGGAGAAAATGCATCTCTTAAAAAGAGGACAAATGAGCACACAGATGTGCATAAAATCTGCATGAGTTAATCTAAATGAATAGATGAAAATTTAGAAATAATTACTATAGTTCAAGTCGGACTATGATTCATCTCACTATAGTAGTTAAGACTGTGAGCAAGTGACCTATATTGTCTGCTCAGCCTGCTGTCCTGTTATTAACTCTTTATGGTCAACTTCAAGTCTCCTTCTGTCCCTTCCTACAGTTTTTTGTCCTGAAACCAAACTTAGGCCAGATAGCTCTTCAAAAAGCGGATTATCCTCTGTGAAGCAAGACACACGGTCACCTTATTAGGGCATCATTTTTGTGCACAATGAGTATAATGTAACTTTAAAAAATTGTTTTTATTAAAGATTTTCCTGGGTTATAAAAGTACATACATCGTTTTTCTTTTCAGATTATCAATTCTTTTCTACAGATCAGTTATATTCGATGCAAGACTTTAATGTTGTATACAGTATAAGGTTGGGGGAGAAGAGGTGGGGAGAAGGAGGTAGAGAACTTTCATTCTTTTACATAGTGTATGTGTGAGGTTTTTGTGTCGGCGTCACTTGGGTAGGTTCTTTTCTATTCATTTATAAGTTTTCATTTTCATTGACATTGAGAGAGATTAGGGGGCCCAGAGCATGGTTGGTTGCCTTCCGTTGACTGCAGTGAGTTTGGTTTGCATGTATGAGGGCAGGAGTTGTTGGGTCAAGTTAGTCATATTGATTTGCATGCTGTCAGTGGGTTCCTGTTGCCTTGTAGGGCTATGTGTAATAAGGGGAGCCACACTGGGGTGAGGGCATCCTCTTTTATTTGTCCCCCTGCTAGTTTCAGTTTGATGGTTAGCTTTTCTAGAAAGGCTGTTTCCCATACAGTTTGGTACCAGTGGTCCATGTTCATTCCTGACAGGTCCCTCCAGTGTCTAGCTATGATGCTTCTGGCTGCTGAGAGTGGGTCGGTTATAAGCTATTTATAGTGTGAGTGTGCCTCATTGTCTTGGAAAATATTCAATAGGGCCGGTTGTGGGGTGGCTTCTAATACCTGTTTAGTTCTTTTGCATATTTCTTGTAGGACTGCTGTCCAAAAGGGTTGGGTTTTGGGACAATCCCACCACCTGTGCAGGTATGTGCCTGCAGAGGTGCAACCCGTCAAGCATTTTGGTGAGGTTCCTGGATGGGATGTATCAGCACCAACTTACATGGTGTTATGTACATCTATGCTATAACTTTGAGTTCATAGATTACTAAAACTAGACTACAGTCAGGCAGTACCTTTATCAAGATCAACCAAAACATCTCAAAATAGTGAACAAGCTTTCAAGTTCTCCAGAGCTCTTTATAAGGTTGCTAAGGGGTGGGGGGTAAGAAAAGTCTGGTTGGTGCTAAAGTCACAAAATCTGCATTTATTAACAGTGTTTGAGCAGATAATCCTCATGGGAAAGCCATGTCCTTTAAATACATGGTGTGACCTATGTGATTCTGTATGTTGTTTGGTTGTAAATCACAAGTACCATAATTCACAAATATTTTGAATTTTAAAAGTCTCTGCTAGGTCATACACTGATTTCAGGTTGCACCACTAATTGGTGCATTTATATTGGTTTTCAACTTCGCATTAAATGCACCTTTCCATTTTGTATAGTGTAGAATTCAAAGTAATGTGGAAGTTTACTTACCTCTGTACAAACTCTGCTGTCTGTCAATGGCTAGAAATATTTTATCTGAAGATGCCTTGGTGTGGGACTGTTGCTTAATCACTTCTGTTTTGTGCCTGTGTTGCGCTGAGGTCTGAGCAACACAGTGGCTTCTGTGGGGAGTGGCTTGGATGATGGCCTTTCTCCTCCCAGCACTGCAGATTTATAAGTTATGTACTGTATGTTATGTACTGCTGTAAAGGTGCGACTTATCTGTGTCATAGCTTGGTATTTTCATATACACACACAGGAGTATATTTTCTGGGTGCAAGTGACTACAAACATGCATCTTCATAGCACAGTATCTAGCTTTATATACCCAGAGAGTATTTTCATTAGATGTGACTGCCATCCCCTGAATGCTTTATGCGTCTGTACCATACATTAAACGTAATATGCACTCTGAATCAGACCAGACATGTAACTGTAAGCATTGCATCTTCTCTGCAAACAACCCCAAGGGCTTTGAGTGCTTTGCATGATTTATTAGACGATGTCAGTAACTTAAACACAGATTTTGACTCTGCGCTTTTGAAGTGGCTGAAAGTCCTCCGGTTTGGTGTGTAGAAAGAAAGAGGGTAAAGCACTTACTGTAAATTTCAGGCTCTACAATATGAAAGTGTGTCAGTGGGGATGATAGCAAATCAGGTTCTGTCTGGAAGAGATGTAATTGAATCTTCCAAACAAATGGCTGCATTTGTGCTTGTGTGCTGCATTTCCTCACCTCTACCATTTTATGTAGCGAACACATAATTTGAATAGACCACTCTTGGCACAGAGGGGGGAAATGACCAGCTGACATTTGTCATATCCAGCAGATGGTTCTGTACTTATAGTAATGGGATCTTGAATTTCACTTTCAGATGAAAACCTTGGGTGTTTGCTGTGCTGTCATACTATTGACAAGAGAAATGACAACTGAATCCAACCCTACATTTCATCTTTCTGTATTTATTAGTACTCCATAGATAGATAGATGATAGATAGATAGATATAGATAGAGATAGAGATAGATATATACATATGTATATATACACACACACACATACAGTGGTACCTCGGGTTACAGACGCTTCAGGTCACAGACTCCACTAATCCAGAAATAGTACCTTGGGTTAAGAACTTTGCTTCAGGATGAGAACAGAAATTGCATGGCAGCAGCGGGAGGCCCCATTAGCTAAAGTGGTACCTCAGGTTAAGAACAGTTTCAGGTTAAGAACGGACCTCCAGAACGAATTAAGTTCTTAACCTGAGGTACCACTGTATATATATGTATGTATGAAAAGAAAAGAAAATAGCAATGGATCATTAGGGTGATGGTACTAATCATCCATCCACTTTGCTCCTCTCTGGTCCTCGGATTGTGTGTAATATCTCTCCTCCTTAATCACAATATGTAGCCAAACTTTGTCCTGTGGTTATGAATTGTGGTTAAGGAGGAGAAACCTCAGCCACCATCTTGAGTTCAGGTGATACATTAAGCCAAACCTTGGCTTAACTTGCATTGTGCTGAAAGGACCAGGAGGAGGTAGAGCAGGTACAACCTCCTATCCAGGAACCAGTACTTTTGCATGGTCCTGGTAAGCAATAGTTTGGCTTACCATGACATGCGAAAGAGGCCATTGCTATATGTCAAATCTATTTGCAGCAGAATTATGCACTTATCTTTCCACTAAAGCAGTCTAGAAACTTTGGCTCACTTCCGCTTGTTTGGGGCTCCCAGTAAGAAAGAAGTAGGGATAGAAGAAAACCGATCTGTTCTTTCATTCTCTGTTAATATTTTTTATCTCTGAAAAGGAGCAACTTGGGGATTTAAGTTCAGTGACTGGTATTTTGGTGTGCCCACATCAATGTGCCTTGAATGCTTAGCATTTACATTTAGACAAGCATGAGGACAGCTGACTATATCCCATAGATCCTTCTGACAGTAAGATAGCCATGGTCCTTTCACAGCATTTGACACTAATTATCAGAAACATGTCAAGGAAGATGTCATCTGTTGTCTTAATCTTCCTGTCCTTAAATTTCTGTTCTGTAAAATCTGTGAGGATTTAAGAAGTGCCTTCAGGTTTGCATAAGTACTAACTCTTTGATATCTTCAGGAAGACCAATATATATGATCACTGGATTCTGATGTACATTTTCTCCATATACTGTCTTTTTTGGATCTGATCTACACACATATTAGGGTGTACTAATGTTTATGTTGCAATCCTGTACATACTTACCTGGAAAGTATGTACATACCTGTACATACTTACACAGTGGAACTTGATTCTGAGTAAACTTGCAGAAATTGCCCCGTTGAAGAGTAGTCAGTCCTTTGTGTTCTTGTCGTTTGTGCTCATCTTTCTTGCCATTGGGATTTTCATTGTACATGTGCATTCCAGTTGGTTGAATGCTGGGTATTTGCAGAATTACAAATGAACCACAGAAATCTGATTAGAAGGAACAAACTCTACTCATATCCTCCAACATACTGAGCCTCAAAACTGGGATGCACATCTTCTCAACAGTGCTCTCTTGACTTGCATGAGACATGCTTTTTCAGGGCTGTGCTTTCACAGCGCCCCAAAACACATATTTTGGGGTGCCACACGAGATTGCAACCCTGAAAAACTGCTTTTGAGGGGGCAATATATCAGAGCCCAAATGGCCACCGTACTCTTGTATGAGAAAATGGGATGTCCCGTTTTTTCCAGGACACTTGTGGGGTATGCTTTACTTTGCAGTGTTCTGCTAACAAACTATATACCAGGGGTGGCCAGCTCCCAAGAGACTGCGATCTACTCACAGTGTTAAAAACTGGCAGTTATCTACCCCATTTTGGGGGGTTCAGGTCAAAGTTGTTGAGTTTTTTTTAGGAAGGAAAGCCCTGTTTCTGGGAGTTCAGATCAAAGATGTTGAGCTTCTTTGGGGGGAGCCAGTGATCTACCATTGATCTACCACAGAAGTCCAGTCATCTACCGGTAGATCATGATCTACCTGTTGGACGTGCCTGCTATATACAAATCATCTACGTGGCCCCCTTTTCTGATGGTGTCACCCAGAATTGATTCACTCTATACAACCATTTCTAAATCACTTTAGTTCCAGCTCGCATTACAGCCATTTTCTTGTAGCTTCAGATGGGCTGTCTGCCCTTTTAGTTTATTCTTACATGACAGGTGTAAATTAATGTTTCTTTTAAAAGAAGGAAACAGTTTTCAAAACAATTGATTAACTGCTGTGTGGAATTTGTGTTTGGTTGTGATGAAAAAGGAGAGAGCCAACTTTTTCTGAAGTTTGCAGAACCATATTTTCTTTTCAGAGCTCAGCTTAGAGAAGAAAAGGTGTAACTGAAAGCAGCAAAACCATTTCCAAGACAGATCTACTGTTCTACAAATGGCACATTTCTCTTAGCTGCTGATTGAAAATTGTAACCATCTTAAATTGTAACCATGTTAAAAACAAGGTCATCTTCTGATAATAAAAATAAACAAAAAGTAAGCAAAATCGGTAATGACTAGTTACTTGTTAGAAACATAAGCACACCTACTGTAATGAGCTTAAAAACCAGCAGTTAGTGTTTACTGAAACTAAGATTATTATTTTTAACCACAACTACAAAAATAATCATACATAAGCCTAAGAATTTATATTCAGAGATTTAGTTGGGAATTTGGTTCTGGTTTGAAAGATAATGTGCATGTACACACAAAAATGATTTAGTTCATTAGCATACTTCTATTCTTCAGTCATTAAAAAGCTTTAATGCTCGAGAAATTACTTAGAATGTTACTCGGTTTTATGATTTACCAAGCACTGAAGATATAAATGGCCTTATCATTCTGGCATGTGTCATACTATATACTTCCAAAATGTAGTTATTGCACAATGGGAGGCATTCTGAAGTAGTGTTTCTTTAATCATTTGAGTACCAGCAAAGCTTGATTTTTGGATAACACGGTGACTATAATTAGTGTATTTATGATTTTGAATATGTTTGACAGGACTGCAACATTTCAGATTAAAGCCCTGTGGGTGTTTCCAACTTGTCAGAACTGTATTTTATATACTGATGTCTTTTTGTTACACAATTTAAGACACTTAGAAAATAAGCATCTAGTCTTTTCTGAACCAATTAGGAAGTAGGTGAAGACAGTAAGCGAAAGAAAGAAAAGAAAGGGGGAGTCTCAGGACAATATTCTGCTTGCTTAGATAATGAATATCCAATGATATCACTTGACAAATGATAGACAATTTCAAAGGCGAGTGACATCACTTTTCCTGAAGGAGCATCTCCACCCCCATTGCTGAGATCTAGCTCTGAGGGCCTTCTGACAGTTCCCTCCCTGTGTGAAGTGAGGTTACAGGGAACCAGGCAGAGGGCCTTCTCAGTAGTGACACCCGCCCTGTGGAAGACCCTCCCATCAGATGTCAAGGAAATAAACAACTATCTGACTTTTAGAAGACATTTGAAGGCAGCCCTGTTTAGGGAAGTTTTTAATGTTTGATGTTTGAATGTTGAATGTTGAATGTTTGAAGTTTTTAATGTTTTGTTGGGAGCCTCCCAGAGTGGTTGGGGAAACCCAGCCAGATGGGTGGGGTATAAATAATAATAATAATAATAATAATAATAATAATAATAATAATAAATAAATAAATAAATTTATAAAGTTGCTTGGAACCTATGGCTCAATAGACCTCGAGGAATGGAAAGCCACAACTCTTCTTTCTTGTAGTCAAACAACACAGAAGGCATAGATGGAGGCTAATAGAAAATGCATGGCAAAAAGATGAATGACGAGAAGGCATATATACCAACACATTTGATTCCAATGTAGAATACTTGCTTTAGTTCAACCTGACACAGACAAACACTATAACTAAAATTATGAGTAGCTAGTTTCACAAATATTGTAGTTTGTCTACCACCTCATCCCCACCCCAACTTTCCTACAGAGGTACCTTGAAATTTCAACCCTAAATTTGTTTTTCTCTCCCTGCTGCTGCCTCAGGGAGCACATCCTTCTACCTGCCTCATTCTTGGGTCAGAAATTAAGTTGTTTTCTTAAAAGGCTGTATTGTTAAAAAGGAAGAAAAGAGATGTGTGTGTGTGTTGAATGAACAGAATTTTCCAGATACCCTTTTACAGACGTCTCTGTATTTCAGATACACTGCTCTTGCACATTCTTTATTTGTGAAATATTGATCCCAGCCCACTAATTTTTCTAGCTTTATAGCAGCAAGAGTTGTGAAACATCATGAGCACTATAACTGTTTAGCGATCTTTTCCCTGCTTTTCTCTCTAGAGAACCTTGTAATATTTTTTCTCCAATGTCTATAATTAATAGCACCATTTCTATAGACCATAAAATAGCACTTTCATGTCATTTAGATTAGATACTGGCTAACCTACACTCTGCTGAATGTTTTTTAGTCATCATTTCGGGCGATTCAAGCAGCAAATTTGACATCCGTGTATGTCTTCAGTTTGACAGAAAAGATTTTGAAGGTAATGTTCACTTCAAAGTAGGCCAAAAGCAAAATAAGTGGTTGCATTGAAATTGAGGGAATATACCATACTTCCTAATACCTTCATTTTTCATGCTTTCAGGTTTCACATGAGTTTGTGTGTGTGTGGACTTGTAATACTTATTGCAAATACTTTTGCCACCACAGACAATAATTTCCTGTGAACTGATAAGGACCAGGGTGAAGAACCTGATTACTAGGTGGACTGATCTTGTAACGCTGAATCCCATCGCAATATCTTTAAGGTCTATTGTTAAGTAATAGTGATTTATCCCATAAGATTTTTAAACAATGTGTATTATTTGAATGTGACATACTAAATCCATTGCCCATGTGATCAGTGTTGTGAGCAGAAGGTCCACTTGTATGCCAGGCAGTTGCTTTTACAAATATCAGTCCCAGAAGTCAGCTGGGATTTGGTGCTGTTGCTTGAGTTCAAGCATTATTTACTTATTTAATTTGAAATATTTGTATGCTTTTTAAAAAAACAAAATGTTATCCAACTGGTTTACACAGTAAAAGTGGCTTACAAACTTGTTTTGATAATGTTGTTTATACTCTCATTGTGTGAACTTTTATGTGAAGGTCTTCCACCTTTGAGCAAAGGAACACCACCCTCCCCCCTTATGTCGGTTCAAGAGCCAGTAGAGTCAGTTCTAGAGCCAGTGTGGTGTAGTAGTTAAGAGCGCTAGACTCATAATCTGGTGAACCGGGTTCGATTCCCCGCTCCTTCACATGCAACTGCTGGGTGACCTTGGGCTAGTCACACTTCTCTGAAGTCTCTCAGCCCCACTCACCTCACAGAGTGTTTGTTGTGTCGGAGGAAGGGAAAGGAGATTGTTTGCCGCTTTGAGATTCCTTCGGGTAGTGATAAAGCGGGATATCAAATCCAAACTCTTCTTCTTCTTCCTTGAATAGCAAACCCATCCTGGAAGCACAAGTTAGTCTTCCCTCTGAAATTCTGCACAGCTTCCATTGGCTTAATAAGAATCACATTGCTCTCTCTCTGGGTGTGAATGAATGTGTGAGAGAAAGATATTGTTATGAGTGTGTAGATTCTAGAGTTTAATTAAGGCTTGAGGCATCAGAAGCAAATTAGGAGAGGCTAGTCTCTTGTGTGAGACGATGGCTAGGCCCATGTGTGCATTTGAGCTGTGTGTTAGACGTTTTTATTCTTCTGGAATAAGCATGTATGAAAAGCTATGTTCGGCAAACTACCTTAACCATGTATTAGACACTTTTAATAGGAAATAAACATGTGTTAAGAGCTAATTAAATCAGATAATTTCCTTTTGAGTTGTTGGCCTGGAGATGAGCCATCTAGGCAACACAAAGGATCAAAGGGGAATCTCATTCGCAAATGAGTTGGTTTTCTTCCTTCCTCAACTGAGAGTTTAGTTTAAAATGCCAGTGTTTTAAGAGAGAGTTTTGGAATGGCAGTTAGGAGTTATGTAAAAATGAAGTTAGTAAGCTGTGGGCTGGAGAGAGAGAGAGAGAGAGAGAGAGAGAGAGAGAACGAGGGAACAAGGATGTTGCTGTGCCTATGAGAGAAGCCAGAACCTCAAGGGGTGTGAATGCTGTGTTTCCCTCAGTTGTAGGCTCCGGTTGTATGTATGTGTAAACAAACCATATATCTTAAAGACACCACAGTCTCCCCTGTGCCTCATTGTCCGAAAAGAAGCACAGACCCCAGGTGGAACTCCTTGGAATCTTGCATTGCTGTGGATATTGAGAGTGGAGTACAACAAATTGTTGCAGAAGTTGTATGCCACCCCCCAACCCAAGATTCTAGGGGGTTCTAGGTGCTTACCAAGGGTTGTGTTTCCATTGGGAATCCAGGCATGTCAGCAACTGTAGTGCTTTAAGATATAATATATATTTTACACCTATATACACCTGGAGGAAGAGAGTTCACAGCACTACATCTCCCCACAGCAGCACAGCACTGGAATTCAAGGCATCCTGCACATGACTTCTGTTTCTCTGCCCCAGCCTGCTAAGATGGTTCTGCCCCTCATGGCCTCTGCCTCCAGTTCTGCCCATTTTTATTTCTTGTTCCCAGAAAAGCCCTGCTCCAAGCAACTCCTCCCCATCAGTCTGCTCACCCTCGCTATTCCAAGGCTGGTTTTTAAAGTTAGCAATTTTCCTGCAACTTTGCCTTCATCACTCTGCATAACCTTGACAATCTCTGGAGGCACAGACCCAATGATTTCTCTATGATGGGACATCAACACTTTTGTTGTGTTAATGGCCTCAATACCAGGTGAGGCCCTGGTCTGTGTTTTTCCACTGGCATGGGATCTTTCCTTTAATACTCCAAATATTATCTAAGTTCTACCATCTTCTAACACCCACTAACTCTAGATCTGTAACTATGTTTATACCACAACAGAGTTAGCTAAATTATGATTGGGTGAGTTGTTTTTGTTATTATGGCTGGTCATTTTCAATAAATTTTAAAAAAGAAAACCCAACACCTCCCTCCAAAGAGTGAGAATCCTATATATCCACCCTTCAGTGGCTGCTATGTTTCTTCAGCTTCTGCTGCCTCCTTCCCCCATCTCCAGGGTCATCTTTCTGAATTCTTCCTCCTTTTCTAAAAATACATATAAAGTTTTAGATGCCAAGGGATCCTTGCACAATCCATGCTAACTTCATCTATGACAATGAAGACAATGAAGATATTCAAACAATGTCAAGGTGCTCTTCATCATATGTTTTTCTCAATTGCAGAACTAAAATTTGCAGGGAGGGACATTTGGTTTGTTTGCCAATTACTCTACAGGCATGCCTCTTGATCTTTTGTTCCAGTCAATTTCATGTAAGTTTTAGTTTTGCACTTCTTTTCTCTTTTGCTCCTTAGCCCCACTTGAAGGTGCAAAATGAAGTGAGAGTGAGAGGGGGAGAATGGATTTGTTTTCGCTAATGTGCTTTCATCTGTACCTAGCAACAGCCAGTGGGATGGTGTTGAACAGCCATTGTGTCCTTGCCTTCATACCATATACTCTTGTGAAAGTTCTCTAAGCCTTTGATCCTATATGCACTTAGTTCAATTTGCCTGTATTTAAACTAAGACTCTGGATTCAACATACTGTAGTAGGGGAAGAGGACTGCCAAAGCCTCCGCTAGCTGTTCACAGTTGCAAAGTGGGTGACTTGTCTTGTGCCTTTTATAAGCATATGTAGGAGAACATCCTCCTCTTTGCCCTGGGACCTTTAAATCCTGATCCTTATTGTTTTCTATTTTTCTTCTGCTCTCCCTTTTGAAGAGAGCAGATAATTCTGCACAGGGACTATGTTTTGAGCTGAGCCAAGGGAGGCAAATCCAACAGCATTGGCACCACCCGTTGACTTACTCATGTATGGGCTGAGGCACAAGCCAAGTCTGCAACACCCACTTTCCAACTGTGAACAGTTAGCGGAGGCTTTGGCAGTTCTCCTCCACTACTATGCTGAATCCAGAGTCTCAGTTCAAACACAGGCAAATGGAAGCTGAGCTGCTGCATTGCATACTAAGAGGGAGGTTTTGCTGTTGCTGTTGGCACTAGAGGTGGGGGACAGACTGAGTGTGCTTAATAAATAATGAAGAGGTCCCTGGGATCACGGACTACCCAGGAAGTCAGATGACAAGCCTCTGATCCATCCATTTCCTATTTCTAATTTAATATAGTCCATGTATGATGATACTTTAGGCAAGAATTATAACACCTAGCGTTATAGTCTGGCTTGGACTGTAATTAATACTGGAGAGTGATGAATGAGTTCTTTACCATATACTGCCTCTGATGCTATTAAAGTCAGGCAGGCAGCGGTGTAGCTAGCCGCTCAGGCAGGGCACGCTGCGTGGAGCCTCCCTGCCACCTCAGCTGTAGGGTGGTTGAGTGGGAGGCAGAGGGCGGATCCAAGCCCCACGCTGTCGTTTTGGGCAGCGCAGAGCCTGCAGGCGCCTGAGCCACCGCGTCACTCCCAGGAGAGACATGTGGCTTGGGTGCACTGCAGGCCCGGTGGTAAGTGCCACCCCCATGGTGTGGCACCCAGTGCCCCCCCCCCCGCTACACCTCTGCAAGCAGGTGGGATGGTGTATGTTGGGATACTGCCGGGGAGACGGGGGCATCAGGCAGGCCCCTAGCTGCCTCCAGCCATTGGCTGGCAGCCGGTCTCCCTTGGAACAGGATCAATTAGCGACACGAGCCTCAGATACGTTTAGAGACCCATGCATGCTCTCTCAGCAGAGTACGTAAATCTTATCACAGCAGAAGAGGCGGACAGAGAAATGTGTAAGCATATTTACAGCATTTATTCAGCATAGTTCAGGAATAAAGGAAAACATGTCTGCTTCCCTTCGTCTCTGGCAAAACAGCAGAAACACAAAAGCTATATACAAAATGGAAGTTTCCAGCAGGCTGTGCTGGAAATGTAAACAGGCATGTGACACACAATAGTCATGCCTGTCCCTTTTAAGGAGGAACGAAACTATATCCTAACAGTGTATTGAGGCATTTTATTTTTCTGTGTTAGTAGTACCGGAGTGACCTAATTGGGGCGTATATGGAGGTCCTGGTGGGCTGCCCATACGACAAGACCTTCTCCCTCGGCCTCGCTGATGTGGTCCAAAGGAAAGCAGAGCAATGTGTTTGGCACCAGCTTGGCTGCAGGAGTTGCCAGCAGGAGGCGTTTAAGGCACCATCCAACTGACTTAGGGACTCCACTCTAGATTTCTGTAGGGTTTACTCCTCAGCCTTTTCTTCTACCCAAGATATATTGGCTTGGTTAAAACATGACACTAAACTATAGTTGCGTAAACACTGAACAGGCATGCTTCCAATACTGCCTTTGAAACTACAACTTTCTACAACAACTTTGTCTATAGGCATCCCATTTCTTTCTATGCTGAAGAGGAAAAAAGAAAACACAAGTTGTTGTTTTTTAATAAAAGGATATTTCACCCCGTTTTATGATAGTCACATCCATTTGCCCCATGGCACCCTGTTAGCTGCAGTAAAACTTCGCTTTTGCAAATTGACAACATGGGACGGGCTTTTCCTGTTTTCATGTCATGTCAATAACTATTCTGTCATCAAATGCAACCTTTTGACTAGCTTTGTGTAATATTTTCATCCTAAGAGGTACAGGTACCTGCAACTGCAGCGGTGAATGTGTCCTATACACAAACCGTTAACAGGCAGTGCAGAGATAAACAACAGCAAATATATGTTTGTTCATTTTTCTTGTCCCCCCCCCCCATCTTTCTGGAACCTTCGGAAGGCTTGAAGAACTTAGGAATCCATAGACCTCTGTCACTGCTTCTCCTTGGGACGTTGACCTCCATTTGGTGCAAAAACCCTCACAGAAGTTAAAGCTCCTGTATTCCCATAGTTATTTCAAAGCTCCTTCTACTAATTCAATTTAGAGCTTCCTACCATAATTATTAAGCCTGCTTTTCCAAAGTGACAATATTTGCTATATTGACAGGTGCCAGAGCTTTTCCCTGGGAAGAAGTGTATTTTCAGCTAGCAGAGACTAAATGATTAATACAGTATTGATCGTCTGGAGTTTTCACATTGAGATTTGCCAAGCCAATGGCTGCCATACCTTATCGAGAGTCAGCTCTTTGACAGGCCTTTATTTGATGCCTGATACCCATCAGCTCCCTCATACATTCTTAAATAAGATTTATGTAAATTCTGTGGGCAGAATCTGATGCTCAAAATAACACAGCTACACAGAACACATTTTTTTCCATGTTGCAATTTTGAACAGATATGTGTCAGTTCTTAAAGCTCACGTACATGCTTTTGCAGCTTCTGCATATCTTTAGTGTAAATGTTTTTTAAAAAAATGAATATCCTTATCTCATTCAGTTCAAGACTCTTCTAAAGCTCTAATCCATACATTCAAATCCAGTTATTTCAGCTTCCTTCCAGGTATGGCAAACCAGCCTCTAAGATGCACCTAAACTAAGTAGATCAGAATCTAACACTTAATATCAACCCTTCAAACTCCACATCCGGCTCCTGTGTTGCTTGGTTCTTGTCTCCTGTGTCCTAGTTTATATACTCCACATTTATAAACCAGTTTGTAGTTGGCTTGTTTGTGGGGGTAGGGACACAAAACCATAGTTAGAATTAATCACAGTTTTGTCCTGGGACTCAGCTATACAGCTGCAAATATAATGTTTAAGTGTGTTTTAAGTGCATTATACAAATGTGACACTAGATGGCGATGGTGAGCTAATGGTAAATTCTATATATATTTAAAAACATTTTTTAAAATAGCATTTTCACAGTGCTTTTTATATATGTCTATATTCAGCCCTGGTTTAGATGAACAACAAGCAGCAGTGATTTCAAAATGGAAGCAGAAAGTTCTCATTGCAGCTGTGCCTGAGAAGGAAGTGGAGAGAATATGCAACAGAGGCGGTTTTTGGGTTGTGCAATCGGTGTGCCTACACTGGTTGCTGTGCTGCAGGGGTCACCACAACAATGTTGGTAGAGGGTGCCAATTTTTAGTGTTGCACAGGTTACCACTGAAGTTTGAGAGCCCAAAGTCTACCAATGCCTGCAGCAATTATTTCTTGGAAGCCGCCCAGAGTGGCTGGGGAGGCCCAGCCAGATGGGCGGGGTATAAATAATAAATTATTATTATTATTATTATTATTATTATTATTATTATTATTATTATAGCAATAAACAGTGGTCTAGTAGTTTGACTCCTGAAGAGCATTCAGATGTCTGTACGTGCACAGTTTTCAAGGCATTATGGGGTTCAAACAGAGAGACTGGTTATTATTTAGGCCTGTAAAAAAATAGTGAAGCAATGGCAGCAGCTTTCTTGGTTGCTCAACATTTGGGGTGGGAGGAATAATCTATACATCAAAGGAATGTCTAAATAGGAAAAATTGCCAAAGCAACATAGCAGTCTGAAAATATTTGCAGTAGACTTTGTACATAGTCTTACTGTGTGTTCTCTCCTTTCCTTTGAATAATAAAGCCATTTCTGAAGAAACTGCAGAATGGCAACTAAGTGATCCAATGACATTTTCTTTGAAATAGCTAGCTCCGTGGTTTCAGCCACCAGAAATATAGTAGCGTGCAAGCGTGTGTGATTTTGTACTTAAAATGTCCCCTTTTGGGATATACCATGCTCCATTTTTGGGAGAGCTGTTGGAGCCAGATCAGCTGCGATATGCAGCTGGACTCTATTTGCAGCATGGCTGCATTCATCTTATAAAAATTTCCACATTCCATCCCAGATAATTCTTCATGAATGCTGTTTATCTGAGGTGCCCTCTTGTTTTTAATCTGAGGCAAGAGTTTAGCGCTCTGGGTGTCACTTTTGGGGGGAAATGGGAAGCATTTTAATAGAAATCACTGCTGTTCCATAGGCATGTGGGGCTTGTAGAACAGAGCTGAATATCACACACACACACACACACACACACACACCTGGAATAGCCAAATGGTGCCCTTCAGAAGTTAATAGCATAAAATTTCTATCAGCCCAAGCCAGCATGGTCAATGATCAAGAATGATAGGAATTGTAATTCAACAACAACAGCTGGAGGGCACCTCCTTATTAGCTGCCCCTGAAATAGATAAATCACTTCAGTATTCTTTCTTTAAAAATATTGTTGTGTGCAAAATAGTTGCCCATGGACACCGCACTCATGCCAGGAAAACTGATTTACTGATTTGGTAAGCATCAGGCTCTATATTGACATGTTTCAGCTGCTTCCTGAGCTTTCTAGAATTTAAGAAATAGAAAGGATGTGAAGAGGTATACGTTTTCCTGGAAATATGTACTGGAGTGTGTAAAGTTTCTGATGCAATTCCCTTCCAGATTCACTAACAAGAATTGTTCTGCCATGGATTTCAAGAGCAACCATTAAGTGCAGGTGGAGGCAGGTCTTGCTTGCTTGATTGCAGAATGCTTTTCAGTTTAGTTTCGCTCTGTCAGATAAAAGGAGGGGCATCCATTGTTTCCACAATGTAACACTCATTGGCATTGAATTCTGCGTGCAGAGGGTGGGGGGGGGAAGAGAGAGGATTTCGCTGATCTGCTTTTTTGCAAACCAGTAGTGATAACTTCAAACAAAAATAAATAAATAGAACAAATAGCATTTAGTATACTGCTATCTGGAAAAAGAGGCCAACATTCTAAATATAAAGTGCAATTCTTGTCATCTGGGCTTTCATGAGTGCAGTGAGTATTCATGCCTCAGAAATGTGTTTTTGAACTGTGAACAATTTTGGTATCGCTATCAAGCAACTGACACGAAGGAAAGCAGCAAAAACACCACAAATCTGTCTTATGTTTTGACTTTCTGATTTTCCATCTTGCATTCTCTGAAAAGCATTTTTTTTTAAAAAGCAAACAAAACCCCCACCTTAAGTACTATATAAGAAAAGTGCTCCAGTTCAATCTTTATGCAAAATAAAGGTAACACAGTGTACCGAAAATGGGTTCCTGACAAAGATCAATAAATGCCGCGTATAGGAGAGCAAAGTTATCAAAATGCAAATATTTCAAACAAAACAAAATTTAACAATTGCCAAGATAAGCTGTTCGCTCAAAGTGTATTGTGGACATTTTCTAGTTTACATAAAGTAATTAAATTCAAGCCTGAAGAATTCAATTTTTCCCCTCCCAAAGATATTATTGGCAGCATGATTTAATGTGGTGTTAAGGCTTGGAAAATGTTGCCTGTTTGAAGGGCACAGGAGTATTTATTACAAAGCTGTTGTTTGAAAGCTGACAACTTTTGCAAGCTTTCTTATGGGGGGGGGGAAGCATTCACTAATGACTGCCAGAAAATAATATACCATTATATACCTAAAAATACAGGTTGACATTTTCATCTATAGTATTTCTTTAGTGATGTGGGATGGGAGAACTGACCCGTATGACTCTGCACAGCATGTATGGAATCTGCATAGAAATAATTACAGAGTGGTTCCACACGCTTCTTGAAGAGACCTCTGAGGCAGGCGACATGAAGTATTTTTCAGTTTTGTTCCCTTCTGTGGAAGCTTTGTGGCATGCGGTGTGTGCTCACTAGATCAGGGGTAGGCAACATAAGGCCCATGTACCACAAGCGGCCCACAGGGGTCATTTAACTGGCCCACAAGCCATCCCTGAACCACATGTTGGGTGACCTTGGGCTAGTCACACTTCTCTGAAGTCTATCAGCCCCACTCACCTTACAGAGTGTTTGTTGTGGGGGAGGGAGGGAAAGGAGAATGTTAGCTGCTTTGAGACTCCTTAAAGGTAAAGGGACCCCTGACCATTAGGTCCAGTCATGACCAACTCTGGGGTTGCAGCGCTCATCTCGCTTTATTGGCTGAGGGAGCCGACGTACAGCTTCCGGGTCATGTGGCCAGCATGACTAAGCCATTTCTGGCGAACCAGAGCAGCGCACAGAAACACTGTTTACCTTCCCACCGTAGCAGTACCTATTTATCTACTTGCACTTTAATGTGCTTTCAAACTGCTAGGTTGGCAGGAGCAGGGACCGAGCATCGGGAGCTCACCCCGTCGCGGGGATTCGAACCACCGACCTTCTGATCAGCAAGTCCTAGGCTCTGTGGTTTAACCCACAGCGCCACCCGCTTCCCTTGAGACTCCTTAGGGTAGTGATAAAGTGGGATATCAAATCCAAACTCCTCTTATTCTTCAAGCCGCCTGCTTGGTGAGTCCCCGTGCGCTGCGCTAAAGCGGCGCAACGCGGCGCAGGGACTTGCTTCCACGGTGCTGGAAATCATGTCTGCACATGCTCAAATGCCGAAAATTGCATCTGCGCAGACACAGACATCGGAAATCGTATCTGCACAGGCGCTGGAAATCGCAGCCGTGCACACGCAATCCGGCCCTCAGAGGGATCTCCACCGGAGTGAACCGGCCCAGGTGAGGTAAACCTTGCCGACCCCTGCACTAGATCCTTAACTTGCATATCATCTCTCATATTCCCCGAGGGGAAGATCAGGACCAGGGGGATGTTTATTAACTTCCCATCACCCTCTTAGGGCAGATCCACAGCATATATTTAAAGCACACCCAACAAACATTTTAAACTCATGATTTCCCTTCAAAGAATCCTGGCAACTGTAGTTGCCCCCTTCCAGAGCTATAATTCCCAGTACTCCAAGCAAACTACATTTCCCAGGATACTCTGGGATAAGCCCATGCTCTTTAAATGTTTGCTGGATGTGCTTTAAATGTGGGGTGAATTGTGAAGAGTGAATTGCGGATTCTGGGAATCAGTTCAAATGAAACACAAGAATAGTGATTAGGCTGAACCTTAAAGGCCATTTAGTTAATCCCTTTGCCAATGCAGAAAATCATCTTCTATTTGTTATTGAATTAACAACAACAACAACAACAACAACAGCAACAAGCAGTTTTTTTTACTAAGAAAAGTTAGATTTCTTGAGACGTCATTTAGCTTGTTTTACTATTTGAGACCCTTCTTAACTCCATGTAGATTTTCCTGCAAGGGAATTTTACTGAAATTATGTGGGTCAAAAGCTCGCAGGAAAATCCAACCTCTCACAATATTTTGTTTCTGTGTCCCAGTACTAATACAGTGGTGCCTCGCAAGACGAAATTAATCCGTTCCGCGAGTCTCTTCGTCTTGCGGTTTTTTCGTCTTGCGAAGCACGGCTATTAGCGGCTTAGCGGCTATTAACAGCTTAGCGGCTTTAAGAAAAAGGAAACAAACTCGCAAGAACTCGCAAGACGTTTCGTCTTGCGAAGCAAGCCCATAGGGAAATTCGTCTTGCGGAACGACTCAAAAAACAGAAAACTCTTTCGTCTTGCGCGTTTTTCGTCTTGCGAGGCATTCGTCTTGCGAGGTACCACTGTACAGTGGAATGTTCAGAGTATTGATATGGCAGTTTAACAATACAAATGCTAAACTGCAATTAAAATCAATAACTGACAAACTGTGGTTCTGCTTTGAAATACTAGAATAAAATGTCTCTTAGAAGGTCATCATTCTATCTCTATCCAAAAGGTCATTTTAAGAAGACGGAAGGTTTTATTCAAATAGTGAGAGTCAAGATTTTTGTTACTTCCACATCCATACTACCATCACCGAGACTTATTTATAACACATCTGTAAAGCCCCCACCCCGAAATTGCACCTCTGGTTATAGCTTTGGCCCAAAATACTTGTGAAAAATAATCCTGCAGTTTTCTCAAGGCTGCCTGTTGTTGTTGTTTAATGAACAACAACAGTATGGCTACATACCTCTTTCTCTCATTTGTCCAGTCAAAATTCTCAGCTCCCCAGCAGCTTCTCTTTCTGCATTCCTCCTCTCCCTTGAGTAGCCATGCTGCCAATTAATTCTGCCCTCCTCAATTCCTAGTTTGCAGCTGATTTTAATTTTAAGAATATGTAAGGAACAAAAACCATGGAACTTCCCACCACAAGTAGTTTGGTCCTTTCATCTTTGGGGCTTCAATAGACAAACTACACACTCTTTGCTACGCAATGCTCTCAGCAGGAAGAGTCAGTAAGCTGAGTTCCCTCGCTGCAGGAAGCCAAGTTACAGGGAACCAGGCAGAGGGCCTTCTCGGTAGTGGCACCCGCCCTGTGGAACGCCCTCCCACCAGATGTCAGAGAAAAACAACTACAGTGGTACCTCGGGTTAAGAAATTAATTCGTTCCGGAGGTCCGTTCTTAACCTGAAACTGTTCTTAACCTGAGGTACCACTTTAGTTAATGGGGCCTCCCGCTGCTGCCACGTCGCCACCACGCAATTTCTGTTCTCATCCTGAAGCAAAGTTCTTAGCCCGAGGTACTATTTCTGGGTTAGTGGAGTCTGTAACCTGAAGCGTCTGTAACCTGAAGTGTCTGTAACCCGAGGTACCACTGTACTAGACTTTTAGCAGACATCTGAAGGCAGCACTATTTAGGGAAGCTTTTAATGTTTGACGGACTATTGTATTTTAATATTTTGTTGGAAGTCGCCCAGAGTGGCTGGGGAAACCTAGCCAGATGGGCGGGGTATAAATAAATTGTTGTTGTAAATCAATTTTAATAACAACAACAACAAGTATAAGCATGCTTGAAATTTAAATCTATGAATTGGCATGGAAAAATATGTCTTTCTATGATCAGTTGTGAAGTAAATGCGGATCTTCTGGATTCTGAATAATGGATATTAACAGCAAAATCCTTGAGCTGCCGTAACTCTTTGTTTGTTATCATGTTGTAGCGGATGAGGGTTTCTAGGCCAAGTTGCCCAGATGGATCTGCTTTCCTCGTGGGAGACAGCTAGGTGTTACACTATTGCAAGTCAGTGGGATCCATCTACAAGCCTATTTGTTTAAAATACCCTACATTCTTAGTGTTGTTTCCATGAAAGTATTATATTCATTTATTCCTTATTGCTCAGTCTATTGGGATCAGGATAGCAGCAGTACTCTACTGTCTTGTTAAATAGGTAAAGGTAAAGGTACCCCTGCCCATACGGGCCAGTCGTGTCCGACTCTAGGGTTGTGCGCCCATCTCACTTAAGAGGCCGGGGGCCAGCGCTGTCCGGAGACACTTCTGGGTCACGTGGCCAGCGTAGCACACGGAAACGCCGTTTACCTTCCCACTAGAAAGCGGTACCTATTTATCTACTTGCACTTAGGGGTGCTTTTGAACTGCTAGGTGGCCAGGAGGTGGGACTGAAAGACGGGAGCTCACCCCGCTGCGGGGATTCGAACCGCCGACCATGCGATCGGCAAGCCCTAGGCGCTGAGGTTTTACCCACAGCGCCACCCGCGTCCCTCGTCTTGTTAAATAGGCAGCACCAAAACAGCTATGCGGTAGAAACAACAACAACCCAAAAAAGGAAAGTTACCTGAAAATTTGTTTCCCTCAGAGAATCTTAATATTTCTTCAGTGCTTTAGATGCCTCTTGGTTCTGCCAAGTCCCTCTGAGGTTGCCTCATTTCTGCTCTATGTGCTCTCAGCTAAAGTAGTCTTAAGTGCAACGTTGCCAAGAAAAACGCTGGGTACTTAACTGCAATATGTTTGATGTAAGAGCTCTTACCTTACATAAAATGTCCCTAGCAAACCTTTCTTAAATTACCTTAGCTTGAAGAAGTTTCTTGAGGCATCTACGTGAAACTAGGGCACTAACATTAAGCTTTTGACGCTAAAGCTGGAATTTGAATTAGTACTTGCGTTTTGAATTATTTGCCTTCCTTCAGCTAATATGGCTCTGATCTGAAGTTTTAAATATTTCTGTTGTTAACCCCTGTGCATTCAGACACTATCGAAGGAAATGTTCTTTTTGTGTTTTCTCGCTTATTATATAAACTCTAAATTGAATGAGTCAGTTTTCTCATTTCCCCCCTCATATAAATATTTTCCTTTGGGTTGATTCTCCTGGGAAAGCTAATTATCAAAGATATTTGTCTGACAAAGGTATATGTGTCAAGAAGGGGATTAGAACTCAAAGTCAATTTCAGCTGCACACAGACACGATCACTCTTCTGTTAGGAAGGCCACTTCACAAAAGACGTATTTCCCATAGGGAAGTTATTTCTGTGCAGTAAGTGCCATAGATTCTTCATTATAGCTTGAATATACGTGTGTTCAAGCACACATGGCAGAAAGTGTGCTCATATGGCAAAATAGAAACTTGTGTATTTACCACCCAGGTTTCACATAGTTCCCCGCAGAGAATCAACTCCCATGTTGGAAATGCCATATTGTGTGAATTAAGCCAGGAGATACCATAGCAGCCACCTTTCCTCCTGTGCTATTGCAGAAGCTGGGTTGGGCACCAGCTTCTATTGGCAGGACTCACTGTTTTGAGATCTTGAGACTGTTAACATTGCTGTAGTCCTTGGCAAACCACAGAAATATTATGATAATGGTAGCCTTTTGTTACAGAAGTAAACCAACAGTCACTAGCAATGTGCATGAACCAAAAGAAAGCTCATACAGATATTCAGAGAGCAACATAGGTGCACCTGGTTTGAAACAGTGTAGTTTTAAAAGACTTTAGGGAGGCCCTGCTGTTTAGGGAAGTTTTTTATGTTTAATGCTATACAGTGGTCCCTCAGGTTACAGACGCTTCAGGTTACAGACTCCACTAACCCAGAAATAGTACCTCGGGTTAAGAACTTTGCTTCAGGATGAGAACAGAAATCACGCAGCGGCGCGGCAGCAGCAGGAGGCTGTATTAGCTAAAGTGGTACCTCAGGTTAACAACAGTTTCAGGTTAAGAACGGACCTCCGGAACAAATTAAGTTCTTAACCTGAGGTACCGCTGTATTGTGTTCTTAATATTTGATTGGGAGCCGCCCAGATTGGCTGGGGAAACCCAGCCAGATGGATGAGGTATAAATAAATTATTATTATTATTATCATCATTATATATGTAGGTGCGGCCACTGGAAACTCAGTTGTATTCCCTTTCCTTGTTTCGCAGTGAAGAAGTGGGCAAACCTCTTCTCTACTTCAGTTGCTTTCTTCTTCACTCTGCCCCCCCCCCCAATTACCCAATGTCTGTACTACATTTACAAAATTCTCTGTTACCTCTCAGGAAAGACAGCATGGGGGAGAGTAAAAGATGACTGATGCAATTAGGCCAGTTCAGTTATTCAAAATCTTATCCATGCAATGCAGCTTAACAACTCTGCCTCACCCGCCAAAGGCGACAGTCTCGTGAAGGATGTAATATCAGACTAGGGATGTTTACAGAAACAGCCACAGCATTCCTGCAGCAATATCACTGATTGTGGGCTTTCCAGAAGCATCTAGTTGGCCATTGTGGGAAACAGGATACTAGATAGATGGACCCTTGGTCTGATCCAGCGCGGGCTCTTTATATCTTGCCACATGTCTCAGCTGTTACACAGGAATGATTTCCGGAGAGTTGTAGTACAATGTGTGTGTGTGTGTGTGTTAGTTACATGTGCTGTTGATGCAAATATTCCATTACAAGTTGTCTCCTGCTTATTCTCCCTGTTGCTCTCTACCTCACTGCAGTATAAATTTTAATGGCTCGGAGAGAGCAGAAGCATCATTCCATGTGTGGAGGTATCGTCCCTTGAGTATGTTTGCCAGTACTGCTTTATAATGAAATACAGTAAATATCGCATACACAGTCATTCCATTTTGGGTCTTGGCAAGCAATAGCCATACAGATTAACATGAAAAACATTTAAAAAAACATGCTTAAGGCCATATTATCTTCAGAGAGGAAGCTATGTGGAAGCCTTTCTTGACATATTGACTTAATAGCAAGTATAAGTGTGTATGTATTCTAAAGACCAAGTTGCATCATTTAAAACATATAATAATATCAACCAACAATGGAAAACCATATGTATTATATAACAGGCTTCCATCTATTAACTGCAGCCTGTCCATTCACAAGTGTATGCAGAAATGGATGAACTAAACTTAAGATTGGAAAAATGAGAAACTAAAAGGAACCAAACTTGACAGATTTCCCCATCATCATCATCATCATCATCATCAAACCTTTATTGGCATCACCTACAAACATTCAGAATAAATAGGCCAGTGCGATCTCGTCGCCATTTCAACAGTACAGTCATTTGCCAAAGGGAAGAAGAGGCGAGCAATCTATTTCATCTCTGTGGGTCTCCAGCAAGGGCAGGATCCTGTAGTGTACTTCGGTGACAAAAAAAAAATCAAATAGAGTAACTTACCTACTGTCTTGATGAGCTCCTGGTCTCTCCCCATCTATTCCTTTGAATTTTTTTGTAGCAACATCACTAAGAACTCTATCAAGCTATCATCTGTCTGTCTGTTGCATTCTCTCCAGTTCCCCAAGTGGTGATAGGTTTAGGGCCAGTGCTACCTATCCCCCCTTTGGCTGGAAGAGCACTAGACCTAAATGGTAATTTTGTAATATTTTGTAACATAATGTAAATGCATTTTTTTAAACAATTGCATAAGTAAAGTAAAGTGGAGGCATAAGAGGCACTCATGTAAGGGAGGAGATCCATTACCACATACAACAACAATTTATTAAATTTCTATAACATCCTATACCCATAGAACTCAGGGCGGTGCACAACAAATGTAATATCCCTCCAAAGAGGGCCTGCACACACAATGTATGTTCAGCAACTCAGCACTTTCTCTCTCTATATGCCTCTGTCTCTTCCAAACTGTGAAACTGGTGCTTCTTCATGCACACTTGCACTTGCATACTTGATGTGTGCACCAAAGAGAAGATTCAGTTCAGTCCCTGAATTGGTGTTTAAAGAACAGCCTGGCTATTTTGTCTCGGGGGGTCCTTCTGTGTCTGCATTATCCCCACTCCATTACTGGAAAATTATTGAGGGGAAATGGCTATAACATTTTTTATTGTATTACATAAGTGGATAAAATTTGTCGGCATAGTACCCCTTCCAGAATGAATAAGACCTGCAAAAATACAGGTGAATAGGTCCAGGTTTTGCTGTCCTGGGTATCATTAAACGTTTTCTAAGGAAACATATATAACTTATGTTTATTTTGGGATAGACCTAGATGAAATCTGCAGGCAAAGCCACCATTTCTGAGGGAATAAATTGTGTCAAATGTTAGAAGTGGTTTTCTTGAAAGGTCAACCTTTACAGATTTGGGACAGGTAAAAAAGAAGGGACTTAATCTCCCCCATGTGTTTTGTTGGCGAATTGCAAACATGAGAACAATGTTCCTTGGTAAAGAAACAAAACAAAAATGTCAAATCACAGACAAATATATTCAGGTACTTTTGTGCTAGGCACCTATAACAGCGTATGGGAGGCAGGGAGGAACTAAAATAAATTCACATTCTGGGGACTCAGCTACATTGGCAAAGAAAAAGCGCATTATATGCGTTGTATATGCATTATAACACTGTGACACCAGATGGCGCTGAAGAGTTCCGTTTTTGCTAACCCAATTTCCCTTATAAAGTTTACAATGCGTTTAACTGAAACGCTTCTTTGATGTGTCTAGATCCAACCTGGGTAAAACAATTCCCTCTGATCATTCTGATGTGTCATTGAAGACAACACAGGGAGACAGTGAGTAATAAGAAGTAGTAGAACAGTTATAATCAATAACTGCAGAAATTAATGCTGCTTCTTGCAAGCAATAGTGCATTTCTTCCTTATGGTAACCTTAAAGACATTTAATTTTGCTTTTAGCAGAAACTTGCCCGTAGAATTTGTTTGAAACCTGGATATGTGAGGCACCAAAAAGTGCTTCAGGAATCCCTGCTTCAACTCATGCTGCCTCATAGAGATTCTGCTTCACCCATGACAAGCCTTCTGGGGCACCCTGCTTTGACTTAGGATTCATCCAAATCTGATATGCACCCTGAGTAACTACCCTCTGCTCTTTACCTGGTCACTTTCAGGTCCCTTTCCTCGCGTTCTGAAGTGTGTCTCTGTCAAGAATGCACACACAGATTCCCATCTATTTCCTCTTCATTAAAGGTAAAGGTACCCCTGCCTGTACGGGCCAGTCTTGACAGACTCTAGGGTTGTGCGCTCATGTCACTCTATAGGCCGGGAGCCAGCGCTGTCCGCAGGCACTTCCGGGTCACGTGGCCAGCGTGACAAGCTGCATCTGGCGAGCCAGTGCAGTGCACAGAAACGCCGTTTACCTTCCCGCTGGTAAGCGGTCCCTATTTATCTACTTGCACCCGGGGGTGCTTTCGAACTGCTAGGTTGGCAGGCGCTGGGACTGAATGACGGGAGCGTACCCCGCCGCGGGGATTCGAACCGCCGACCTGACGATCGGCAAGTCCTAGGCGCTGAGGTTTTACCCACAGCGCCACCCGCGTCCCTTCCTCTTCATTAGCTCCCATTAAAGAAACAGCAACGAACCATCCTTCGCAGACAGTGAGAGAGAGAGAGATGGAGAGGGGAAAGAGAATGAGCTTCTGGTACATTCTGAAAAACCAGGCTTCTCACTCTAGTTATTAAAAATGTTGCTCATCATGCAGTCGAGAAGCATAGTATTTAACTGATAAATTGTGAAGCTAATTTATCGCAGGGAGTGAGGGTTAGGTAGACCATGTTTAAGTCCTACTTTTTAATCTGTTCAAGGCAAAGAGGATAGAGTTACTGAATAGACAAAAATAGTGGCCGAGTATTTTCAGGAGTCATAATTAAATTTGGAGTCATGGAACATCAAAAGAGAATTGCAGGAAAGAATATAAGTAGACAGTGGTGCCCAGACATAGACCAGTATTTGGCTATGCAAATTAACTGTCAAAATTAGAGGCCAAAAGGCTCTGTCAGTCAGATGAAAAGGTGGGAGCACAGAAAAAGCTCTCCTTTGCAAGTTAATTCTTTAAAAGTGAATTGGGAATAGTTTTGATAGCTAGTGGCATAATACAAGACAAATAACCCACAATCTTTTATATATTTTTTTGAAAACCAGTTAATCCTAGGTGTTTACAAAATAATATTTTTTAAAATCTCACTCTCGTCTAGAGTAAACGATAGTAAGTTTAGCAGAATTTGGTTCTTTGCCTTTATTTCTTTTCAAGGCAAGCATGCTGGTTATAATATGATATTCTATTTGGAAATGACCTTTTTCTGTCCAAGGTTAACACCCATGATTGAAGGGTGAGAAAATAAAAAGCAAAATCCTGTGTGTATTTTATTGGAAGCTTCCTGGGACTTATTCTAAGCAAATTATTCCCAGGACTGTAGCCTGGAAGAGTGGGCAGCGGGGAACGCTGCATCCCACAGTGGTATCACTGTTGCTTACTGGGATGGTGTTGGGGTGAGGTAGGGTAACAGCCAGGGCAGGAATGTGCAGGTGCACTGCTAGGAGCATCCGATTGGTTCTGCCATTGGGTCTGCACCGCGTGTGATGTGAAAGTACTCAAAGGCAAGAGACGCTTCACATGTGAGAATTCTCCATCTCTGGGGTTTATTGTGCTGCGTTACAGCATTCCTTTTTGTGGAGTTGTTTTGAAGGGCTTGAGAGAGTTAAACGATGGTGTTGCCTGCCACTGTTTTTAATCTGCTTTGTGCATCAGTCAGTCATCTGCACCACAGAGATAATGCTTCTCTACCTTACAGGAGCATTGGGAAACTAAACATCCATTAATGATTGTGGAGCCCTTAGATGCTACAGGCAGTGATGAAGGTCATATTCTGCATGAGCAGTGTTGACAGATTGCTGCATGCTTGTGTGAAACAGGTAGAAATACATTTGGATTCACACTGAACCATGAGACAGCCATATTAGCAAATTACCAGTGTTACCAGCACATTAAGTAAAATCACCATCTGATATACATTTTTGATCAATACCCATTCCTAAAGAATATTATTTCCCATGAATATTGACTGAATTTGGAGTGGAAGATATAGTAGGCATAATTAATGAAAAGGAGAATTTTGGTAGTGTTTTTAAGGGGAAGATACTTTATGTGGCAAAATATTTAATCTGAAATTAAGATGGGGAAATGATATTAGTTTGACTTTTTAAAAAATTCTCCACATCTTTCAATATTAGTTATTTTCATAGTTCTCAAATCTGTTGAAAACCCTGCATTGTTGCAGATATAACTGCTGCAAGAACTATAATTGAACTGATAAAGTCTGCACGGCTAAGACTTGCAAAGACTCTTCCCGTCAAAGGTGAGTCTTTGTTTACCTCTTGAAAATGCCGCAGAAACAGGTTCTGGAAAGCCATTTCCAATAGAGAAAGGGCCAGTTGATCAGATAGCAGCTAAACTAATGAAAAGCATCATGGAAGTGACAGGAAGATTAATTAAGTCCCTCCAGTCGTATTCACAGGCGGCTATACAGAGTTCCTTTGGGTACTGCTGCAGTTAAATAGTATTCATGGTGACAAATATTGCAGATTTCCAGAACTGACACCTCTGATTCAAGGGTAAAAAAAACAGCATACACACAGCAGCCACCACATTTGGTAGTTTTGTCTAGTGAGGACAGGAAAATCGAGTGAACTGCTCTTGTGACTAGTAAATCAAGAAAATCTTTAATAAAAAAAAAAATTTTTTTTTAAAGACACAAAAACTCAGCAGCCTGAGCCTTAATAGCTTGGTCGGTTAGAGCATGGTGCTGATTTTGCCAAGGTTGCAAGTTTGATCCCCGTATTCTGTGATTCTAGAAAAGAAATGCAATTTGGGAAGTGGAATTAGCATGTGTTTCTTTTAGGCACAGAACCAAGTTGCTATATTGCCATTATAAAATGCCACTAGGCTGAAGTATGCCGTTGGAGTGGAAATGCACCCCCAAAGTTGGATTAATCTTTGGGGATTGGCAAAATTGAACAACTTCTAGAAATCTTGCTCTTGAACAGAGAATTATGGTTAAACAATTGGCACCCGATTTTGTATTTTCCTTCTCCCTTTCTCTTTTTCTTTTTGCACTGTGTTTTTTAAATTGTAGGCCTGTGGGCAGAGACTTTTGTGGAGGGGCTATATCAGGGGTCAGCAAACTCGGCATCGACAATGGAGTGCACCTCCAGGGGTGAAGTCAAATAACAGCACCTGCTGTGGAATAGAGACCAGTAACTCAGAACTGCTGCCTTCTGCATTTTATTTTTCTGTTAGTAGTACCGGAGTGACCTCTTTGGGGTGTGTGTCGAGGTCCTGGTGGGCTGCCCAGATGGCAAGACCCTCGGCCTTGCTGATGTGGTCCAAAGGAAAGCAGAGCAATGTGTTTGGCACAAGCTTGGCTGCAGGAATTGCTGGAAGGAGGCGTACAAGGTGCCATCCAACTGTCTTAGGGACTCCATTCTGGATTTGTGTAGGATTTACCCCTCCCAAAGATGTTCTGCAAGGCAGTGGGTATGGATTTTTCTTTGGGATTTACTCCTGAAGCCAGTGCCCATGTGGCTCTGGGCAGCAGAAAACAACGGATCATCCCCTTCTTAATTGCCAGTATTACATAGACATTTGAGCTAGGTTTATCCAGCCCGTCCTATATAAGTTCCCTGGGCATTCAGAAGTTAACACTACATCTCCCTATTACTACAGGACAAAAGCCCAGAAGTCACATATTTAGTCGCCAGATTTTGCGCTTCCTTGATAGATATTCATCAAAGGATGGTCTATGCTACAAATCAGTCCTAAATAGAAGGCCCATATTGTTAGATCCGCACTTCTGAAGCCCCACCCCTTACAGCTGTTCTTTTTTAACTGATCTTTTTAAATTTTCCTTATCTGTTTTTATTCATCCATTATCTATGCTTAACCAAGTATTCTATGTTTATGTTTTAATCTACATTTGGTTCTTGCTCCCAATTACAGTAATTTAATAATTATCTGCTTAGAGATACTTTATGCTATTTATTTATGCTATTTATTATTATTATTATTATTAGTTATGCTATTTATTTAGATGTTTTGCTTATGCTGGTTCGTGACTGTAATAAAGTAAATTCATTCACTCCTGAAGCCTTTCTCATGAATGAGTATAGCTGCAAGGCATCTGTTGTTTAGGATGAGAGTTTTTCTTTTCCTAGATGGGCTACCTTTCCAGTTTGATGAGCCCCATCTGCCCCTCACTTCCCTCTACAGCATTGACCATTGGATCCACTATGGGTCTCATCTGCTCAGCCTGTCGGGGCCTATCTTCACATGCAGAGGAAGTCCCTAACTCACCGAGGGTTTGAGACCTATCCGTTCCCTCACCTGGTTTAGCCAGCCAGTCAAAGCTGTTTCCTGGGGTGTGGATTCTGTCACATGCTGACAGCTTCTAGGAGCCACAGGTGAGAGCCAAGTGCAGGATGGGGACCAAGGTGGACAAACTACCCCAGAAGCAGCACAACAAGTCTCTCACCAGAGGTACAGTGGTACTTCGGGTTACAGACACTTCAGGTTACAGATGCTTCAGGTTACAGACTCCGCTAACCCATAAATAGTACCTTGGGTTAAGAACTTTGCTTCAGTATGAGAACAGAAATCATGCGGTGGCAGCACAGCAGCAGCAGGAGGCCCCATTAGCTAAAGTGGTACCTCAGGTTATGAACAGTTTCAGGTTAAGAACGGACCTCTGGAACGAATTAAGTTATTAACCTGAGGTACCACTGTACTAACCTTCCCCTAACACCCCATGCACCCTGGCTGGCGGGCGGGGAGTTATATAGTGAATTGTTAAATATACATATCTTGCCAGGGCACTTACTGTGTTTGACTTGAAGCTGAAGATTCTGCACACTTGGAAACATTTTCAGTTGCTTTTGGCTTCTCACGGTGTTGTGAATGGTTTTTCTTTCACTAAAATTTGCAAAAGTTAATTTTAGTTTAACTTTCCCAAATGTTTTAGCAATGTATTGGGGGAAGCAAACATAAAGATTAAATATAATCTTTTTTTGCCAATCTCTTTTTATTTTATACTACAGCACAGTACATTTAGGTTTCCAATAGCTGTCTAGGACTAAAAGATGAAATTTATTTGGGGGGGGAATGGAAACCTCTCAAGTGTGCGAGAACTTTTCACCTACCGTACAAGGCATCTAAACTGATAACGTTTTGTCATCCTGTGTCTTTTGTTGCACATTATTACATTTCTGCCAACAAAACGGTCCCTGGATGCACTGTTGCACATATTCACAGAAAACCTTCTCATCAGCTTCTCAAATTGAAATTCATCATAGGCAACCAGTAAGAATCCAAGGATAGATCTATTATTGGTTGCCTCCTGCAAGTTTGCAAAAGCAAAAGAGAGACTTCCAGGAAACCGCAATAGTTGAGCAGGCACATTAATTTTATTAAATATTAATTTGTGTTTGTGGAAGGCATGCCTGCAAGTGACGTTTTTATTCTTAGCATGGGGCAATGTGTGAGCCATCAGTTGGGATGAAGTTTAGAAAATAAGACAGGATTTGAATTAATTAAAAATATTCATAGGGAGCCCTTTGTTTTGAGCCTTTGAAGTGCAGTACTTTTTGCAAGCCAAAAAAGTGAACAATTATATATAAAAAATGGAATGGTTTCCTTTCTTTATAACTTTTCAGGCATGCCATCACTTGTATCCACACAACCCTTTACTAGGGATGGATTCCCCCTCCCCCCAATTCTCATTTCACTCCTTAATTTTAGTGAGAAGTAACTCACTCCCACCCACCCCTGTTCTGCTAAAAATGCAAACAGTTCGTGCATTATTGCATGCATTATTATATTTATAAGATTATATATGTACTATATGCATACACATTCCAGATTTTCTCAAGTAACTAGCACATAAACAGATAGCATAATATCCATCCACGTAAAAGTGCTGGAAAGCATTGTTAAAGATAAAATAACAAAGCATTTAGAAGGACAAGCCTTGTTGAAGCAGAGCTACCGTGGCTTCTGCAAGGGAATCCTATCCTGTCTCACTAACCTTTTAGAGTTTTTTGAAACAAAATAAACAAAACAATTAAATAAATAAATAAATTCCTTCCAGTAGCACCTTAGAGCCTGAAGAAGTGTGCATGCACACGAAAGCTCATACCAATGCTGTAATTAACTTAGTTGGTCTCTAAGGTGCTACTGGAAGGAATTTTTTATTTTTTTATTTTATTTTGTTTCAATTATGGCAGACCAACACGGCTACCTACCTGTAACTAGAGTTTTTTGAGTGTGTCAACAGAGGTGATTGTGTTGCAAGGTATCTCACAGAAGACTCCTGAATAAAGTTAGCCATCACATAATAAGAGAAATCCTCTTGTGAATCAGGAATTGGTTAAGTAACAGGAAGCAGAGTGTAGGAATAAATGGACAGTTCTCTGAATGGAGAGTCCTGTGTTCTCCAAGGCTTAGTAGTGGGACTTGTGCTTTTTAACTTGTTCATGAACCATCTAGTGTTAGAGATGAGCAGTGAGGTGGCCAAGTTTGTTGACGATACTAAATTTGTGCTTTTATCCTGTATTTTTATATTGTGAACTGCCAATAATAATTTGTTCAGGGTCATTAAAACAAAATGTGAAAAGTCCTAAAAAGACATCTCCGTGTTGAGTGAATGGGTGGTAACATAGCAAAGTGATTTCATTGTAAACAAGTGTAAAATGATGCATGTCAGGGCAAAATCTTTCTTAATTTCACATATACACTGAACTGAGCACTCAACAGGTAGTGAGCGACCAGGAATGAGACCTTGGGGTTGTAGTGGATAGCTCATGTTGAACCAGTGCACGACAGCTGTGCAAAAGACAACTTCCATGCTAGGAATCATTAGAAAATTCAAATTCTGTACCCATTTAAAGGAGGGTAAATCTCTTTGAACTCTGTGGGAATTACTTCTTAGAAAACAGCCAATGAAAACAGCATGATAACGCCTTACAATTTTATTATATAGTCGGATAAATTATGTTATTGTTTCATAAAATTTATGCACTGCTTGATTGTAAAAAACCTCAAAGTGATTTACAAATATATATATAATATAATAAGATACTGTATGTATTGTTTTGTGGATGCATCCAGTGATATCACAAGCATTGAGTAATGTATAGCTGAGATACCACTGAGCCAGTTATTGGGGAATACAGTACCTTCTGTGGCCGTGGAAGGCTGTGGAAGACTACAGTTTTCTTGCCCATCTCACACATCCTTTAATCCCTGGATCTCTTTTCCCTTCACAGAATCCTTTGCCCAACCCATGCTCTTTAATGTTTATTAAGAATCAGTGTGGCATAGTGATTAGAACATCAGATTAGGTGGGGTGTGCCCAGGTCCAAATCCCTAGTAAGCCACGGAGCTCACTAGGTGACTTTGGGTGAGTCATTCTCTAACCTACCTCAGAGGCATGCTGTGTTGTAGGGAGTGCAGAACGATTGAAGTCCTTGGAGAAAAGGCGGGATATAAATGAAATGTTAATGGATCTGTCCATTAAAAAAAACTACAACAGCCAATTGCATGCGTGTGGTTTCAACCCCATCTGAGATTTCTGAATGGAAGGCAATCTTCCAAGAGCTTTCCCAGACACATGTCTCAGTATAGAGACTGTTTTTTGGCTTCTTCCCTACATGAATTATAAGAATGTGAACTTGGAAGCTGCTTCTTAAAGTGCTGCATGTTTGAAATGCATCACTGACTGACTGCTATACTGTATGGACAAATTCTCTTTTTGCTTACATTTATGCAACTCATTTGGGAGGGTGGGGGGAACTTGGCTCAAGTTAAATTGAAAATTTGAAGCTTTTTTTGTAAATTGCTGTGAAGATGCAAAGAAGTAAACAAATATAGAATCTGGCTCAGAGTTGCATTCAATTTGTTCTGTGAGTTTTTGCCAGGAAGATGGGCTGCTGACTTGCTTTTTCATATGTTCCGTTACAGAAGTGCAAACAGCAACCCTAAATGGTTAATGGATGTTTTGGATATATTTTTGACTTTGGTTAGATTCTGCAGCTGCAGTGGGTCTTGGTAGTCTTATTTTTGTGGGGGCCTCACTATATTATGTGCTTTATTATGGTGGTGAAGATGTTCATTCCCAGCAATAAACAGGACTTAGAATATAGTTTTGTTCCCAGGACCAAAACACAATGTAAAAATGCATGTTTCTAGTCCTCATAACTGGAGAATAAGTACCAGAAACACAAAGGCAGTGTATACCAAGGTTCAAAAGACATACGGTACTGAGGCTGATCTGGACTTCCAATGATTAGTGAATATAGTGTTTGCCTTGCAATGCTGCATATGTCTACTCACTAGTTCACAGAGTTCAGTACTTCTTAATCCTAGGGTAGGGTCAGTGGGATTTGAGCAGACACATAGGATTTCAATTACATTTGTGTGTGCCCAGACACACACATCTTGGTCTGACTGTATTTGGACTATTAATTTGTTGGATCCTGTAGATTTGCAAGATCTTAGCTGTTTGTGTTGATTGAGATCATAATCAGCTGGGGATTCCTTGAGTGAGGGCTGGACCATGGCAATGATTCTAGCTTCTAGAACGGGGGTTCCCAGACTATGGTCTGCATACCACTGGTGGTCCATGAGCTTCATTCAGGTAGTTTGTGGCATGCCTGTAAAAACACAATGAAAAACTGTACAGCATCTAGAACAGTGCATTACAACTGTTGCAACAAGGATAAAAATTAAGTGGCCCATCAAGACCCTCAGCAATCTCCAAGTGGTCTGTGGTGGGCAGAGGTTGGGAGGCACTGATCTAGAACAAAGGGATGGATTCCTCCAAGACAGGGCTGTGGACACCTTGTGGGTAGGGTTTGCTTCTGTGTAAAGCAGTGCAAGGAGGTGCTTTGACCTGCACCTAGAAGGCTCTTTATTTCTGGGTTCTCTTCAAAAAAATAATTTGGGGAATGCACCTGCATATGATGTTGAGGGACTGAAGGAACAACTTTCTGCTTAAACCCCTTCCAGCCTTAGGTGTCCGTAAACTTGCTGATATTTTGTCTGCAGTACTTGAGATAAAAGGAAAGGTATGCTTTCTGTGGAAACTCACCTGTTTCATGCTTAGACAGTACCACTGCCTCATCTGAATTTAAAATTAATGGATCTGCGTACTTTATCTGCTGGATATAGTGATAGGTGTGATACCTTCTCCTACTCTTCCTTCCCTGCAGTCCTCCAATCGAACCAGGAAAAGGATAAACTGCAGGCCCTTACCTTGCTGATTCTGCAACACCCATGATTTCTCTTCTCTTTAGATGTTTGTGGTTCCTTCACTGTTGGAATGAAACAGGGCTTATTTTTATTGGCGCCTTTAGGACTAAGTTGTGCTTTAAGAGTATTATATCTGTCAATCCTCTTTCTGAAGGAATAAAGCATTCATCCCATTAGATTCCATTTTTAAAAGATAAGTACTTCCGTGTGCTTTGACTTTTAATTTTAGGGCTCTTATTTTCTTCAGCATATCTGAAACTGATATTGCTACCCAAGGAATTAACAATTGATCATAATGAAAAACAACATCCTGTAGACATAGGCAGTGCAGCCTTCCACATGCTGCCTTGTCAATTTGCATCACATCTGACCTGGGGCACCTCCTCTTAGAAGTACAAGTGCATTTTAGTATCTGTGTCTTTGATCTTTGTCTCCAGAGACTGCTGCCTACCCCCATTCCAAGATGTCAGTTGCAATAGTGTCTCAGGTCATGTGTGAACTGGCCTAAGACATCCATTTTTTCTTATAGACAAGAAGACCAGATCTTCTTCTTCTTCTTCCATCTTCTTCTATTAGCATATTCTTGTTGCTTGCATCCTGAGCAAAGCAATGAAAGGGCTGGGTCCTCATTATATCTCTCTATTCCCTTCTCTTTATTAAAAGGGAATTAGATTTGCCAATACAAATCTATGAGAATTAGGCAATACGATGCTTATGTCGTCATCTGTGTGTGGCACTGTGATAACAGAGAGGTGATTCACACAAGACTTTGATGGTATGCACTGCCAGCACTGTTTATTTCATTTGGAGCTGGAATTGGCGGAGAAATGCAATACTTTGCTTAAAATAACTTTGATAGAACTTTTAATTTGCATAATCTGGGTTTAGCATGAGCCAAGGAATTGCCAAGATTGCATCTTTGGGGCTCACATATCCTATATACAAATACTAAACTCATTCTCAGAGTGAGAGTTGTTATGTAGCTAGAACAATACCATCTCGGCACAAGAAATGAGGCAGCAACAGGCTTGGAGGAACTGGAAACCTGGGGTCCCAAACAGCTAGCAAAGACTGAGCATGCTCAGTGGGCACAGGTTGCTCTCTGAGTGGGTGGGGAGTATGATGGAGTGAGGATTCTGGATGAGGAGCTAGCTGGCTGACCATGAACAGGAACACTTCCCACTGCAACATTTTGTTGCAAGTCACACCCATCTCACATTATCACCTGGGCCCTTAATTTCCTATCCTTTTAGCCATGTTCAACAGACCCTGAACATATGCAGAGTGCCTTTCTGCTCCCACTCACTATTAAAGTAAAGGTAAAGGACTCCTGGATGGTTAGGTCCAGCCAAAGGCGACTATGGGGTTGCGGCGCTCATCTCATTTTCAGGCCAAGGGAGCCAGCGTTTGTCCACAGACAGCTTTTCGGGTCATGTGGCCAGCAGGACTAAACCGCTTCTGGCGCAATGGAACACTGTGCTGGAAACCAGATCACACAGAAACGCTGTTTATCTTCCCACCACAGCAGTACCTATTTATCTACTTGCACTGGTGTGCTTTCGAACTGCTAGGTTGGCAGGAGCTGGGACAGAGCAACGGGAGCTCACCCCATCATGGGGATTCAAACCACTGATCTTTTGATCAGCAAGCCCAAGCAGCTCAGTGGTTTAGACCACAGTGCCACCTGCATCCCTTTTTTTACCCCATTCACAGTTAGTTCCCATTCATGTGGGCTTGTGGTTACAGGTGAGTAAGACCTTCCAGGCAGGTTTGAGCCCCCAACACCTTTCTCTTTGCCATCAGAACTCAACACTCATCACCACCTCCCTTGGCACCGAGCTGCTTCTGCCAACACAGAGCACTTAAGAGCTTACCCTTCCCTTAGCGGTGGTGAGATATGTTAAAACAATATCAGCTTTGTCTCGCACGCCCTCACCCCACCCTTCTGCAACACACTGTGTCAGTGGTTCCCTTTGATGCCAGCGTGAGTGTGTCTGTGTGTGTGTGCGTGCGCGCGCGCCTTACTATATAAGATTTGGCGAGAGGCAGCGTTACTTTCAACCCGGGGTCTTGGCAAGAAAACCCACGCAAAGGGGAGAAGAGGGAAGAAATGTGTTTTGTGTAGTACTCCTCGCCTTGATGTCACAGGCACGGCAAGGACATCACAAGGAGGAGTCAGATTACAGTAAGAATGGGCAGTGCAGCATGCAGCGAGAGTCAATGCTAAATCAGTGAGGGATTGTATCAGGGAGAAGAAGACTGCCTTCAAAGCCCTGATCCCACGGAGGCTCACGCTGCTCGCTCTTGTTCTCTCTCTCTCTCCGAGGCTGGGAAATTTCCACACTATGTAGTAGTAGCATGAAAGCGGCTCGCTCCGCTTTGCATCGCAGCACCTCGGCGCGGGAGCTAATGCTGAACGCACAGCGCGCGGATCCTGGCTGCATGGTTAATGAGAAACATAATGTATTTTGGTAAGTCTCTCTCTGCTGGTGCCTCGCATCTTCTTTCTCTCCGGCAGGACGGACTGTGAATGTTGTGTGTGTGTGTGTGTGTGTGTGTGTCTTTCTCATTCTCCGTGGGTGCATTTCGCTGCTTCGGGAAGCCAGACCACTTCATTCACACACACCACACACACGCGCGCAAACACACAAGCTGTTGCAAAGGAGGATTCCATTGTCTCAGGCTGCTCCGCACGCCTGTCTTTGCTCGTCGTGCCTTCGCTCTGTTTACGCGCAAATAGCTCCGGCTAACGGCGAGGATCGCCACCCCCGCTGGCGTCCCCCACCGCCCCCGCCCCAAAATGAACCTGTGTGCCATCTGCAGCGAGGCTTGCAAGCGTGGGAAGTTGGAGGCAAACTTAATGCCATAATGTACGAGCCATTGCCGCACGATCTGGGATTCTGAAGTCTCTGCGCAACTATTTTTAGCCATTCCCATAGAAAAGCCCCCTTTCGCTTCGATTCCGAGAGAGGAGAAACACAATGCCTTTCTCTCTCGGCGCAGCTCTTGGCTCCTTTACCGAATACTCCCCCCCCCGCAGAGATTCCCAGATCTCTGGATCTTGCCAGCCCAGCGCGCCAGGCAACGAACGCATGGTGGGGGCTGAGAAGGCTCCGGAAGGTCTTGGAGCGGTTCGAAATGTTTGTGCGGCGCTGAGTTCCGATGGGAGAGCTTCCTCGGGTTTATTAGCCGCAACTGACTGCATGTCTCCTAGCAGAGAAACATGCTGGAGCTCGGAAGTGTTTGTGTATGTTTAGTAGCCTAGCACTGCAACGCCGAGAACTCGCAGAGACCATAGGATACAAACTATAACTTGCTGCGAGGAAAGAATTCGTGTCTTAAGAACATGAAAGGGGGAATCTCCTCTTATCCTGACTTACTAAGCTAGAGTTTATAAGGCAGCTGAATGATGTTCAGTGATGTACAACTAGAAAGCAGGGGAATCCTGGGCTGGTCAGCAGCTTTCTTTCATTAAATATTAAACCAAGAGTTGACTTGGCACTTCGAGGAAGTCTTCCTTGCGTATTCTGCTAGGTTTATGTCAGTTCCATTTTCATTTCCAGTAAATTCCATTTTTATTTCTGCTAGCACATGCCAGCCTCATTCATTTCAGTATTTCATAGAGTGTTCCGCCACCTCCCCAATTTCCCTGAAGCAATACAGTAAATGTACCCTGTATTGAAAGTTGTCTGCACATCTCACAGAAAACTTTAATTCCTTTGTAAATCTTGTCTTGTTGAAGAGGGGAAGTGTTAAATTCTTGTGCATCGTTAGATGAGGAGGTGCAGAAGCAACAATTTCTTTTTATCGCCGCGGTGCCTGATATTGTCAGTTCTGTGCTTTCCAAAAGGTCTCAATGAGCAAAAGTATTTTTCCTATATGCAATTTTAAAAGTTGGGATTTCAGCTACCTATGTTTCTCTTCTTGGAGGCGTCCCCTTTAATAATGGTACTTAGATGTGCTGCTAGGGGAGCTATTAGGATAGATTTCTCTGTACTCGGTTTTGCAATAGTTGTGGCTTTGATCTTGGCAAAGACCTGTGATCAATGTTACATATGACTGCAGCTGCAGGTTTCATTGACACTAGGTGCAAGCCATCTGCTCTGTAATGAATAAAATGAATCTTTTGGGATGTTCTTTTACTTGTGTCATAAGGGTCCAAGGGCTTAATGTTTTGTTCAGCATGGTTTCACTGTTCAAAGTGTCTTTTACTGGATGTATTGTTCAGCCATTCACAAATTAATCTGGATGTGCACTCTGATTTAAGTTTTTAATTATTTATTGTGGAGCATCATCATGTCACTTTATAGGGAATCTGCCGCCTAAGAGGGCTCAGTAACTAAGACTGCAGTTAGGCAGCTTTTGGGCATACTTTATTCTTCCTGACCTTCTTGTTCAAATAGGGGAGGGAGTTCCTTTTCAGTAGTAGATCATGTTCAGAGCACACAGCCTAAATCCTGCTTTCTTGATTTTCTCTAGCTATTGTGGAGAGTCTCTTGTTCATACTGACAGAAGTCTAAAGCTTATAATCTCACCTGTCCCTGCTAGGAATAGAATGAAACAGCCTTAACTTGCACAGCCTTGACCAAATGGAAGGCTGAGCACCATTCACGGACCCTTTCTTCAGGAGAACAATGGCATATAATAAGCGTACTATATTTAGAAAATAGATGTATGAAAAGCACACATATATATTTATGTAGGTTTGCAAAACTGCAATGCTAGTTCTCTTTTGAAATTTCTTCTTTCTTCTTTATCTTTTGGGTGGCTTTATGTAAAGTGTTGCTAAGCTATGTTAAAAGTTTTACAAGAGACAGGAAAATTTGTCCTGCAGGTAAACATTTTATTCACTTTACTAGGCCCTACCATTAAAATGCTTCTAATTAGGGTAATGTTATGGTATAGCATACCACCCACTGCGTTTCAAAACTTGAAAACAGACTAGCTAGGAACCGGCCTCCTCTGCCTGCTCCAAACATTTCTATAGATTGTATGCACATTTTTCATGGCTGAAATTTGCTCCTGTGCGTATGTAGCCTCTTTCTAAACTCACCTTTGGGCACCCATTTTCATCTCTTAATAAAATCATGCATGTAGTTGATATGTGCTATAATTGATAACATTTTATTTTCTGCTCACAAGATGTGGATTGGCTTCATAATCTTTTCATACATCTTTTCAAATGACTAGAGTTTATCACTTTGATCTTCTGGTGGAATTGCAGCAGAATTACCTATTCCCACTGACTCTGTTGAGATTGGGGTGACTGTTACGTTGTTTGTTTTAATGATATTTTCAGTGGGTTGGATTCAGACTGAGCTAGCTGAATTTAGCTACCATGTGATAAAATGGAAGTTTTAAGTTGTGACTAACTTGTCCCATTGATTTCAATGAGACCTTCACTCACCTTAGTCTGGATTGCAGGGGGTTGGACTGGATGTTCCTCAGAGTCCCTTCCAACTCTATGATTCTGTGTCTAATCATGGGCACAATCAGCCAAGATGTTGTCCTACGTATGTCCCATGAATTAATGGGCCATAAGAAATTAGAGCACTGCGCTCATGTGCAGCTCTAACTCCTATATATAGCATAGTACATTCTTCTACCCCACCCAGCACAGTATTGCCAGTTCTGACTGGCAGCCCCTCTTCTGGGCCTTAGGCAAAGATCATTCCTACCAAACGCTACATGATCCGATGTGGTTTATGTTGTGCTCATAGAACCTCTCACAAGAATCAAGCCTAAAGCATGTAAATATTGGCAAGCAATATTTGTAGCATATTTTACATTAGATTTGGGTTTTTAAAAAAAACCATGCACATCTGTCTAGGTTAATTATCTCAATCATTTAGTACTGGAAAAGGAATCTGCTGTGAACCTTCTCCACATGTTAAAAAAAGACTGTGGGTGGTTGTCAGTGCTATGGAGGTAATATTACAAAGTGGTACCTGGGGACTTCCTCTACTCCTGTGCAATAGATTCTGGTTCACGCAGGAACACTGTTATGACTGACAGATCATTTGCTTCCAGTAGGCCTCGTCTATTTTAATAGATCTGACATGAAGTATCTACTACTGCCGATATTTATCATTACAGCGCAGTCAATATTATAAAGTATACTCCATTCTCCCATCCTGGGTCGTCATTTAGCACTATTGCAAGGCCCCAGGTTCACCCGTGGCATGTGAGTTTGCTGAGGTTTAAATGCAACATGTGCTTCTTTCCTCGCGCTCAGTAGAGATGTAGCTTGAAGGAAAAGGCATTTTTGAGGGGGTTTGTGAGCCAGCCACGATGTCAATCAGAATAAATGCTTTGGTAATACTGCAATTACATGATTGTGCATGCTAGCTCTGAAAATCCTATAACCTCTGCAACGGAATGATGGCAGCGTGTATATAAATCACCCCATTTTGTAGAAATGTTCTTCTAAAGAGGGATGCTACAAGAGGAACAGCCTACTCTGGCAATGCTTTCCTCTTACTGTTTTTGCTGCAGTACTGCCATGTTTGAGACGCTTCCATTACTCTTGCTGTTCTCTCTCTGTATTTTACGGCGAAATATATAGCAACAATGTGCTTAATCTATCAGCGCCTATCTGTTTTGGGGGAGTGCACGGTCCTCTGTAAATGGAAGCAGCAGAGAAATCTGTCACATTCTCCCATGCAGTTTAGCAGTTACTAGGGCCAGTTCTCTCTTGTTGTGAATACAGTAGTGGATATGATCTTGTCAGCCTTCATATTCCTTCATTGAATATCACTTTTTACTTCTAACATAGTTTCGTAAATGAGAAATTCATGGTGGATGAGTCATGAGAGAAAATATGCCCCCTCCCCACAAATCTCAGAGGCACTTTAAAGAAAATATATATTGGAAATATGAAATAAATCACTTGCCATTTCATGGAAAGTGCTTCAACAGTTCCGATTTGTTTAGAAGAAGCTGCAGCGTGTATTGTGGAAGGTTATATACAGGCGAAACCTCCTCTTTCTAGTTCTGCTTATCTTCATGTATGGAAGAATGAATCAGAGCAAATCTTTAAGACGACACATTAAAAAATAAAATGCTTTCAGACACCATTTATACTGAGCTGTTCACTGCACAGTATTTTACAATCAGCGTAAGCAATAAAACTGGGCTGTTAATACATAATGGATGTTGATTGCGAAAGAAGAATGTTTCTGAAGAGAATCAAGTTGGAGAATCATGAAATTCAAAAATATACCCCTTGGCATGTTTCATATTGCAAAATGTAAAGTGTGTATTCTGAAATAGGGGGTAGATAAATACATAAACAGGGAGAAAGCATTTTGTGGAAGAATCATTAGCAAGCAGAAACATTACAAATTCCTGTAGTATCTTCTGCTTACAAAGTGTTGTGGACATATCACATGCTTGTTTATTGGACATTTCTTTGGCTGCAGGAATTTTATGAAAATATGGGAGGTTTGTTTAAAAGATAAGTTACATGCATTCTTTTGATAATAGGCACTCCCAATATACCTGTTTGCAAGTGGCAAAATTGCTCAAACATATTAATTGACAGTTTCATGCTTCACAGTGGCTTCTAACTTGAAACATTTATTCAAACAAAATGTGATAGTGAAGAGCTGTATTTTTCTTAAGGAAATTTCTTATAACTGTCATTAGCACCACATGCCATAATATACTTCCCCACTCCCAACTGGAAACCATTATGCTATTAGTACTACTAATGGTACTATGTATAAAATTATAGTTAGCTGTACTTTTATAGTAATGCTCCTTAGGGATTAAAGTTTTTCCACATACCGGTATATTGTTTCATGAAACGTTCCTTCAGCCTTTGTAAGGTAGACCAGTATTATTAATTCCTTCTTACTGTTTTTCAGAGGCTGAAGAAACAATGGCCTCCTTAAAGTGACTTCATGAGTAAAACGGAAATCTGAACCCATGATTTCAGGGCACATAGCTCATGATGTTAACCATTATCCTTCCATAGGATTATGCGATGGGCATTGACTGTTATGTACAGCAGTGTTATTTTTCTAGAAAAGGAGGTGCCAGAACTCACCATGAACACCTTCCTCGTTCTCTTGGAACGGCAATGGCGCCCACCTGAGAGGTGCTGGAATTAAGTTCCGGCAAGTTCTGGCTGAAAAAAAAAGCCCTCATGTACAGTAATATATATTGAAAGTGAATAGTATTTTGGTTTATGTTTCTAATTTGTGTATGTCCAGTATATATATATTATCTGTGATATACTTGGTAGTCATTCCTCATTTTAGTAATCCTTTAATTGTTACAGATTATTCAATATATCCGCAATGGCATATCTCCTTTAAACAAAATACTGTGAAGGAGATCACAACTCATATTTGCTCAGATATCTGACCTTGAGAAGAAAATATTTGCATTTTACATTAGAACTGTATTGCCTTGCTTTTTAAGAAATGGGCTATTACATATAATTTGCTGCAAAGATTAGTGTTACAACTGAATTTCACAGATGAGTGGCAGCCTTAAGAGGAGAATAAGAGACCTTATTCTGGACAAAAATACCCAAGACCCGAAGCCCTCAAATCAAATTGCTAGGGCTGAGTATGGAAAGATGCTTCACTCAGTTGCCTCATTAACCTCGTTATATGGAAGGGCACTGGAGCACAGGTCAGCCTGGTTTGAACACAATGGTTGCCTAACAAATATTTGAAACTGCAGCCTGGTTGTATGAAATTAATTTTGGAGATGTTGCTACAGAAATATTGCTGTTCCCTGTGTTGTTTGGGACTGCTTTCCCCAGTTTTTACTGCCCTCTGTTTTGTCATGTGTTTGGGTATGTCAGAAGCAGTTCCAGACCCTTCAAGTGTCCCTATTTTCCAGGGACACCCCTGATTTAGAGAAGCTGTCCCAGTTTCTGATTTGATCCAGGAATGTACCCTCTATCCTTAAAGGTAAAGGGGACCCCTGACCATTAGGTCCAGTCGTGACTGACTCTGGGTTTGCGGCACTCATCTCGCTTTACTGGCCGAGGAAGCCGGCGTACAGCTTCTGGGTCATGTGGCCAGCATGATTAAGCCGCTTCTGGCGAACCAGAGCAGCACATGGAAATGCCGTTTACCTTCCCAACATATCCTTAGAATGTCCCTATTTTCATTGGATAAATGTTGGAGGGTATGGGGTTATATAACTCCTGAGCCGTCTGAAGGCAGCCCTGTATAGGGAAGTTTTTTAATGTCTAATGTTTTATTATGTTTTTATATATGTTGGAAGCTGCCCAGAGTGCTGGGGCAACCCAATAAGATGTGTGGGGTAAAAATAGTAAAACGATCATTATGGGATGTTCCTATTTTCATCGGAGAAATATTGGAGAGCATGCAGTTTCCCCCTCCTGCCTCCAACTCATTCACAATTTATTCAATCCCACATACGCTTGTACATTACATATGCTAGTCCTTGGATCTCCATTAATTTTTGTTAGCTCAAGTAGTGTTCAAAGCATCTTACAGAATGTTTAACAATACCATACTACTTGTCAAGATGAGATACAAAGAATAAACATGAAATGAAGCTAAAGGTCATGTGTTTGCATGAAGGCCAAGCATGCTGAGAGGAGCTCCATGGCTTGAGCCCTTCTGTCCTGTTGTATCTATGCACTAAACGGTCCCTCTGCCCTGCTTTTTCTACAGCAGCTTTTGGCTTGAATCTAGAACAATTGGCAGCAGGATGGAGGAGCTCAGGCAAGATGCAGGCAGAAAAGAGCAGATTTAAGATTAGGTTCCAAAGGACATGGAGTGGATCCCTGTGATAGCTTGTGTTGTCCTGGAAGAGCTCAGCCAAGCTCAGTTGGAGAAGACCTTCCAGATGCCTTGACATCCATTCAAAGCAGAGTTGGTGGAAATCTGGATTGAAGCCTTGTGCTGAGGCCTTGTGGAGTGGCCTCTAGGAGCACTTTCTGCCTTCTGTGAAAGGAAGGCCCTAACATGGCCATCATGTTATCAAAGCGGATGATTTTGTCTTCTTGCTTGAATGCTGTCAAGTCTTCAACCTCAGGACAGAACATGGATTATTCCTTCCCAACATAAATTGCATCCCACTTTGTGAACCATAATCTCCAGATTCTCAGCTTTTGTGCTCCCTGTTTCAATGTTCTAATTTGCTCTTCACAAACACACACACCTGGAAAAATTCCTGCAGACACTCCTGTTCTCTAATACATTGGTACCTCGGGTTACAAACACTTTGGGTTACAGACTCCGCCAACCTGGAAGTGCTGCCTCGAGTTAAGAACTTTGCTCCAGGATGAGAACAGAAATTGCACACCGGCGGTGCGGAGGCAGCAGAAGGCCCATTAGTTAAAGTGGTATCTGAGGTTAAGAACAGTTTCAGGTTAAGAACAGACCTCTAGAACGAATTAAGTTTGTAACCAGAGGTACCACTGTATAGCCAAGGGAGGGCCTGAGAAATGTGGAGATTATGGAAAGCTCTTTCTAACCTAGAACTATAGGCTTTTCTGATATCAGCCATCTCTGAACATGATCCAGACTACTCTGCTTATTTTTCCACCTATGAGAGCAGTAAGATTGGCAGGCACATGGGAGAGGCTTTCTCATTGATGGTCTGATAAGGCAGGTCACATCCATATAAATATGGAAGAAAGCCTTCAAGACCTATCTTTTCTTTCTACAATTTTTGGGGGAATGATTTTAAGGAGGCTACTGATGTGATGTTTATATTCTGTTTACACACTATTTTAGGTTCTGTTGGATTAACTATTGTTAATCCAGTGGAATAATGTTATTGGTAGTTCTTAAAGTTATGTATTTATGCATTTTTATATGTTTAGCTCATATGTTTGTAGGTCAACTTGGCGAGAAATATTTTTAAAACTAGTAACAAACACACACACACACCTGCACAGAAGGGAAGGAAGATCTGTTTTAATTCTCTCTCTCTCTCTCTCTCTCTCTCTCTCTCTCTCTCTCTCTGTTTTAATTCTCTCGTAACCTACCCTGCACAATTTTGCATAGAAGTCATCACAAGATGTGACAAAATGTAATTTGCAAAGATTTCTACATCAGCATGTAGATGATTTCATTCATTTGTCCAAACATTGCCCATTAGGGAGAACATAGAAACCATCCTGAAGTATTTTCCTAGAAAAGCAGTATAATGTAAAACGACCGAATGAATAAAATGTGTAGCTACCGCTAGCAGGCACCGCGATTATCAACAGCACAATTTTGTAAAGATTCAATGCTGTTTCAGACCCACATTAGAATGGTAGCTGCTTCCAAAAAAACTTCACATGAAGTTTGTTTCATAATTATCATGGAAATAATTACTTTAAAAACAAACAAAACCCCAAACAAAAGCAAATTGAATGCAGCAGGACCTGAAAGACGTTTGTTCTGCTTTCATAACTGCCAAGAGTTAGGAAAACAGGAACTTGCAATATAATATGTCAGATCACTGGTCCATATAGCTCCGTATAAACTGACTAGCAGCAATTCTCTAAGATATTGGACAGGAATCTTTTCCATCCCTACTTGGAAATGTCAGGGATTGATCCTAGGACCTTTTGCATACAGAGCATTCGCTCTGCCACTGAACCAAAAACCATCTCCTGTAGTCACATTTGACTGCCAGTATGAGATAAAGGCTTCATAGTATGAATCTGAGACGCTTGCAAGGAGATTTGCCTGCAATGGCAATAGACCTGTGGTTCCCAAACATTTTCTCCCACTTGAAAATGGCTGAGGGTACTGACAGACCACTTCATGATTTTTTTCTTCCTCTTGTCTCAATTATAATGTATAATTATTTACTGCATGCTGCAGACCACCTGAATGAAGTCTGTGGATCTCCCTTGGATGAATGACTTGGAGTAGAAGCATTTTTAAATGTAGACAGATCAGCCATGGGGTTCTGGTGTTTTTCCTTTGAAACAAAAACAGTGGTACCTCGGGTTACAGACACTGCAGGTTACAGACACTTCAGATTACAGACTCCACTAACCCAGAAATAGCACCTCGGGTTAAGAACTTTGCTTCAGAATGAGAACAGAAATCACACGGCGGCAGCGGGTGCCCCATTAGCTAAAGTGGTACCTCAAGTTAAGAACAGTTTCAGGTTAAGAACGGACCTCCAGAACGATTTAAGTTCTTAACCCGAGGTACTACTGTAAAGGGTTGAGGCTGGGGGACATGCACTGAGGATGGTCCCAGTGGCCCATAAAAACCTAAATTAAATAGCATTTTAAATAAAACCAAATCATGCAAGATAAGTCTATTAGCAGTGGCAGCTATATGGATGAACTACTAAGTCAAGACACTGTGTAACTGAATACAAACCATGGTTGTGTGTCCACTGCCATAATGAACTCCTGGGAAGCTTATTGGAGCCAGGTAGCCTGCCATGGGAAACACATAGAAACATAGAATTGTAGAGTTTTATTTATTATTTTATTTCTTAAATTTGTACATCACCTTATACTTGCAGGAAAGGACCCTGAGGATCATCTAGTCCAACCCCCTGCAATGCAGGAATATGCAGCTGTCCCATACAGGGATCAAACCTGCAACCTTGGCGTTATCAGCAGCACGCTCTAACCATCTGAGCTATCCAGGCCATGTCATTGGATTGGAGGGCCCTTTGTCTGATCCAGCAGCAATTCCCTCCCTGTTCTTAAACTGTAGCTCACCCTGGATAAGAGTGCTTTGATTTGGGCACTGTTTGTCATTTCTGCCCCACACTACATTTAAGTCACCCCAGGGCTTTTGCAGGTACAATTCATCTTTGTCCCTTCGGCCGCAGACCTAGGCTGTCCAGTGAAGCAGTGTCAACGCAAGTCCTTGGGCAAGGCAAATGACAGCAGAAAATTACCATAGAGGAGAACCAAACACTCCCCATACCAGCTATTTTCTTCTCCAGTCATATCTCTGCAATCCCAAAGCAAATGGGAGCGGCATGAGCAACACAAACACAAGCTCCATTTGAGGTTGATCAAGTAACAGTGGCAAAGAGCTGCGTGGAGTGAGGAATACACTGCTCTATCCAATGTGTCCTCTGCCTTAGGCTTTCCTGGATGTTTGATGATGCAGACCTGGCTTCCTTCAATTTCTGCACTGAGTCACACATGGACAGGTTTCAGTGCACCTGTACAAGCCCCACATGCCACAGACCTGCTGAGCGAGCTGCCCGATGGATGTGTCACAGGAAGCTCCACTATTCTTTGTCTTTTTATTTTTTTAAAAAATTTGCCAAGTAGAATTGACGCACACAGGCATACTTATCACTTGATGACAGCAACGCGAAACAGTTGTTTGCATATGTGAAATACAGATTAAATGCCACAGGCAGAGCTTTCATAGCAATTGACCCCAAGATGGAGGCAGTTCACAGATTTGGTAGTGAGGTATTAAGTGCTCTATCTTCGGGTGATAGTGACTTTATGAGCTGACACAAATGGGCCCATGTGAGATATTTAAATTTGCCTGTTTTGAAAGCTTATCAGTTCTGATCACCGGGAAAACTTCTCTCTGTAGGAAAACTCTGAGCTTCTATGTGCAAAATTCTCACTGCCCCATTGCCTCCTCCAATTAATCATCATCTCATCCATTTCCAGGGCACATCTAGGTTCCCATGGAGCCCTGATTTGCCCTGAGATGGGTCTACTGCATCTTCTGCTGGGGTTGGGGACCTCAGGCCTGGGGGGCAAACATGGCCTTCCTGGCTTCTCTGCCTGACTCTTGGGACTCTCCTGAGACCACAGCCCTCACGGGTCCTGCTCCATGCTCCTCTTGAGTGGTTTTGCCTAGCTTGGATTTGTCCTTGAACAAATCCAATGCCTCTTGCTTGGCTAGGTGGATGACCAAGAGATGTGTGAGTGTGCGTGGAAGATAAGCAACTGTAAAAAGTCCACATTTACGTTCATTGCTTTGCTTACTTTTGTCTCTGGCCCCCTGTACCACCGGCATGTGGCCCCCAAACGATTGACCAAGTGGGAATGTGGCTCTCGGGTTGAAAAAGCTATCTCACCTCTGAACTAGATTTCAAAAGAACACCTGAGAAACTCAGATTAAAAGAGGACTTTTTAAGTACGTGTGTGTGTGTGTCTGTATACAATCCAGTTCAACAGGACAGAAAGCAGTTTAAAAGTGCCTGCCTTAAAATGTAATCATATCTGATGCCCTGAACACATTCCACCCTAAATGCTAGGGTGGTTAGCTAAATGCTAACCATTCAAAATAGTCTTACATGGAGCTGTGTCTATTTCAACTGATGTGTTTGTGGAAAATGGTATTATTCACCGTGACTAATAGTATGAGAATCTGGATCTTGGCTATTACATGCAGTTTGAACAACTCCTTGATTGTTTTTTACACCCTAAAGTCTTTCGGTTTTTAATGGCAATTCACACCAGCTACAATACCGAGAATACCCTGTGGTGTCTGTTAGCAGTACATTTAGAGCTAGTTGATATTTTAGCAGGGCTCTTTCAGATCCATATGCTTTACTTCAATCAAAAAATTATATTGCATCTGATTAATATGGCCTATCTATAGTGGTGTAAAATTGAGAAATGTGTTTATCTTTTTTTAGATCCTGGGGAGAAGGCTTTCACATTTTGGATAAGCGATCAGGGAAAAAAGCCCCCCCCCCTTGACCTTGCTTACTATTGAGTGTAGTAACTCATGAGGACAGGAGATGATAATGCTTGTGTTTTCCAATACAGTACCCCATCCTTATGGTAAGGATCAATAGATTTAAAAGCAGAGCTTTGACAAGATTTTTAGCTGTAAATGCAGAAGGAAAATTGGCAAGCAACTTACCTTGGCAGAGCATTCAAGATCCCTGGATTTTTGTTTTCACTTAGCTGAGTCACTACTCAGCACAAATCGGAGCCACTATTATCTCTACAGTCCAGTGTTTAGCAAATGGGTTATTGTTTGTCAACATTGCCTGTGGAAGCCAATCCAGTCACTTTCTGTCAAGACTCGCCATTTATCAAAAGCATTTATTCTGTCAAGGATTTGACTATTAGATGAAAAGCATATTGTTCTAGCATTATTGGCAAACGCTGCAGCTGGAAACAACAAACTGTATGCCAGCTGTGTGCCTACATGAACTTACCTGCAGTTGAACAACTTATAACAACCTAAATCTTATGGGCATTTCTGTGATAGTTGCATCACTGGGGGTGGTGTTTTGTTGTAGTTGTTTTTACAGAATATGGTAAGATCATTTGTTTACACCACCAACACCACATTCCTTTGGTACCATAATGGCATGTTCTAGGACTTTGTGGTGGTAGAACAATTAGAAGAACCACCTCTACACACTCACTTGCTGGTGCAAGCCAGTCTTAGGATCAAGTCATAAGATGACCCATTAGGAAGGAAGGGAATACTGCAAATAGGAAAACAAAAATCTCTTACATTGCTCAACTTTACAAACCTCACCATGATAATGCTTCTAAAGTCTTTTCAGAACACATACACGAATATATTTTGCAACAGCCTTAATATCTCCATATGACCCAGAGTAAGGATATTGAAGATATATTTGTATATATAAATATGTATTCATTACCTTATTTAATCTATCAATTATAATTGATTTGTTCAGATTCATGTGACTTTTAACACCTAAAGCTTGTGGAGTATGAAAACCAATTATTTATATCACAGTGTGTTTGGCAGAAGAATTCTGTCTCCAGGTCCATTCAGTCCTAGCTTTTTGCAAAACCTGCTGTTTACATGAATCAGTAGCTATTCTAGGTTTACATCATTTGATGCTTTACATCATATGCTAGGTTTACATCATAAAGGAAGAACAGAAAACAATTTGTTTGGTTTGCCTGGCATTCCTAGGGCAGGTGGCCCAAGAAACTGCCCTACACAGAGTTAGAGCAATGGTCCTTTTACCTCAGTACCGTCTGCACTGATTGCGAGTGACTTTTACAGAATTTCACACTAGTGGTGATAGCCAAAGAAAGTTGGGTTGTGCTTCAAAATACCCCACTTGAATCTGAAATGTAAACTATGCCACTTATACCCATGTTCTTTTGGAACTTGGATCTCAAAATCAAAGTCAATATCCAAATTTTGAGTTTCTTAAAAATAATCTAAGATGTAGAGTCTATTCTTAGCCCTAAGCAGCAGCTGGAAAACTAGTGATGACGAGTAACCTCTGGATTGAATTGGATTTTCTGAGCTTTCTCAGAGAAGGTTGAAATTTTCTGTGAGGTTGCTTAGTCCAAGGAAGCTTAGAAAGATACCCATGGGAGATCTTCCTCAGTACTTTTTTATGACTGGTGTGTCGTCCTCCCAAATGGCTTAAATGTTATTTGACAACTGCAGAGATTTAATCCTTAAATTATTAGTTTCCTAGTACAACAGAGGCTCAAGAGTGTGCAGAGACCATCCACTGTTGCAGGGGAGCCTGGGAACCGTGCTTTTAAATGGAAATATGTAGTTCCTGATTTTTCACTTGTAATCTTAAAACCATGTGCTTCCATTGCCCCAAGGACTCCACCTTGCTTCACAAGAAAGTCTGAGGGATCGTCAAGCCTTGTGGAACACTGGGCAGTTTACAAATATATAAAACATAATAAAGCATCAAACATTAAAAACTTCCCGATACAGGGCTGCCTTCAGATGTCTTTTAAAAGTTGTATAGTTCTTTATCTTGACATCTGAAGGGAGGTGTTCCACAGGGAGGGCACCACTACCGAGAAGGCCCTCTGCCTGGTTCCCAGTAACTTCCCTTTTCGCAATGAGGGAACCAGCAGAAGACCCTCGGAGAGGGACCTCATAAGGCTTGGTGTGACCCCTACTGAAAATTATAATCTATAAATATTCCCATAAGTGATGGATCTTTTAAAAAAGCAAAAAGCAAAAAAATCTGACCGTGTTTTCTAAGTGAATATCTAGTAGTTAATGACTTTGACATGGAGAAAGTTACCATTAACAGCAACATATTTTTGCTGAGTGCAAACATCCTCTACTTCCCAGCGTTTGATGGTTTTTGATAGTATCTGCTGAGTCTTAAAAGTTATTTTTCTGCTGGGCATTTTTGACCAGCTGCTGCATTTAGGGTATTAAAAGTACAGTGGTACCTTGGTTCCCGAATGGCTTGGCTCACGAACAAATCGGCTGCTGAATGCTGCAAACCCGGAAGTGAGTGTTCCAGTTTGCGAACGTTTTTCGGGTGCTGAATGTCCAACACGGCTACTGATAGAGTGCAGGAAGCTCCTGCAGCTAATCGGAAGCTGTACCTTGGTTTTTGAACCATTTTGGGAGTCTAACGGACTCCCAGAATGGATTAAGTTTGAGAACAAAGGTACCACTGTATTTGTGTTGTACCTGTTGCTTAGTTTCATATTTTGTACCTTAATTTTCTATAGTTGACTTGAGTCTCTCTTAGTATATAAGTCAGGGGTGGGCCAGATCATTATCTTCTTCCACCCCATGGGTCAACTTTGATAGGTGGGTAGGGCTGGCCACCTGCCAATCATCTGATATAATGAAAATGTCAGGTGACTAAGAGGTGGGCAGTCTTGGCCACCTGCCAAAATTAACCCACAGGGTGGGATCTGCTTTTTACCAGCACATCTCAGAAATGCAATAAATCATCTTCATTACAAGCATAAGGCTACCCACTTACCTGTGGTATCTTCCCATGGTGGGCATACCCACATTTCTTGTTGGTAATGGGAATGTGGTACATGTAGCAGATACTACAAGCACCCATGCACTTGTATGCATATGTGTGTTTCTCTATGGTAAACACTCATCAGTCACCAGCACATGTTTAAATATTCAAGGTTAACCTACTTTACAATATAGCTTCCAACTTTCGAGTAGCAATTATATTTTGCTAGTATTGAACTCATTTCGTCAAGCCCTTTTGGGACCCTGCTACCAGACCTATATGCACACTCGGAATCTGGTTGTTTCGCTACAAATTGTTATCTGTGTTTGGTGGTAATCTAAAAGAGATTGTGACACAGCTGAAAGAACAACTACACACCCCCTGCTTTCAAGAGGGAGCTGGAAGCATTCAGAGACAAGGTCTCCCACTCAATCCCTTTCCATTTTCTTTTAGTATTTGAAGTTTGTATTGTTTAAACTAGGAAGAAATGTCTTCCCATCAGAGCAGAGTTAACTTAAAAGTGCCACTTTGGAACTGTCTGGTAAGCAATATTTGTTTGATGGAAAATTAGTATGAGGCAACACACAGTGTTGGGATGATGGACTATAATGCAGGTATAAGCTGAGGCAGTGTTCTCTGTGCAAACTAAGGGTGACCCATAACTTTCCTGGGGCATTTTAAAGGAGCATGGGAGCCACACTCAGGCTGTGTAAAGTTCCAGCTAGGCTAGTGTCTTACTTGTGGTTTTTCGCCTGGATAGCCTTTTGTCTGCTTCTATCAGAGCCAATTTACAATCACATTTAATAGAATCTTTTTAAACAAATGCACAGTATTTCTTTGAAAAGTAGGGACTTTCCTAACACCTCCCTCTCCTGGGCTTGCTAGCTGAAATGACTTCTTCCTGTGGCAGTGTATAAAAAGAGATGTTTCTCCATGTGGGGTTTTTTTTTCTTTGACTGGCAAGGGTACTCTTATACTGAATTTATTATAAGTGCTTATTTGCTAAGGTGGATTGCCTGATTGACGTGACCTTTTCCTCTTCAACTATTTCAAGCCCCTAAAAAATTGAGGCTCAAGGGAGAGACTTAGTTTGCCTATTAGTAAACCCCACCCTGCAGCCCCACAGAGTGTGAGAGCGGTAACCTGAGAAGAGAAAACTAGAGATATGTGAAACTAATGACTTTATTTCTGCAGAACTCCCCATGATTCTGACATAATGTCAGAATGCCCATAGGGCGTCATGGATACCCTTACTTTTCCAAACAACACTCTTGTTTAACATGGACGTGTGTTATGAGAGAGCTGGCAAATGCATGCTTGTATTTTACACATGCAAATTCATGGCTCCATGACTTACATTTTCAGCACTAAGTGTGCATTATCCAGTTTGCACAAAAAGGCTGCAAACAGCAGCAGCAGAACTGACAAGCTTTCTTCCCACCTGCCAGTGGAGAGAAGCCCCTTCACTGCAGAGGTGAAACTGACAAGGGGTTTCAAATCCCTTCCCAATTTCACCTCTACCTAAAAGAGCCACTCAGGTCTCACTACAGAGGTGGGAGGGAAACTTGTAAATTTGACTTCTTAGGTTTTCAGCTTGTGCACACACTTGTCCAAGTGACTGGACATACATTCAATCACATCTAGTTTTTCCTTTGATCTTTTTTTCCTCACCAGTGTGACCAAAAATGCACATGTAACCATCATTATATGCCCCCTGATATGAGTTAAATCAGCTAGAACCAAGGTCTGCGATAGTCTGAGATATTTGTCAACACCAGCAGAGCTGCAATATATCATTGTAAAATAAAAGTCCTGGTAGATTAGGGCAGATTATCTGCACATCCTGGTAGTTTAATGAAAACCAAACCAGAAACACTTATTTTACCCAGCCATTTTGTACTTTCTAAACACTGAACTGTTTTGAGCATTATCATTCTAATCTAGTTTTTTTGCGTGAAGACCGTATTGAAATTCTGCACAGAGCACTCTCTCTCTCTCTCTCTCTCTCTCTCTCTCTCTCTCTGCATACACTCCAACATTTCTCTGATGAAAATAGGGACGCCCTAGTCAACAAACAAACAAACCCTGCCTGTATGACTAGGTTGCCCCAGCCATTCTGGGTGGCTTCCAATATATATAAAAGCATAATAAAACATTAAAAAAAACTTTCCTGTACAGGGCTGCCTTCAGATGGCTTCAATGTTGGATACCCACCAACCCACCATAATTTCTCTGATGAAACTAGGGATGTCCTAAGGAAAAGTGGGACATTCTGGGATCAAATCAGAAACTGGGACAGCTTCTATAAATCCAGGATTATCCCTGGAAAATAGGGACACTTGGAGGGTTCGTCTGTCTCTATGTGGTACACCTGGATTGTCAAGCTTTCCCATTTAATGACTATATCAAAGAAGTTCTTTGTTAGTTCTGTAAAAACGAAGTACATCCTTTTTGTGGGTTGTGTGAAAATTAAACTCCACAAGCATTGTGCGGAAAATCACCTGGACTGCAGCTCATTTACTGGGGCTTTCTCGGTTCCCTCTCACAAGACCAATAACTTCACAGAACAGGCTATTGACAGTGGGACATTACTTTAAGCCATTTTACAGTATTGGATTTCAGATTTTGAGCCCTTTTGATTGGGATTTGGTTCTTTCCATTTGCAAACACACTGAGGAGTTTGCTCTTCAGTCTCCTCTGCTTCAAATGCAGTCACATCACCCCATCATGGTTCCCAAAAAGTCACATCTCTGAAAGGAGTGCACCTAATTTTTAGTTAATCCTTCATGCTTGTTTTCAGAATCTTATGCTGATGGAGAAGTATCTTCTTGCTATATCTGATGATTGTTTGGAGAGACAAAGATGATGAAAGTAATGTGGTTAAAAGTTTTCTCTGAAGTGTTTGATCTATTCAATATCCTTAGGTAGCATTCGTGTTTGAGCTCATCACTATGTGGATCATTAAGAGGCTACTGTTTGTTGTTGAGTAGGCCAAACAAGACAAAGCCAAGTATACTTCTTTCGGCTACCTCTTAGACTGAACAATTTAGGTTTATATGCTTGCATTTAAATAGCTTTATTATTCTCCTATTTCTATGGATTCAAGATCTGTCAACTATTCATGAACTTCACCCATTGCACAAAATGCTCAGTGATACCAAAACACATAATTAGTGGGTCTATGGATGAAATGTGAACCTTACCTAGTTTGTGTTAAGTGTTTAGGTAGGGTTACCATATTTCTAAACGTGAAAATCTGGACTCAAAAGTTGTTGAGCTTTTTTAAGTTTGCCCAAAGTTTCTGGCATAAACGCCCCCCCCCAAAATGATGTTTTTGAGCTCTTTTTAAGGGAAATCGCGAAAATGACACATGTCTGGATTTCCCCAGACATTTCAATGATTTCTGCCCAGGCACTGCTTCCGACTGCAGTATTCCGGTTATGTCCGGGAAATTCTGGATGTATGGCAACCCTTTTCTTCAGCATTATTTCCATTGTAGCTTTTTACTTACAAAAACCTACTCTCAGTTTTGTCAGCACTGCTGCTACATGGCCAAAGATACTTTTATTTGCTTTCCTTCTACTGATTTTGAAGATGTGTATGCTAATGTACTTAAACACCGCAGCCATTTGAATGCTCCCCCCCCCAGCTTAAATAGCAGGGTACACAGAGCAAAATGCTGATTTTTCTACATGTGTTAGCAACAGATTTTGCATAGCAACACGCAACAGCTGTGTGCACTGCATATATCATTGTGGTTCAAAGTATAATTTAGTTGTCAAAAGAATATAATAAAGCACTGGTAACACTCCCTGTTTGACGTCTGTCATTATCCAAGGAGAAATTCTATGGATGTTGTCCAAATATAAATGGCAGCAAATTAGCCAAAGATCTACAAGGGACTGCGCCATCAGTCATTGGGACAGAAGTGTAGAACTGAATCAGTATCGTTCAAAAGAGCAATTTTATTTTATATTTTGAGAGAGATACACTTGGTCTTTGGAATGTCGTGAGACCACTCTCATTCCAAAGACTGGACTTGCACCTGAAATCCACTTAATATTTGGAATGTAGTGAGCGCTAGCCCTTGATGGAAAATGTTGATACAAGCTGTGCAAACTTCATTGGTATATAATTTCAGCTATTTGTGAAAATATGACTTGTTTTATTTGTTTAGTCTTGTTCACATGCACTGAGCTTTAGGTTAAAATAAATCGAGCAACCTTTGTTTATTATTCATTTGAGAAATGTCTATATTGCCATTCATTGTTGCTATTATCAGGTGGGTTACAAACAAAAAATGTAGTTTAAAGATACAACTGAACAGGATCAGATAAAAATACATCAGTTAAAAACATAGATTATAAACACACGATACAGCGATACATAATGTTGTAGGTCATGGGTAGGCAAACTAAGGCCCGGGGGCCGGATGCGGCCCGGTCACCTTCTAAATCCGGCCCGCAGACGGTCCGGGAATCAGCGTGTTTTTACATGAGTAGAATGTGTCCTTTTATTTAAAATGCATCCCTGGGTTATTTGTGGGGCATAGGAATTTGTTCACCCCCCAGAAAAAATATAGTCCGGCCCCCACAAGGTCTGAGGGACAGTGGACCGGCCCCCTGCTGAAAAAGTTTGCTGACCCCTGTTGTAGGTCATCCCATTGCAGAACACAAGTAACTGGCATCACATAAATGCCTGGCTAAATAGATATATTTTAAGTTGGCACTGAAAAGAAGTCACATCAACCACATCTCAGAGGGAGGGCAGTCTACAAGTGAGGCCCCACCACAAAGAGGGCTCTTTTCCAGCATCATTGCATCCATCCTGGTAACAAGACGTTGAGAATGGCTTTCCTTGAAAATCTCAACACCAGGGCAGACTCATATTGCTCTTTTCGTCATTTGTGTCATCATCCTGTGCGCTTTTGCAACTTGGTTAATATTGCTTGCACACTACCTTAAATATCTTGAAGCGCCTTCTCCCATTTATTCTCTGCTTTGCTAAGATCTGTAGATTCAGCAAGGTTCCCTTTCTGAGATTAATTTTCTTTGGCATGTGGAGCAGAGCACCACAAAAAATCTAAATTAAAAAATCTTTCCATATCCTGTGTATCAAACTATCTGTGATTATTTTTCAGGAGTAGTGCTTTTCAACTGAAATGGTATGAGCACTGCCAGTTGAAAAAAATATATGAAAAAATGTGATGGAAAGGCAGTGGAACTTTTTCCCCTGCAGTCTAAACTTCAGCATATCCAAGAGCAGGCCTTTGGACCTTTCAGTGAGATTTGCTTCCCCCTCTAAATATCTGAAGTCTTGCCTGCGCTGGAATTCTCTCCCTTAAAAGGCACAATAGATCCATAGCTTGAGAGACACTTAAAAGGCTTTCCATTTTGTCAAGCTTTGGGGCACTTTGATATCAATACCTATATATCAATTTAGTGCGTTGAATACACCACAGTATGGCAAAGCTGTTGGTGGGGAGACCTGCATACACAGCCAGAGTAACATGCATGGTTGAATATACAAGGCATTTTTTCAATGTAAAACAGAGCAAAAAATGTTAAAGGCACATTTGATTGTACATCTAGCTCTCTTCCAAGTGCACATGCAGCTTTGCACTATCATAGTCTTGGTTTTTAATGTTTACCATGTTTTATAGTTTTAATCATGATTTTAACTTGATTCAATTATGTTGTTATTCCTATACACCTCAAGCATTTCTGGACTGGAAAGCCAAGTTGTAAAAGGTTTCAGAAAGATGGATTTCACATGAATTCAGTATGGAAATTTTGCAGGTTTCATGGCACTTCCTAGTAAATAAAGCCCCCAAACCATTTAATTCTACAAAGGTTAGTATTCTGCATGAGACTGCATGCAGATATCCAATCCAATCCACATAGTATATGTAGTAAAACTGGTATTGAGAATGCTGGAGGGGGGCTTGGCTACAGAATATAGAATCTTATTGGTTAAGGTGAAAGCTGTTGGAAAAGGAAATGATAATATTGTAATGTATTTTGATGGGGCAGAGATAAAGGAAAGGGGAAGTACCTATACTTTTTCACTTTAGCCTGATGTGTTACATACCTCATAGGTACTCAAATGCGCGCGCACACACACACACACATACTCATTCTTATATCAGTCGTTTTTGCACTTAGCTACTCATGAATATGTGTAGCAATATTATATTAACATCTGTTCATGAAACACTTTTGTATGAATTTTCTCTGAACACATAACTTCTTACTGCTTTACAGGAGATGAAAGAGTTTAGTTATATGGCCAGAATTGAATAGTGACAAAGCTTGTCATTTGATGCTTGCAGCAGAGCATAACTGAAGGAACAGAAACCCGTCATTTTTGTAAATGTCTTGTTTTTGTTTATTTGCCCCGCTCTGCTTCCAGAGCACCTTACATAAAATCAGTAAGAAACAGCACAGTCCCTGCCTGGAGCGTCAAGATTCTAAAAGACACAACACAAAAGGAAAAGGGCAGAGGAGAGAAGAAGAAAACAAGCAAGTTTTCCTCTCCCTGAACCCTTTTCAAAATGATCAGCTTGAATGAAAAGAGTTCAGGGAGAGGAAAACCTAGAGTGGCCCTGTTTCCCATCTCTTCCTCTTCTGCAGTCAGATGGAATGGGTGCTACTTGGTGGCACTTGACGGTGAGATGGAGCCAATACGCTTGTGTACATTTCCCCTCACTTGATCATGTATTTCTCATTGGGGAAGTGCAAAACTTTTTCCTTTACCTCCATATAGATTTCTGCTGTTACATTCCATGATTTCACATATCCACAAAAACTCATCTTTTACGATGACACCTTCTAGTCTCATGAAAAGGGTTGTGTTTCTCTTCCGTCTTCCTTCTCGTTTCCCCAACAGCTTGTATATCCAGCTGCCCATTCTAGAAATTTAGTTGCACAAGAACTTGGCTGTGCTCTTGAGTCCACGCTGGTCCAGGATTCCCATGTGACAGCTGATGACAGCATTAGCTGTGCTGTTTTCCAAATAGACATGATACTGAAGTGGTAATTCATGATTGTGCAATATACATTCTGTTCTGTGCTCTGCATGAGTGTGCCTTTGAAGAATACTTGGAAACTGAGACTGGTCTGAAATGTGGCTGCCAGGTGTTAGCTTGGGTTGTGCCCACTCACTGGAGAGGAAAATCCAGAGAATTCCCCTAGCTGTGGTGGACAAAATTGATCTGCACTCTTATAAGACCGCTTGTCAATTTCATCTGTAGGAGGAGGGGCTGTCTCTCTCTCTAGTTTCTCCCATTCACCACCAGGATTCAGGATTAATTAATTAATCAATCCACACCATTTATAAGATCGAAGAATTGTGTGCAAAGGCTGCAAACAGAAGCAGTGAAACTGATAAGTTATGCAAACATGCAAACACACACACACACACACACACGACAGACACAGATACCTCTACAGTCACTTAATACTTTCTACTTTAAAGCTGAAACAGAAAATGGCAAAGAAACTTCTAAAGAATCATTACTGTAGTAGTTCAGAATTTTTTTTCTTCCATCATTGCTATCTTAATACACAGATACTGTCCAAAATACTGCACACCCGACCATACACCCGCCCCCAGCACAGTATGTACAAGAGTTTGCACTTCCAGTTTTTCCCCTGATGGAAATTAAATCAGATAGATTTAGACACAAAGAGGAGTATGTTATACTTGTTCACACCAGGGGAACATCTGTACCTGAAGGTGGAAAGTGGACTTTGGAGCTTCCCTCATTCCTGTTGCAATGCTTTCAAGATTTACATTGGATTTCTTGTATTTTGGCAAATATGCATGTAAAAAACTAAATTGCATTATTGAAATAAGTACCAAATAATTATATTTCAGGATTCAAAGTTTTATTTAATTGTTATGCTGTTTTAATGGGCTTCTTCACCCATTCATTTTAATTATGGATACTCATATTAATGTTTTGATGCAGTTGTTTATTGTGTATTTTAATTATGTGTGACCATATTTTGCAATTGATTTCATACTGTATTTGGAAACTGCTCACAAGCCGTTTTAGCAAGTAAGCGGTATATAAATTAAATCTGATAATAATGCATTATCTAGTTGACTATGTATTTTTTGTAAGACCATTTAGTTCTATGAAATGGTGATAGGGGTTTAACCAGTTGCAAACCACTTCAACCCAAGGAATCACAGCCTTGATATCACAATATAGATGGGTATATAGGTTTGACAGCTTAACATCACTGCATGGCTTCAGTTCAGGGATCATACACACTTTCCTCCTCATTTTCTAGGCATGGTCTGTGCTTTAAAGCTCTGTGTCTGAGCGCCTTTCCTGTTTTTGCTCCTGAGTTTTCCTTGTGAAAACCTGCTCTCTAAAGCTGAATTGGAGCAAACGGCAATCCACTGAACACTCGGATAGTGTTTGCTGCAATTCAGCTTTAAAGAGCAGTTAGAGCAAATGCAACACAGCTGAATATTCCATCCTCAGTGTTCTATAATTGCTACCTCGGTTACAACACCCTTTAATTTACATCACAGCATCTGAAGAAGGTGGAAGCCGAAACACTTTCCTATAAGAATTCAATATTTCTGTTTTGTTCCCTACTCTCTCCACCCCCTGCACCTCCCACACTTTTGTAAAGATATATGAAACACAGATGATTGTGTTGACAGAAAAAAATATTCAACATGCAACTGAAGTACATATTAAAAAACTTCATAAATGACTGTAACTATTTACAACGCATTGAAAAGAACATTAATTTCAAGCAAGCAAGGCAATGGTTTAACTGTCATATTGTAACTTTCTCCAGAGACTAGCAGATGGAATATTCAGGTAACCCTGGAGACAACCTGCAGCCTATACAAATATGTATACAAGCTCAGTGACACAGCTCACATACTGTTGTAACTCCAACAGATTGGGCCAGATACATGTATGTGAATGCAAGTTCTTAAAGATGCATGTATAATGTCTGCACTTACATGTTTTCTGAGGAAATGGTTATGTGTGAAGCTGGTGGTGCCAGCGGTAAGTCAAAAGTATGCTCCTTCCCTATCCCTTACCTCCTTCAGTATCAGCTATTGAATTTAGTGGGGAGCATCACTTACCAGTAGCTGAGCTCTATTTATTCCTAGAAATACACTTTCTCTTCTCTTATGACTCTCAACTCTTATATCCAGATGTTGCTCTGCTGCCAGCTAATTCTTTGCCTCTCTTCCACACTTTGTGTCAACTGCAATAGGGACAGCAGCCCTGTTTATGAAAGGGTTTTATTCTAAATCATTAACAATTGGTGGTGTTTCAAGTAACTCATTCCTTGGTCCAGAAGGGACAGTATTTTGTCATTTTGCTTCGTGAGCTTGTAGCATTGTGAATCATCATCTTCTTCTTGTTATTTAGTAGCAGTTGGGGTAATGTAGGAGAAAGCTGTATCTGATCTGCACATTTTCTCAATAAAAATTGTGTTATTTTAGTCAACCTCTCAATTTCATATCCTTTCATTATGGAGTGTAGTGTACATTTTGTTAAAAAAAAGAAATCGTTTACGTATCAGTGTTGGTCAAATTACTCTTTGTTTTGCTTTTTTTTTTTTTACCCCACTGATATGTTCCATATTTGTATTCTGCAAAAGAAAAAGGATCAGTTTTTTTAATTAATGTGGTGCATTTTAATATAGGCACTCTTAGCAGATTTTAGTAGGGAAAGAATTATCAAGTTTGGCATCTTCTGCTTACTGAGATTAGATCCATTTTGCTACAGGACAATCCTACAGTGAAATTGTGTGGGAATTATTTTGATGCAAAACATGATGTGGCTCAGCTTTCCTTTCCAGTAAGATTCCCTTTGTGATAGTTCTGACTACTGCCTATACCCAGTCTTATTGATCACCCTATCTGGAGTTCACAAGGAATAATTAGGTTAGTATTTTAAGAATACAGTGGTACCTTGGTTTACGAACTTAATCCATTCCGGAAGTCCGTTTTTACACCGAGGTGGCTTTCCCTAATGAGGCCTCCCGCCGCCGGTGCCCTTCCACCGTTCGGATTCTGTTCTTAGACCAAGGTAAAGTTTGCAAACCAGGACACTACTTCCGGTTTTGCAGGGTTTGTAAACTGAATAGTTCGTAGACAGGGCTGTTCTTAAACCGAGGTACCACTGTATAAGCAAAACCTTGCTGGAGCAGACTGAAAGTCCATATAGTTCTGCATCCTGTTGACCAAACAAAGACTTTTGGTGGGGGCAACCCCAAAGAAGGACTTGACATGAACATGCCTTTCTGCTCTTTGCATCAAGCAACTGGTACTTGGAACTTGGGAGGGTCCATTTTTGTCACCATAGCTTGTAGCTGCTGAATGTTGTGAAAATAACGGCAGTAAAAAAAGGAAATAATACTATACATAGACCATGGGATTCACTACCAGAAGACATTATGATGTCCACCAGTTTTGATGGCTTTAAAAGGGCATTGGACAAATTCATGGAGTTTAAGGCGTTCAGTGGCTACAAATCATGATGGCTAGATACTAGATCCAAGATCAAAAAGCAGCATGACTCCGAATACCACTTGCTAGGGGACAGCTGTGGGAGAGGACTGCTGCATCAGGTTGTCCACTGTGTGAAACAGAATGCTGAATTAGATTGGCTGTTCTCATTCAACTCTTCCCATGACTGACCTAATAAACATGATTCCCCCCCCTTCCCTAATCTTCTGTCAAAGCCATCTAAGCCTGTAGCACATCTAGTGGCAGCAAATCCATGTGAATTATGCATTGTGTGAAAAAGTACTTCCTTTTTCTCTATCCTTTAAGCCTCCGCTGGGTCCTTACTAGTAGTCTTTTTTTCCTTTTAAAAGAATAGCCTCCCAAACCATATGTCATAAGGGAAGTGCTTCAATCTCTTGATCATTGTTGTCCCTTTTGTACCTTTTCCAGCTTTAGGATTGATCTGAGATAGGATACGTTTATCCTATTTTTTTAGTATTTGATGTTGTATTGTGTTTTTACTATTTTTGTTGGGAGCCCCCCAGTGGCTGGGGCAACCCAGTCAGATGGGTGGCATATAAATAAATAAAATTGTTGTTGTTAATATTATTATTATTATTAGTAGTAGTAGTAGTAGTACACACTATGCAAAATACAGCCCTAACCACTGGTTATATAAATGTCATATTATCCTTCTGTTGCCTTTTTCACTGCTGCTTGCAGACTGAGTTAACATTTGCATTGCACTACCCACTTTGTTGTCAAGATGTCATTCCTAGTTAGCTATGCCAATTCTAGCTGTACATGTGAAGTTGGGGGTTTCTGCCTCTTTGTGTTTCACTTACATGCATTGAACCCGAACAACCATATGTAAACATGTGAAACAGCCCCATTGGTCCATAATAGCCCAGGCTGGTCTGCACTGATTGGCCGTGGTTATCCAGGGTCTTGGGCAGAAGTCTTTCTTGTCATCTGCTACCTCCCTGATTCCTCTAAGTGGAGATGTCAAAAATGGAACCTGGGAGCTTATGCACACAAAGCATGTGATTTGCCACTGAACTGTGTTTCTACATTGAACTGGCTGCTTTGTTGCCAGTCCACCATTTTTAAGAGGTCATTGTGGAGTTTTTCACAGCCTGTTGGGGAGAGGTATCAACCAAACACATAGCTTGGTTTACTTATACACACCATCTACTGTTATTGCTTATATAGGCACCTCACAGTAATGTTCTTGTGGTCTGCTTGTGTGAGTTGATCTGCACACTTAATATGTTGATGGTCCTGCACTGTGAGATGGGTGATATAGTAAACTCTATAGTATAGATATAGTAAACTCTATAGTTGCACGCTATTGATAAGTTTTACTTACAGCAATTTATATTGGCTGACCAATAATAATGCTCACTGGGTTGCTCACAAAATGAAAATAATAAAGTACATCACTTTATAATAATACTAAAATACAATAACCATAAAACATGAAACTGCAGTATAAGTATGCTGGCAAATTGGTTTTTTAGCATAACTAAAAATACAGAATAGTACTGTGTTGGCTGCATGTTTGCTTCGACACCCAGTTGAAGGTGTTGCATCACCAATTCAAGGTGTTGCCCAAGCCTTTTGCTCTCTAGGGGAGGTCCTCCCTGTAGTCCCAGCCTTCTCTGTTGTGTTGTGTTATCCTATGGAACTCCTCGTCTTCTGTCATGGAGACATGGAGGTGGCCTAGAAGATACCCATTACCTTTCAGAATGTGGAGCAAAACACTTGTGGAACAGCAGTCTACTCTTAGCTCCTGTCCTGAGAGAGAGAAAGGACCAGCAGCTCATGCTTACCATACTAGAGTACTAGATGGGAAAGTTAAAGCCTGTAGGAAGTTCCATTTGACATGGCCTTGTAACTATTGGCTTATGTTCAGTCTGAGAGAGAACCAGAGCCAGAGAGTCAATTTCAGATCCTTGATTTGGCAGAACCTCAATAACACAATTGTTGAACAAAGAAAAAAGCTATTTTGAAACCCGCATCAATTGTTGACTAGTTTATGCCTGACAGCATAGATGTTTATAACACTTGTAAATGTAAGTGATAGCTAACTACAAAACTTATAAAAACCTTATAAATGTCTAATCCCATTGTGAAATCTATCCAGCCTCTGGCCCCATTCAGGTTTTTCCTTTGTAAGTACTAGTAAAAAACAAACAAACCCCAAAATATCTTATCCCACCATCTCAGTTAGATAAGTACTCTATTGTGTCTTTGTAAATGATACCTTTAAACACTACTTTAATCCATATTTTAGTCAGCTCAGGGTGGTTCAAGTTACAGCGTGTATTTAATAAAGTAATGCGCTGAATTCTAAAGAAATCAAAACAAAAACAATGAAAATTTGATTGTTTTGAACTAGCTGAATAAACATAGGGCCCAGTCCTACCATTTTTAGGTCCCTTTAACTGAGGTCATGGTTGGCTTTCCTGTTGAAATAAAGGGACTGAAAATGCTTTACTTGGCTTGATTTTGCCCTTAGTATTTTGCTATATGCTTTGGAGTTGCTGGCATCCTACATACTCTCCAACATTTCTCAGGTGAAAATAGGGACATCCTATTCTACATCAGGAAGCTTCTCCCATGTTTGATCTTGCTGCACGCATAGACGTCATATGCACATCTACATCGGATCCCTCTGCTGAACCTGACTCACAGGATTGTTTTAAAGAAAAAATATGCAAAGGAAGGGATCGTATACAACACCTTCCACAGATAAATGGAATAATGAAATTATTTTTTAGCTATAAGCTGCCTTGAATCCCTGTCAGGGGAAAAATATGGGATATGGTGATGATGATGATGATGATGATGATGATAGAAACTGTGAGAATGATCAGGAACATACCAGAGAGTAAATCCTATTGAACTCAGTGGGACTTCTAAGTACAAATGTTTAGGATTGCAGTGTAAGGCTGCCCAGTCTGTACCCAGTTACCTGGGAGTAAGCTCCATTGAATACAGTGGGACTTACTTCTGAGTAGACAGTGTAAGGTTCCATTCACAATAACACAGCACTCATTTCAAGACATTATAGCAACATAAGAGAGGAAGAAATAATTTTATTTTTTAAACCCGTTGTGGTTCTCTTGAAAGAGCAAGTTATGTTCAGAAGACAGTGGAGGAGAAACTTTGAAAATCTGCTGATGATATAAGAGTCCTTTGATTAACAATTCTTGCACATGTGTGCTTATTATACCATAAACATGACCTTTATAAAAATATTAGGAAAAACCAACTGTGGAACTTGCCAGGTCAAAGCTTTTTAAATGTCAACAAATACAACGCCTTTACATTAATGTGGCATTACAGTATCTAGCAATAGATTTGCTAGCAAACTTTCCCCTGGGGGTTTAATGTTTATATTTAAGGTGTATTTAATGGTGGTGGGGATTTGTCTTGATCACTGATGGCATACATACATTATTTAATTGTATACCACCTTTCCACAATTCAAACCATGCTCAAGGCAGCTTACAACATTAAAAAACCCCTGTAACTACAACATAGCAAGTCACAATCAATAAATAAAACATTAAAAATACAAAACCAAAGAGCCATTTCCACATAACTCTAAAATAAAGATACAAAAACTCCATAAACAGCACCCCAGCCTTATATATTTACTTCCCCATCCAGAATTATGGGAAGTCTAGTTTGTTAAGAGTACTAGGAATTGCAGATTGGGAGGTGGGGTAATCTATAGTTCCCAGAATTACTGAGTGCATGTGCTTTAAAAGTGCCTTAAATGTGTGATATGTTTGAAACCACTTTGTGTTGGATGTCTACAATATTTAGTTAAATACAACGAAATGCCATAATAGAAGAAAATAGGTGAGGCATTGTCTCTCCTCTCTCTCTCTCTCTCTCTCTCTCTCTCTCTCTCTCTCTCTCTCACACACACACACACACACACACACGCACACACACTGCACTCTGATGTGAGGGTAGATGTTGTTCTTTTTACTTTTTCTTAAACAGCATTATAGATGCTACATACTGTACATAAAAATAATAATCTCAACACTAATGATCATTTTTTAAAAAAAAAAACCCAACAACCCTGTGGATACATTCCAAAAGACTTTACTAGAAATAACTTACAGCAATATTTCTTAACTCAAGACCAACAGTTCCACAAATAATGAAACAGCTTGCTTCACATACGCAAAACAATTGTAAACAACTTAAGCTTGCCTTCTCATGCTCAATTGTAAGCCCATAATTAGTACCTGGTGAAAACCTGTCATGAACTGGCAGAACAACAGGGAGGAGGAATATGAACCTGGCGAGGGAGTGTAGCCATGAGTGGGACACACTGGGGCAAGCTGGGGTTGGGGAAGGAGAGGTTGCTGTAGGAAGTACTCACGGGGTGACGGAGGATGACAAGGGGATGGGGGTCAGTGTGCAGGAACCAGAGCAGCAGGACCCATCACCAAGAGCCAGAGGAGGCCCTGTCTCCACGAACCTGGCAGGCTTTGACATGTAGGGAGCAGTGAGAGTGGCTCCCTAAGAGGCTGGCTGAAGCAGGCAAGGGCCCATAGCCCAGCTCCCTAGCTGGTTGGGTGGGGCTCACTAGCTCTGAGAGGAGGTGTGTGATTCCTCAGCTGAAGTAGGCTCAGAACAGATAAGGGTCACATGCCTCCAAGCCCAGATGCTGCAATCAGCATGCAAAGTGAAAAAGGACAGCAAAGCTGAGGTGCTGTGTCTGCTCAACTGCCCATGTTGATGGACCTCAGCTTGTATACTCCAGGATCTCTGTGGGACTGTTGCTTTGGTTTGGGCTTTGGACAAGTTGGTTGACCCTGGACTGGGGATTAGGCATACTGACATGCTGCCAGGTAGGCCAGCGATTCTGTACAAAGGCTTTCTCTAATGCAATGTTGTATTATAGCTGTCTTGTCTGATACTCTGTTCTCTTAATCTAAGAAACTATGTTAGTGTAACCATCAAGGGTATACTTCCAACATCTATTAAGCCAATCTGTGGAAGAAAGTAACTTACTGGGTCTTGATTTCCTTGTGTATAGGTGTCACAAAGTACAAGACCTTTACATTAACGTAGCATTACAGTGACTAGCAATAGATTTCTTGGGTTTTAATGTTTGTACTTAAGGTGTATTTAACAGGTGTAGGGAATTTGTATTATCAGCTGCATACACACCACTTCCTGGTAACTAGCTTTTAAGTTTGCTACGAGTTGTAAACTATAGTTTCCCAGGATTCTTGAGCGAGTCAGATGTGCTTGTAGTGTTTGGTGGGTTTGTGTATAGCCATACCTCTTTGTTATGAATATAGAATCATAGAATAAAATCATAGGCTGGGAAGGGACACCGAGGGCCATCTAGTCCAGCCACCAGTGGAATCGCTGCTATACAAATGTTTTTACTTCATACTAATGAAATGCCAAAATAATAATATTATAGGGTGGTGTATCATCCACAGCTTCCAAAGTCCTTCTAGCTTGGGGCAGAAGCTAAGACGTTGGATGTATTTTGTTTTCCCCTTGTGTGCATCCAATTCTCTTTGTAACTGTTTCCCACAGATTTCAATGGTGTGATAATTATTTATGCCAATTCCATACCCCCAACATGTTGAGTCCCAAAACTAGGATGCAAGTTTTTCTGTCCGCGCTCCCATCTAAGATAACAGAGCCCAAAAGACACACATTTCTCAGTGCCGTGCTCTCACGCATATTTCTGAGTGTTGCACAAGATGGTGGCCCTGAAAAAGCCACGGTTTTTTTGGAGGGGGGGCGGAAATCTTAGTGCAAAATCACATGCGATCGCTGTGACCAAAATGGCTACTGTGCTCTTGCAGGGGGAAAAACCAGGATGTCCTGTTTTTTCCAAGACTCTTGAGGGGGTGTGCAATTCTAGGCTGGCATAGATGGGGGTGTCTCGCTAGTGAATAATGGGTCCTTATGAGATTAAAAGGCTGCCTTCAACTTGCCCATCCCAATGTGTGCTGTAACACCAGCTATTGTTAGCAGGAATGCTCATGGTAGATCTTTGCCTACAGAGCTTTCTGTACACATAACAAGGGCCTCTGCAGCATATGAGGCCTGCCCACCAACACAGTTCATCTTTTCAGGCAGCAAAGATGCCTGCAATCTCTGCTCTTTCTTTACCAGTGGAGCTGTGGGGTCAGGCTCTCTCTGCCCACCTGTTTTGTCATATATACTAGTAGCATGCCAAAGAACAATCTAGCAATTGTATTATTTAAGTTGCCTGTGGGAGTAGGAGAGAAAATAAGAGTTAATTGTCAATCCCTGTGTTAGATCTCAGATGACTGTAAGAGTTCGACTCATTGCTCTCACATCAGGGTTCATCGCTGATCTGTCATTGCTTCACTGTTTTACACACAATGACTCTCAGTCAGATGTCTGAACTGTTTTTATTGGCAACACTCAATAGGGGGAAAGTGTGAGAGTTAAAATCTGAAAGTTCTATTTGTTAAGGTGTGTGCGTGTGTGACTCATAGAAATTGCCCCTTGAAATCAACAAGGATGCATGGAGCTGACCTGGAGCTGATATTCCCTGGAGTGGAATTAATTGAAGATCATATGTATATATCCTTTCATTCAAAAGTACTAGAACTTTTGAACAAAAGTTTGGAACCTTTTTATGAGCTACTGAATGGAAGTTTGATCATTTCAACTGCATAGCGCTGGCTGGCCCAGTATTCTGTACTGGTTATGTAACTTACAAATTGGTATATTTTAAAAAATGGATGATTAGATGTTACAGTGCTGTATATTTTTCTTCCACATTGGCCCTCTTTTGGTGTTGCAGGATCCAGGAGATAAAATCAAAGCTTTTTCTCCTACCCATTTTCTTGTCTATTCCTTTTGACAGTTTCAGCAATAGTCTGATGTATTTATGTATCTAAGATAACCTTTTCTGGCTCAACAACTTTGGGGGGGGGGGTGTCCATATTTTTACCTCTTGAAATATGGCAACCCTAATCCAAGTATCAAACGATATTTAGGATAGGATGCTGGCAATTAAAATATATATATAATTTTTTAAAAAAGTTCAAATGCTAATAAGCCTTGGGATGAGTATCCATTTGGAATGTGAAAGCTGGGTTTTAGCTGCTAGCATTTCCTTCCAGTACATGTTTCTTCCAACCCCCATGAGAATAGCACTTCTTCAAACAGCAGAGCTAGAGTAGGGAGCAGTGGGAAGCAATTATTGTACAGTCCCTTTTGGCATAGCCTAAATAGCAGGGACAGGGCCAAGATCTGTGCAGGGCAAACATAGCTATTATTTCACGTCTTTCCTCCCTGCAGTTTACCTTAACGCTTTATTTGCTGAACCACAGCTTAGGCTCAGAGTAAATAACAGAGGATCTAATCTGGAACACTTTCATCATAAAGAAAGCCACGCAGTCCTTGTTTAAAAAGCTCGATCTGTAGAATATTTAAGAGGTTTTGGGAAATATCAGGTACTATGTTTCTGGATTTCTTGCCTCTCTCTCCTAAACAAAACAACATTGTTGCTTTTGTACCCAGAGAACAATGCTCTGTTTCAACCAAAATAATTACACAATGTGTCCACAAAGGAACACTGCTCTTCTTCTGATCTCCTTATTTCACAGATGATTTCACAGTCATGTGGGATCAAGAGCAGCATGTGTTGCCTCCACTTCAAATTTTCAGTTAAAAACACCTCCTTGATTAGGAACTACATTAAGCTCTCATGTTATCTGTCAATTGATGAATATGAAACTTAAGCATTTGTTAAATGACTGGGGGGGGGGGGAGACACCAGATGTCCAACAAGGTGAGAATATTTTGCTGTTGCTAGATAGTTGTTCCTTCTTACTTGAAGAAAGTTGGATTGTGTAACATAGGTGCATGTATGTGGAACTCCTACTGTCTTTTGAAGAGGAGGAGGATTTGGTGTTCTCAGCGTTCAATTCTTTTTAAATGTCCAATATAATTAGATGCATATTCAAGAACTACAGCATTGAAGGGAACAGGGACACCAGCTCCATTAGAAATTAATTCAGTTCAGTAGAAATGAATTCATTTTAATTTAATTTTCTAGTCAAAGCTAAGATAAAACACATCAGATGCCTATCAATCAATCGTTCTAATTAGCAAACGACAATAGAACGAAAGGTGGCTTTATATTAATATGTTTGAATGTTTCAAATAGATAATGATTATGTCATTTTCATTGTTAAGAGCATGAGTCATGCCACATTTCCCAAGAAAATAATTTGTTCAACATTGCCAGCGGTATTGAAGATTCACATGAGTATTTTTTAGTTGTTGTATGATGCCAGTGAATGGTCAAGTGATTCCTTTGTGCGCCATCTACCCAAAACCCAAGCTGTTTCACTTAGACTGGATATTACCACCCAAAAATGCCAAGTGAATCGGCACTGAGATGTGTGTACAATCATGTTCATTCAAACATGCATGCAGCACATGTTGTGAACAAGTACATTTACAAGTGCATGCATACATTGGATGGAAATATTTGACCCTCCAGATGTTCCATCAGCACCAGCCAGGATGAACAGTGGTCAAGGATTATGGCAGCTATAGCACAGCAACATCTTGGAGATTTGCTGGTCATCCATCCCTGAGATTCCCTAAATCAGAAGCCAGTGGGGAAAGCATATATGGTATATGTGAAACAAACTAAAAAGTCTTGTTCACTTACCTCTTAAGACACAAGGGAATGTCATGAATAAAAAGAGAAGGGACATAGAAGTTGATATTTTGGCAAATCCTAGACATCAATATTTTAAAAATGTAGATTTACAATTTATGTCACATGGAAATGCCAACAGTTTTAAAATTTTCCATAGTGGCGTTCATACATTTTACATTTTTTTCTGTCCACGTTCTTTGGAAGGAGCTGTTTAGAAATAAAGCTGGAAAGTTAATATCTGCTCTGCCAAACCATCATTATTAATTATGTATATATAGAGGAAAAAATGAAATTTACTCAGGCTAGTCAAAAACAATAATTTATCTTCAATGATGACAAAGTCAATGGCAAGTTGAAAGTTTCAGATGTTTTCAGTTTAACAAAAAAAAAACTGGTTGAAAAAATGGCATTCATTTTTTCCATACTTTTTTTTTTATTATTTTGAAGTGTCTTGCTCCATTTCCAGCCTCTGAAAAAATTATCCTCTCGTTCCCTCTCTCAAGTGTGAAACACATTCACTTGTAGCTAGATGTCAGGAAATAATAGCTTCTCCTTGTGATCAATCAATATGTGGCTCAGTTATTCTCCACCCCCTGTAATATCATTATCCAACACAGAGACAGTGGTGCAACATTTTAAATGCACACTTTCTATATTGAAAACACTTGAGAGAAAGAGAAAATGTAGCTTCGTTGCAAGCATATAACCTAGTTGCAATAAGGAAAATATCAATGCTAATTTTAAGTATGTAGATTTGCAGCTGCATACTACAAATGGGTCAGCGGATGCCAGCAATATGCTAGACATGCAAGGGTATTAATGTCCCCCCCCCCTTCAAGAACTGTGTAATGCAGTCAAAACTGGGAACTATGCTGGAAATTCAGCAAAATATCAGTGCTCTCGTTCTACAAAAATCCTGGAATTGATCTATTTATGAGGGAATATGCCCAGGTGCCCAGTACAAAATAAGTGGATTGTTTTATCCAATTTGACAGGTTTAGTTGTAGCTTGTGAGTGGGAAGGCAGAGGTAGTGGCACCTTCTGAGTGGTGGCACTGCATTCCTTGGTGCCAGGTGAAGCAGAGATGGTGCGTTCAGGGGACTCTGAATTGTTGGTGGTACAGTGGTACCTTGATTTAAGACCGTAATCCGTTCCGGAAGTCCGGTCTTAAAACAAAGCGGACTTAAAACAAGGCGTGCTTTCCCACAGAAAGTAATTGAAAATGGATTGATCCGTTCTAGACAATGAAAAATGCCCCCTAAAACAGCAATTTAACACAAATTTTACTGTCTAACGAGACTATTGATCCATAGAATGAAGGCAATAATCAGTGTACTGCACTATAAAATAAATAAGACAAAATTGTAGATGAAAAGAAATTACATTTTCCCCTTATGATAGTCATTGTTTGGATGGGGGGGGGGCTTTTATCCATTTCTGCAGTCACACAATCAACCAGTAGCTGAACTGGGTTCCACACAGTTACAGAAACAAGTCACAAAAACAAAGCCACAAGCCACAGTCACAGGTCAGCCCCATAAAATGAAGTCACAGTCAAAAAACTGAAAAAGCCACACAAACCAAAACGCAAAAAAGATAGCAAAAACAAAACCTCCAAATATCACCTCTGTGTTGCGTTGGTGCTCAGGATTCAACAGCGGACAGACTTAACAGGAAGCCTCTGATTAGCAGCGAGGGGCTCAATTAACAAACGAAACACACTTAGCAGGAACCAGATGATGAAAAGCGACCCCTAAAACAGCAGCCAGGCCCGCACTGTACTGCATTGGTACACATACCTGCAGACTTGCCACCAACAACCCAGGATGGCACCATTTTCACTCTCCTTCGTAAGCCACTCCCCCTGAGGAGGGGCTACTATGCCTGCAACTTTCACCCAGTTCTGTCCAAAGGAAAAATAATTATAGCCATTCTTTGTTTCCTCATGATATTAAAAGCTTCATTTTCTGAATCCAGCTGCACTGTCTGAAGTAATTAAACTTATAGGTCTTATTATTGCAGAGCTAGTGTTCTTCTGGCTGCTAATTTATTTTGAGCTTTGCGGGGTGATCAACTGTTAAAAACTTCGTACTTATGTACAAATGATTTTATTTTTTTAAGGTTGACTTGAACATGTAAATGTCAATATAAGGTTGCTCCATCTTTTTAGGGAATTTCCAAGGATAGTAACTTTAAAAATCCTAGGACTGAAATCCTTGGGTTTACAAAATATGGGCTGGCAAGCATATTTGAGAGAAGGATTCTGATAAGATATCTGCTTCTTGAGACTAATCGTACAGCTGACAGGAAAGAGTTTAGAAATGGGCACATTCACAGTGATAGGCTCTATAGATTCCCCAGAAGCAAATTCTTCTTTCTATCTACTTCACACACAGCAGAAAATGGTGCATACAGCTGTCCGAGATGTTAACAAACGGTTAGCAGGGGAGAGATGTAAATAGTACTTCTCACTGCTAAAAAACTTGAATAGTTTTTACAAGAGTGGAACACTGATGAGCAGTTATGAACAATGATAAAATCAATGCACTCAGAATGTACTGGACCTTTCTTGTCCTAGAGGTCTTTTGTCTTTGCTTTCATACTTACAAAGGACAATCAAAAGAGGAGTGCTGTAGGAAGCTCTTTGGAATAAAGAGCTTGAAATAATCCTTTAAACTAGAGAAGGATGGAAAGATGTGATTGCCATTTGCAAATATATTATGCACGCATGGACATAACTGAATAGTGCAAATACAAATTACTTGAGATGCAACAAAAGCAATTTGTGTAAGAATCAAATGCCCAACATTTAAAATGTTTGTTATCTTAGTGCATGTATTATGTATGTTGAAATCAATTTACATAAACATGGGGAAAACTGCTGGCACTTTGCATTTTTTTATATCTGTTAATGTCACAGTCAGTTTAGGAGCTTCTAGTTGTTACTGCTGTGGAAATATCATGCATCTTGTTATTCATAACATTTTATGTTCTGTTAGACTGTATCTGATCCCATAGTTGGAATGTTGTCATAGCCCTCAGATCAACAGCCCTCGGTTCCCTGATGTAGCATCAAACAGAAGTGAAAGAATCACTGGAAGTTACAGGGAACCTTCAGTACAGTGGTACCTCAGGTTAAGAGGTTAAGAACTTAATTCGTTCTGGAGGTCTGTTCTTAACCTGAAACTGTTCTTAACCTGAAACACCACTTTAGCTAATGGGGCCTCACACTGCCACTGTGCCACCGCCACGCGATTTTTGTTCTTATCCTGAAACAAACTTCTTAACCCGAGGTACTATTTCTGGGTTAGCAGAGTCTGTAACCTAAAGCGTCTGTAACCTGAAGCGTATGTAACCCAAGGTACCACTGTATTGTAAAGTATCTCCTACACTCAGACAGAGTTTGATTTTGCCTAAAACCATTTCCCATGCTGCTTTTTAAAATGATGCATTTTAATGTGGAAATCATATGTACACTTTCTTGAGAGTCAATCCAACTGTGCAGAAGGGGATATGCTTCTGAGTAAGCATGCTTAGAATTTTGCTGCACGAATCACTGTGCACTTTATGTAAGAAGGCATGTAGGTATGGGACTTTCCAAACAATTGCTCCATTGTTAAGAATCCAGGCAATATTGCTTCAGCTAAGGCATAACGGTTTTGTATTTTCCAAGAGCTAGAACTGCAATTTTGAATTGATAGTAAAATGCCACGCTCCTCCTAGCAGGAATATAGTTGTGTAGTTGTTATACGCTATCCAATTGGATAGTGTATATGAAGTAAATGCCAATACCTCTTTCTCTCCCTCTCCCTCCCTCCCTCCCCCCTCTCTCACACACACTCCTTACATGTTTTTGTGTGACTCTTAACTCCTAATTTTTTTTGAAGAGTCTTCCAGTACTGATGCTGTAAAATGATCAAGGTTATTAGTATGTTCCCCTGCCCTTTCCTTGAGAAACTAAGAGCACAGCAACTACTGTGGTGTATATTGCTTATTGGGATTGTACAGAGGCTTCCCCCCTCCCTCTGGGAAAAGGTCAGTCTAGAGTGAGTCATTGTACCTGCTGCCATTCAGACATCATGTCTTTAAAGTTCAGGCAAAACTGTCAGATTTCTGATGGGGAAGGAAAGAGTCTTGGAGGATATGCTGTCCTGTCGCTTCATTTGCCCTGCATATCTCCCTCATTTAATTTTATCTATATGCCAGCAGTATGACATCTTTTAAAAACTGAAGGTAGATTTAGACTCACATTCATTGATTAGAAAAGTCCTATGTCTATTTCACTGGAAGGATTTGCCAGCTAACACACATTTAAGTCATTAGGTTTGCATGGAGCGTAACACATGGCTGTACCTGCTGTGACTTGGGTAAGAAGCATGGAGCAAATCTTTGGGACAAGAAGGAAATGAGAGTTTTTACTATTGGTGATATTCTTGGGTATGGATTTGCCAAGTTCGTGATATTCCAAAATAGATTTGTCATTCAGAGACACGGGCATGACCAATATGTCCAGGAGCCAGACAGATGTAGTGCATTACTGTCAGACAAGGCTTGGATAAACCCTAAGATACGCACTTGAGTTGTATTGGCAATTGTGTGTCATTGAGTGTTCTAGTTTGTTAATGATCCAAGGGCCAAGCAGTCAGGCAAGCATACTGAAATTTCAGATTGTATTTTGTACCTAATGCAACTAGTGGCTCTGATAAATGAGGTGCTCTGGGTGTTCTGCTGAATGCAGAAGAGATCATGGACTTAGAGATCTGGCCAAAGTGTTTGGGTGATATCTGGGAATTTCTTGCTGTGAACTCTGTGGATTTATAAAAATGCTATCCCATGTGCCTGGAAATTCTCAAGCTTCCCAATGTTCAGTTAGTCAAATCCCAAGATATTAGATTAGTGCTGACAAGGACCTTATGAAAATCAATATTACAACCAACCCTGGCATCATCCTCAGTGACCAAAGAGCCTTCTCTTTTTTGAAAATGTAAATATAACCCATAGATCTTAGATGCAGCCCTCTTTATTGGGAGTGGCCAATCTGTGGCTGTCCATGATTCTGTTGGATTTGGCCTCCTCCCATGAGCTTGGGGTCTTGGGAGAGGGATCAGACAATATCTGGAGGGCACAGGGTTAGCTGCCCTTTTTCTGTATGCTGTAACAGTCATTCTTATTTAATCGCTTCTGTTCAATTACAATATTGCACTGAAGTACTAAACCAAAGTAACAGTCTATCTAGCCAAGTTTCTCACAGCAGTGCCTTAAATACTTCTGACTCCCCCAGGTCAATTTAGCCAATATTTAAGCAGCTGATAAATGACTGTCTGGTTGCCTAAGATGAGTGCTGACTTGTATTATTCTTTTATCACTTCCCCTCCCATAATGGCGCTCTTCTAAAGGTCGGATTCAATTTCCACTTTCACAAGTGTTGTAAATCACAAGAGATTCCATGGAAGTCAGTGTACAATGTGAAATAAATATGAGCCATAAATTGATATACTTGATTTATAAGACCAGTGCTTCCCTTTCGTTAAACTTTTTTTTTTTTGGTCAGGTGTTTTAGAGAGCAATTGAAAAGATGGTAAAAGCATATTGTCACATAATTTCGTCTCCAGCAGATTTCCTACCAAAAGTAGGAGAGTTGATAATTTGATATAGCAAGTTAATTCAATCATTTACTGTGAGCCTTCAATTAGATGTATTAAAATGCAACTCTGGTTAAGAGCTTTTCTGGCTGCAGTTAACACATTCGAAGTAAATCCATCCAATGATTTTATATAAGAATTGTAATTGGAAAAGAAACTCTTAACTTATATAAAGGAATCAAGTTTCTTACCTTCTACTCATTATCTTTCAGTGGAATATTTTCAGCAGGGAGGAAAATGACCACTGCATTTTGTTTGTGGGGTGCTCTGTTTGTTTGTTTGTTTGTTTGTTTGTTTGTTTGTTTAGGTGGGGGTTTTTTTGGACACTCCCCTGCCAGTTTTTGCAGTCTGCTACCCGCCTGTCAGATTAAGAGAATACAGGCATATTTTAAGAATTTCACAGGATTCAAAGAATCTTAATTAGCTGTGAATTGATGTTCTGGAAGTATACCAAAAAATACAGGAGTCATTGTAAGCAGAGATAGGACTTGAATATTCCCAGCTTTCAGACAACCGAATATGTTGTGGTCTGTGATGGGGGCAAACCACAAGAAAAATTGAGGTCCGTGTTTAGCAGGTGCCTGCTTATCAGTATGCAAAGGAATTGCTTCATTTCCATCTGGGTCCCAGAGAACGCTCAGAAGCAGCATTAGCAGGGGACACTAGCTCACTGAAATTCTTGATCACCCTAACCTGTGACAATAGTCTATAGGGCTTGCCAGTTATACTGAAGAACTGTTTTGGTCAGAATTTCAGATAATAGCTCAATACCACATTTTGTTCTTTTTTAAGAGAGCAGGTTCTTACTCAGTTCTTCAGGCTGCTTGGTAAGATTAGCCTTTAAAGTTCACTGTAAAGCCTCATAATTTGCTTGGAGAAATAACATTAGTTCATTTATTAAGAGCAAAGAGAAAACCTTTAAAAGTGTTCTAAACACAAATGTTCGTTTTATTATTATTAAACACTCACTCCTTCTCTCCTCCAACCCCACCTGTCTTCTAAGCTGTTTCCCTTCTGCCATGGGGTCCTATATGTGTGTGTGGCTTTGTAAGACGAATCAGATGGTTATTTGGCTTCATTCTACCTTATTTGGTGCTTCATTAAGCACAGACAGGCAGAAAGAGGAAGACAGTAACAGACCCTCCAAACATTGGAGTGTATGGCAGGATGTCCTTGTTTTCATCGGAGAAAGTTTGGAGGGTATGCAGTAAGACACAGAATCGTTCCTTAAAGACCCAAAGTGTGAGGTCCTCAAAGTTACACAACCATCTGTTTTGTTGAACTGATTAGATTGGGGGGGGGGATGGAAACCTGTGCTTTATGCCTTTGCCCAAGCAACGTTTTCATGGCGCATGAGCCATTGCCTCCACAGAGAGTAGTGGCCCTTCAGCACAGTTGAAGAGCCTGGCAGGCTTGTGTGTGTGTGTGTGTGTGTGTGTGTGTATTCCTGCCAGGCTGCCAAGCCAAAGAGACTGATGGCTGACACTCTTAACTGACTTAGTTTTAAGTGCCTGTTATCTACAGTACAATGAAACCAGATTAAAAATCTATTATGTATGATTTCACTTTTTTTTCCTTTCCCCTCCTTTCTTTGTATAGGAGGTACATGCCAGAGCCCTGCTCTTCCAGCCCTGGTACGTCCTCCAGCCCCAGCCCTGCAGCCTCCGTTGGATATCAAACCCTTTCTTCCATTCCCTCTGGACACTGCAGCAGCTGTCAATCTCTTCCCCAACTTCAATGCAGTAAGTACTCTACTGCAGATGTTGTTTCCATTTCTTATGTCATCCATTGAACTCATTTTTTTAAAAAAAAAAAAAATATTTCAAGCCAAAGAGATAATCAGTGCTCACACATATGCAGCTCCCACCCGTGGTTGTTTGACGTGCAACAGTTATAGGGTTCAGGGGGGCAAATCCCCTGGAGAATTAGCAAGAAAACAAACCCATACCACAGAAGAGTAATTTACTTCTAATTTGTATATGTCGGATTAGTAATGGAAATTATCGGGGCTAATGAAAGAACATGTCCATTCCTGCATTTTCTAGTAATTAAATATGAATTAATATTTAACAGTGTTTGCTCATGGGTTCTAAGCAATTGCTCAAAATAAGTATTTAAATTATTTTTGCTGACAAATAATTAACACAGGCTGATTAATCCCTGAGTGATAGCATGCAAGTTTATTATTTCTAAAAACAAAACAAAAACAAAGCACCTCTGACTGGAAATGCCAAGGGTCACCGTGTGTGGGGGGGGGGGTGTGAAAACCAAAGTATTTAAGCTCTTTTCTAATAGAGCTGTTTCCAGCTTGCTAGAAATTGAAGACAAGAATGTAAATCAAGGTTGCAGGAAGTGCCTTTGTATTCCTGAAATTCGAACAAGTGTTCCAGCCCCTTGGGATCCATTGCCAGCTGATGTTAGACACGTTCCTAGGTTCTGATGTTTAGGTGGCCACTGAAGTCATTTTTCTTTAAGATGACTTTCCCTAAAATGCTTTCTCAGTTTTTTTATGGAAAATTAACTGTACAATTGTAGAAATAGGTTTTTTAGGGGGGGTGCTTTTTTTTTAGATTATTGAGTCTGTATCTTTGTATTTTACCTTGTTGTGCACTTCCATGGTAGCTTCTTTCTGTGGAGCAGCTGATAAATCTGAAAAATAAATAAAATGGAAACAGCTTCTCAGCTCTTATTAACAAAGGGGGGTTGTAACCAGAACAGGATGAGTTTATCCTGAAAACCTGCCTGGGCAAGGTAGCTCTGTCTGATTTCATCCAGTTACTCTCTCCTGCTTAGGGTTGCAATACGTCCAGAATTTCCTGGACATATCTGGAATATTGCTGTCTCTAGCAGCAGAAATTGGTAAAATGTTCAGTGTTTGAAATATGGTAACCCTGCTGCTGCTGCCATTCCCTGTATCTTCCTTGGTGCAGTTGTGGATGACTCCTTGACCCCCATGAGCAGATTGGGGACAGTGTTCAGGGGGTTGCTGTGGGGAGGTCTTTAGGCAAATGATTGTCTGGATACAACCCAAAGTTTTAAAAGAAAACATATCCATTAATTGTACAAATAAAGTACTACTAATGAACAGTTTTTTACATGGGACGTGGGTGGCTCTGTGGGTTAAACCACAGAGCCTAGGACTTGCCGATCAGAAGGTGGGCGGTTCGAATCCCTGTGACGGGGTGAGCTCCCGTTGCTCAGTCCCTGCTCCTGCCAACCTAGCATTTCAAAAGCACATCAAAGTGCAAGTAGATAAATAGGTACCACTCCGGCGGGAAGGTAAACGGCATTTCCGTGTGCTGCTCTGGTTCTCCAGAAGCGGCTTAGTCATGCTGGCCACATGACCTGGAAGCTGTACGCCAGCTCCCTCGGCCAATAAAGCGAGATGAGTGCCGCAACCCCAGAGTCGGTCATGACTGGACCTAATGGTCAGGGGTCCCTTTACCTTTACCTTTAATGAACAGTTTGCACACATTCCATTCTTCGGCATAACAATGGTCTTAGGCTAGCAATAGATCCCTGGCACCAGGATTCTTTTGGGTTCCAGCAATGCAAGGATATTTCAATCTCTAACCCCACCTACCTTGAAGTAAGCCCCATTTTCAATAAAACTTCTCAGCAGACATGGTTAGGCTTGAAGAAATAGACGGTACCCCATACTGCACCAAGTGGTGGTTGATATCCTTCTACCCTATTAGTAATAGGATTGCACAGATAGAGAAAAAAGGAGTGTGTGTGATGCAAAAGCTTATATATTTGTATTTGCCTTATAACTGCTTTTGTGCCGTGAGTTCATGAACTGGATGTAAATATTTTTGTCAGCCTTAGGTTGGGTTTAATTAAATAGCTCAGTTAGCTATATAATAATGCTATATTCGCTTTATCTTTTGACATTATATAAGCTTTTAGGTATTTTCATCCTTGCTGGGTTTTTTTTATAGTTTTGCATAACACCCAGGCTGGACTTTTTCTTTCTTTCATCTTTTGGACACCATTCCACATTGGCTTTAATTTGCTGAGGTTTGATTTTTCGAGGCAAGGTTTAAGCTCTAACTGCATATTTTACATGGCTTAAAAAAGACACCAAAAACTTCTATTCCTCTCTTTTTCTTATTCTATCATTATTACCAAAGCAGTCATGAGCAAAGCAAGGCAAAACGAGTTACAAGTACTGACATTAGCAGGAGAACTGGCATTATAAAGGTGTATGTAGGCAATGTGATATCCTGTGAATCAGCAATTTCGCAAAGGCTAGAGGTGCATTGTGGGTGGCATCGCTTGCAATTAATTCATAGTTGTCCAAACCAACATTAAATGCCAAAGTTTCTGTGCCATTATAATGAAGTATAACAATAATTTAACAGAAGATATGTTTTGCAGTAATTTAGAAAATCGGAGAGCTAAGAATGGAGCTACATATTACGGGAGACTGGGAGCATCAGCCCAAATTGGCTTCTCTGTGTCAGATTCCACCCTTCTTTCTCATAACCAGTAGAATCATTACTCTTGTATCATGACATCAACATAATAATAATAATAATTTATTATTTATACCCCGCCCATCTGGCTGGGTTTCCCCAGCCACTCTGGGCGGCTTCCAACAAAATAATAAAATACAATAGTCTGTCAAACATTAAAAGCTTCCCTAAACAGGGCTGCCTTCAGATGTCTTCTAAAAGCCTGGTAGTTGTTTTTCTCTTTGACATCTGGTGGGAGGGCGTTCCACAGGGAGGGCGCCACTACCGAGAAGGCCCTCTCCTGGTTCCCTGTAACTTGGCTTCTCGCAGTGAGGGAAGCACCAGAACGCCCTCAGAGGTGGACCTCAGTGCCCAGGCTGAATGATAGGGGTGGAGACGCTCCTTCAGGTATACTGGGCCGAGGCCGTTTAGAGCTTTAAAGGTCAGCACCAACACTTTGAATTGTGCCTGGAAACATACTGGAAGCCAATGTAGGTATTTCAAGACCGGTGTTATGTGGCCTCACATGTGGTGATTGTCCACCCCCACTCTGCTTCAGAGGACGGTGTTGGCACAGGTGAGAAAGTCACATCACCTTGATGCCGTGGAACAATGTAAATGTCACTACAAGGAGGTGGAGAGCACAACACATCATGAAAATTTTCTTTTCATTGGTTGCTCCATGTCTCCAGTGATGTATAGTGATGTTACATGCATACTACCTTAAGTTAAAGAGGAAGGGGAGCCGCTGGACGATGTTACTGAAGCTGCCCTGCCTTTTCTGCTCCCAACCTATTATCATATCTAATACAGTGGAACCTCTGCTCATGACCACAATCCATTCCGGAGGCCTGTCCTTATGGCGAAATGGGTCTCTGGGAGAGGCGCAGTTGTGCGTAGGTGCAGGCAGTGATTGCCCACTTCTGCGCATGAGTGAACGGTGATCACTGCTTCTGCGCAGGTGCGAACGGTGATCGCCGCTCCTGCACATGCAGTTACTTTCAGGTTTGCCGTGGTCGCAACTTGGAATGTCCGCGAGTGGAGGCAGTTGAAAGTAGAGGTTCTATTGTATCTAGAAACAGATTGTGTTGTGGATGACAAGCTACCTAAGTTTGCTGCTTTGCTATTTAGCCAAATACTCTTGTGTGAAATTCGATCACTTTGGGGATGGAGCTTCTGGGCTTCATCACACATGCCATAGTGTGTGTGTGTGTATATGCTTAGCAATGTGACCTTTGCATTCTGCTTCAGTTTTCTGACATGCCGTATCACACTTTGAGCTCCATTTGCCTCTTTGACCTATATAGTACTGAAACATAGGCCACACTGTGTTTCGATGCGCAAGCCTGTTAATGACATTTTGTAAACACATACATTGGCTAAGAAAGTCTAGTGTATTTCTGGAAGCTTCTGTAAGTTCATCCCAGCCTGAGAAATCTACGAAGACATGTCAAATTCACTAGAACATTATCAGCCTAAGGAAAGATAGGCTACAAATTAGATTTGACTTAACAGGACAATTTGACAAGGACATACCTTTTAATGTCTCTGAAGAGAGTTTATACTCCTCAAACAGTGATTTTACATTTATTACATAGCTTCTGAGAATTTTCCTCTGTGTGTATGTGTGTTTCTTGCCAGATTGATCTGAGTAAATGTAACCATCCATTTTAATTTCCAGTGATAAATCCAAAATATACCGTAATATATAGGACTGTTCCACTCTGATATTCTGCATGTTCCAATGATAAATTAAAGAAAAATGCTGCAGTTTACACTTAGCAAAGTTTCTTCATTTTCTAAAATGAAGTAAATGTGATCCAATGCAATCTGTGTCCTTCGATGTCTGAACTGCCTGTTTGTGTGGTAAAATGGTTAATAATAATAATAATAATTAATAAATAAAATTTATTATTTATACCCTGCCCATCTGGCTGGGTTTCCCCAGCCACTCTGCATGGCTTCCAACAAAATATTTAAATTACCATAAAACATCAAACATTAAAAACTTCCCTAAACAGGGCTGCCTTCAGATGTCTTCTAAAAGTCAGGTGTTTATTTCCTTGACATCTGATGGGAGGCTGTTCCACAGGGTGGGCGCCACTACCAAGAAGGCCCTGGTTCCCTGTAACTTCACTTCTCGCAGTGAGGGAACCGCCAGAAGGCACTCAGAGCTTGTGAATTCAGTACATAGCAATAACGGCATATGGTCATCAGCCCACCACAAAGCATGAAATGCCACTTCCTGGCAGATGCAGATATTCCATTTAGACTGCATGTCATTGTGCTACCTTGCTAGTCTCATATAAGAGATGGAAGGTGGAAGTGAAAACCTTAGAGCCAAACTTGGCATGGCATGAAACACATCTCTGCTGTTGCATTTTTTTTTAAAAAAAATTAATAAATAGCAGCCATGTAGTTGATTTATTCCAGGATTGGTAACACATGCGAAGGGAAGATTTAACCTGCTCTCCTGCAATCCCAGTTAGAACTGCCTTGTGACAGTTGCTGGTAGCTTTGGGAGACCAGCTCTCAGTGTCACCAACGGAAGCTTCCTCTGCTCCAAGGGCCGATTGCAGCTGCAGAAGGGTGTTTCATTCGGACCTCTGCAGAGGCAGACAGGGTTTAAAAACCTTTCCCAACTTTTACAACCCTGGTGAAAACCCCCCATGCCTGCAAGTTAGGTGTGGCAGGTATATGATGCAACAAGTAACCATCACGTTTAATTTGGTTGTTGATGACCTGCCATAATAGGGGTGACTGTGGCTGGGTGCAACTGTCATGTATTGTACCCAAAGCGGAGATTGATTTACGGTAGTGTGACCAGTTCTGCCACACTAGGTGCTGAGCCCAGGAGGGCATTGCAACTGTGTTGTAGTGAATTGAGCACAATGGGAGGTGAGGGGGGTGCCAAATTTTGGGCTTGCATGGGGTGCTACTGAAATTTGAAAGACCAAAGTCCACCCCTAAAAGTTGTTTTTTCAACTTCCTACTTATGTTGGGATGTTGTTTGCTCTTCAGGGTTCTGCTACTACTTTATTTTAAATTAAATACCCTTCAGATTTTAGGATTGAAGGGTGACCTAAAATGTCTTCAATAAAGACCTTGACATATCTTAAAGGAAGAAAGAAGTCCTGTCCACATGAGATTTGCCCCTCATAAGATTTCTCATCCCTTTTGCTAGAACTAGCTAAATCGTGACCCAAGTAAGTTGCTGGGTAGATCCTATTACCAGGCCTGCTTATTTAGCAGGGTAATCCCTTGGATCAAATTTTTATTTATCAAACTTTATTTATTCAGCTTTGGTTTGCAACTATAGTGTTTTTCACTCTACCACAATATTCTTTTTGGAAAGCTAGCTGCAGTAGCAGCATGTGATTGGTGAACATTCTGACAAAGTTTCTAGGTACAACTATGTGATGATTTTGGGGACAAACTAAATAAAATAAATGAAGGCCTTCTTTTTTAAAAAGGTTTTTGCTTTGGCAAGCCTATTCAAGCATGTAATTTTATTACATGCAATTGTTTTTAAATTTCTGGTTTTGTGTATATTTTGAGGCGGGAGACCCAATGTCACATAAACTTGTTTTTAATGTTTGGTTTTATCGCTACTTAAAAATGAATATTTTATATTGTTCTTCATAAACTGGTTCTTCCGCCCAGTAAGTGGTCTATAAAGTTTCTTAAATAAAAACAAACTGTCTAGAGAGGGGAATAACTTCCCTCCATTTTCCATGTATGGCATCTAGAAGGGTTGGAGCATAGAGAGAATTATAGATATCACAGATTACTGGCATTACACAAATTACTGGCATTACACAAAGTACTCTGTGCTGTGACTACTATGCAGAGACGCTGTTATTGTTTTGGTGAATGTGATAATAGAGGGGGCAGGCATTTGGGCTAGAGGATCAGACCTACAGAGGAGGTGGCGACCACTGTTTTCACCCTTGATTCCGAAATTAATCAATGTTATGTGGGGGGAAACAACAGGCTAGCAAAATGTTTCTCTGGGGATAGTGCAAGCCAAGAGATTTCTTGCACAGCAGCAACTGAGGTAACTTTCAATGATCTTGCCATCCGATTGCATTAAGTAGAGCTTTATGAAGCATTATATAAAAACAGCGTGCTAATTAGCAATCTGGTTAGCGGAACATTTGTAGGTGCTATGCGCTTAATTGTGTAGTGTATGCGTACCCCCAAGTCATATTTAGAAAGAAATGTTAACAACTCAGCCATTTAAGCTGAAAACTGTAGACTGCTGTGAAAGCCCCGGAGAAGTTTCAGGTTCACGGGTTCAGTAAGAGTTTATCTAGTGGAAAAGAATGAACATTTTACTGATTCTACTTCTGAATGCATTTATCTATATGTACGCCACACAATTTTGTTTCCTAACTTTCATCGTAACCTGTATGTATGTGTGTGTATCTATATCTCTCTCTCTCTATATATATATATCTATATCGGTATATCTATATATCTATATATCTATATATCTATATCTATCTATATATTAGAGAGAGAGAATGGAGGAGGTGGATTCATTTGCCAAGTACATTTTCAAGATGTTTTAACTCTCCAATGGTTTGACTTCACCCCTAACGGCACACTTTTCAATTTTCTCCCAAGACAGGCGGATGCCAATTTAATAGCTTACATTACATTATAGCTGCAAAATCAGATAGTGCATAAAATGCAAATATTTTCCTAATTATAACAGTTAGAGTTAAAGTATCAAAGAAACCCATTTAAATGTATTTTCAGTTGTTGCTTCCTGATATAAATATTTTCACTACAGAGAATATGCCCTTGTTTCTACTCCTTAATTTCCCAGTGGCTTTTGATACAATTGGCCATGATATCTTATTGGGCCATATCTGTAGACCTCAAATTGGAGGCACCATGTTGCAGTGGTTTTGATCCTATCTCCAGGGCAGGTTTCAGAGACTGGTATTGTGAGGTTGCTGTTCAGTAGCAAGGCAGTGGAGTCCCACAGGACAGTGGCGTAGCGTGGGGGGTGCAGGGGGGCCCGGCCGCACCGGGCGCAACATCTGGGGGTTAGGGGGCGCAAATTACTTGCCTTGCCCCGGGTGCTGACAACCCACGCTACGCCACTGCCACAGGATTCCATCTTGTTCCCAGTGCCGTTTAATGTCTGTATGAAGCTGCTGGGGTAGGAAATTTGGAATGAGATGTCATCAATATCCAGAATGACACCCAGCACTACTTCTCTTAATTACGGGGCTGCACAGTCTGCAGACCAGAACATGGATGCAGTGATGGGCTCAATAAGGGCCAATAACCTGAAGCTGCATCCCAACATGACAAATCCTTTGAGTTGGTGCTTCCCAGGTAATCAGGATTGACACTTTTTTGCCTGTTTTCAATGAACAGACATTTGCCTCTTTGCTTAGGCATTTCTACCACCAATTAGATTTTCCTACAGTAAATATTGGGACGCACGTGGCACTGTGGTCTAAACCACTGAGCCTCTTGGGCTTGCTGATGGAAGGTTGGCAGTTTGAATCCCCGTGACGGAGTGAGCTCCCATTGCTCTGTCCCAGCTCCTGCCAATCTAGCAGTTCAAAAGCACTCCAGTGCAAGTAGATAAATAGGTACTGCTGTGGCAGGAAGGTAAATGGCGTTTCTGTGCGCTCTGGTTTCCATCATGTGTTCTGTTGCGCCAGAAGCGGTTTAGTCCTGCTTGCCACATGACCCAGAAAGCTGTTTGTGGACAAACGCCAGCTCTCTCAGCCTGAAAGTGAGATGAATGCCACAACTCCATAGTCTCCTTTGACTGGACTTAACTGTCCAGGGGTCCTTTACCTTTATCTTTACAGTAAATATTCTCAGAGAGGAAAGAGCTACATGTGCACACTTTGTGCAACATCAAAGCCCTGCTTTGTCTCAGCTTCTCCCTGCTGGGCAACTGGTGAGTGAGGGAGATCCCAAAGAGCCGGATGAAATTAGCCACTATCTTAAGGTTACCAGATGTCCACATTTCCCGGGGACAGTCCCTGGATTTATACTTCAGTCCCCATACAAAATCCATTGAAGTTGAAAAGTGTCCCTGGATTCATTGAAAAAAATCTGATAACCTTACACTATCTGGATTGTTACCTCCCCCACCCCTGCCTTAGAACCAAATTCCATGTGATGCGCAGGAATTTCATGCAAGGTTTGAGGGAGCATGTTTACCCATTCTGTGGTTATCTTGCCAATAGAAATCCCTTCCAGGCTACTATTCCAAGGCTACTATTTGTTTACCATAATACACTATTTAAACCAGTTAAAACAATTCACATCCGCAAGATACAGTGGTTCCAATATATATCACGGGATTAGTCTTACTGAAGTGATGTCACAGAATCTTCTCAAATATGGAATCGTAGCTGAGGCCAAATAAGTTTGTCCCTTCTGTGCATTAAAACAGTGGTACCTTGGGTTACATACTTCAGGTTACATACGCTTCAGGTTACATACTCCGCTAACCCAGAATTATTACCTCGGGTTAAGAACTTTACTTCAGGATGAGAACAGAAATCATGCAGCAGCGGCGCGGCGGCAGCAGGAGGCCCCATTAGCTAAAGTGGTGCTTCAGGTTAAGAACAGTTTCAGGTTAAGAACAGACCTCCGTAACGAATTAAGTTCTTAACCCGAGGTACCACTGTAGTAGAAAATGGAGAAGATAGAACAGGTTGCTTAAGGGAAGGTTCAAGGGAATCCTTTACATTAGAAGGGGCTTAGTATATTTGATGAAATACTAAAAAGTTGGTGACCTCAGGCTGGGAAGAGGAAAGGGAAAGGGAAAGGTACCCCTGCCCGTACGGGCTAGTCGTGTCCGACTCTAGGGTTGTGCGCCCATCTCACTTAAGAAGCCGGGGGCCAGCGCTGTCTGGAGACACTTCCGGGTCACGTGGCCAGCGTGATGAAGCTGCTCTGGCGAGCCAGCACCAGTGCAGCACACTGAAACGCCATTTACCTTCCCGCTATAAAGCGGTACCTATTTATCTACTTGCACTTATGGGTGCTTTCGAACTGCTAGGTGGGCAGGAGGTGGGACCGAAAGACGGGAGCTCACCCCGCCGCGGGGATTCGAACCGCCGACCATACGATCGGCAAGTCCTAGGCACTGAGGTTTTACCCACAGTGCCACCCGCGTCAGGGAAGAGGAAATACATTGGTAAATTCTCAGTTATGGAGTGCTGTAGAAGGGAAGAGTTAAAGGGGACTCTTTATAGAAAGAGCCTAACAGACTTGCATAGGAATGAGGCGATGGCTGGTCCTTTAATAAAAAAAGAGAGAAACTGATAAATTGCTGAGTAACAGCTCATTTAGTCTCTCTCATACTGGAGTCCTTACTGACTAGATACTTTATCATTGTATGCTTATTGCTTTGTTAGCAGCAGACAACACGAGAGCCCAACTGATACATTTCAATAGACCAGGTTTGGTTGCTAGTGGTGTTGCTAAGTGGATTTTCAGCTGCCCGGAGTATACTTGAAAGGAAGATGGCAGAAAAAGCTGGCATGGCTGTGGATGACTGATTACTGGGATGGTATGGGGCAGGGCAGGGTGGCAGTGAAGCCAGCGCTGTGCAAGAGCACCAGCCGAAAGCACCAACCACTCCTAGAAGATGGTATCCAAATGTGTTCCCCCAGTGTTTTCTGGAATCAGACTGGATCAGAAACTTTATGGCTGAGAAGTTGTAGTAAAATAAATTGAAGTAAAATTTGAAGGCTACACCTGATTTTCTTTGTCAAAAGAGGTTGTGGGGCTTATACTATTTACAATCCGGAGCTCTCAAAAGGCATGTCCTCCTCATTCAGTGTCAGTTGCCGAGACTGGCCCCTCCCTTCGTCTTCTCCAGCATAACCACTTCCTGAAACCTCCCCTTTTCCTTCCTCCTTTACGTAAAGAGCGAAGCCCCGGAAGTTGCTCCCCCCTCCCTGATTCATTGCTTCCTGACAACCCTTCGTCATCCTCCCTCTCTGACGAGGTGCAGCTGCTCATTATCGGAGGCTGCTCTCTGTATTTCCCCAGCGTTTCCCCCTTCTCAGCCCCCAGTTCCCTGACAGGTGCTTACGTACTTTTATTTTATTTTATTTATTAAATTTGTTTACCGTCCTATACCCACAGGTCTCAGGGCGGTTCACAGCATAAAATCGGCTTTAAAATATTTTCTTCTATAGCAGCAGAGAATGCCAGAGTGACATTGCAACAATGGCTTTCTGCTGTAGTGTTTACTCAGCTGTGGATTGGGAATCTGGAACCTGTGGTCCTCCACAAACACCTTTCACTGTCCCTGACTATGCTGTCAAACAACATTTCGAGGGACACATGATCCCCATTCCTCTTGCAGATGGATAATATGTGGTGGGAGGGCAGTAGAAAAACAGAAAATATTTACGTCCAACCATGGTTGCAGCAAGCAATAAAACAAGCAACTATCAGATTCTGGCTTAGACACGTTTATATGATTTCTGAGTTAACTGAAAGGAGTGAATAATATGACACTTCCCCTCAAGTAGGTGTAGTGTCCTTCAAAGTAGATGAGATTCTGCCAATATTTTCTGGTTCCAGGAAGGAATGGCTGTGACAAAATGCAGCGTGGTGACTTCAATTTACTCTAAATCAGCATTTCTTTTTTATAGGTGTATGTGGTAATAGAAAATCATTGCCAATAATTTTTTAACTTGGAAGCAAAAAGCCCCAACCTCTGTGAGCTGAGGATCATTGGGCCAAGGCTATAATTTTTATAGAGCTGTTACAGAGAATAGATATATTTTTTACCTCTGAATGTTCCTTTTAAGGGGAAAGGAAAGGTTTAGAGGTCCCAGTGAGTTGGCTGGAGACTTTGTCTTTTTGATTAGCAAAGACAGTCAAAGTAAATCTTATTTTGCTGCATTCCTAGGCAATGTTGCAGGTGCATCTCTATAACGTCAGATTATATTCCAAAAAGTTGGGGAAATTTTTGCTATTGGATCATGTACTCAGAGCTGGCCATATTTTAAGAAAAAAGCATCTTGCTTTACTTATGCTTGCTGTCTCTTATTACTTGTGGTTCTCCACAATTACCCAGGCAATTTAATAAAAGCTTACAGGATTATTTTAACAGGAAGTTAAGAAAAGGCTAGCAAAACAAAATGCTGTCATTTAAAACATTTCATTTAGCAATTCACTCAATGTGAATCAATCAAGATTAAAACTTTCAAGCATGTTTATTTTATTTTCAAAATAACTTTCACAGCAGGTTTTGAATTTAGTACTTTGTTTCTGAACGACAACAACAACAAAAAGTTTGGAAAGTAAGATTAAAATTTAATAGAAGATAGCCCTTAAGTTTCTAGTGCTAGTTCAAATACCGTATTTTTCGCTCTATAAGACGCACCAGACCACAAGACTCACCTAGTTTTTGGAGGAGGAAAACAAGAAAAAAAATATTCTGAATCTCAGAAGCCAGAACAGCAAGAAGGATCGCTGCGCAGTGAAAGCAGCAATGCCTCTTGCTGTTCTGGCTTCTGTGATAGCTGCGCAGCCTGCATTCGCTCCATAAGACACACACACATTTCCCCTTACTTTTTAGGAGGGAAAAAGTGAGTCTTATAGAGCAAAAAATACTGTAGTTCTGCTTCTTGGGACTAGATGTAAATAAATCAGCTTTCCCTATTATTTGCAAAGTTGTAGGGGGATATTGGGGAAGGTAAATGACAGATTAGTTTATGACTCCTTTCCATCTCCTTCTTTCTGTATCTCAGTCTATGTGTGAGGGGGCTGGGGAGAGGGAGAATCAGTCAAGACACCAAACCTTTTCAAAAAAGCTAATGGGTTAAAAAATAAACAAAATGAAGACTTAAATTTCCTGGCCTCACCACAACCTCTGCTAGACCACCTCATCTTTATGTATGCATGCCTATGCAGGGGATTGTATCTGGTTAATGTAGTTCCTGGAAGATTGTGGGTGGGCTGAGGCATAGACGCTGGGGAAATGAGGCAAAAATGGCCTTGTTAATCTGACCTATTCTGGTCTACCACTGTAAAAAGGCTGATGTGGTTGTTGTTGGTTGGTGTGTTTGTTTCTCATTTTCTTACTCTTCCTGGAATTGGTTGGGGACAAACAGGACTAAATCCCTGTCCGATATACACTGGACCACCAAGTCAGTACCTCTTGCCTCAATTTCTGATAACTGACTACCTGTGGACCTATGTAGAGCAGGTGGGCTTAGCCTCAGAGTTATATGTTTGAATTGCTGAACATGAGGCTGCCTTTGAAGGCAGTTTGTAAAGTTGAGTTGGTACAGAATGCAACAACTAGAAAACTTGGGGGAATACTCATTATGTACAGTGGTACCTCGGGTTAAGTATTTAATTCGTTCCGGAGGTCCATTCTTAACCTGAAACTGTTCTTAACTTGAAGCACCACTTTAGCTAATGTGGCCTCCTGCTGCTGCCTCGCCGCTGGAGCACGATTTCTGTTCTCATCTTGAAGCAAAGTTCTTAACCCAAGGTACTATTTCTGGGTTAGCGGAGTCTGTAACCTGAAGCGTATGTAACCCGAGGTACCACTGTACTGCTTATATTAACTGCCTAGGTATTTCTAACCCAATTTCAGGTGCTGATCTTTACCTTTAAAACCATGCACTTTACAGTGGGTGTGGCATAGCTGGGTAGTGTGTTGGACTAAGACCCGGGAAACCAGGGTTCAAATCCCTACGTAGCTCATTGGATGAACTGTGTTCCAGTTTCTTGATAGTTTTATTTCTCTGGCAAAAGGCCTTTTTCTTCTCTCATTCTCAGAACACTTTTAATTTTTAATTTTACATCTTCATAATTTGGCTATGTGTGTTGAGCTTACCTCCTCAGTTCAAAGTGGCTTAGGGTGATGCGTGTGTTTCTTTCCATTAAGTCTTTACTGTAAAGGCCTTCAGTAACTTGAGTAGGGGGAAAATGAATTGAAGGACTGTGGATTTAGACTTGGGCATGAGAAAGAATCATAGTCATATTTTTATGTGGTTTTTTAATATATAAAAAATTCTTAGAATTTATGCATAAGACTCTTCCAGTTATCTCTTCCTGCCTTCTACATGTGCTAGGAGGCATGGCACAATGGGAAGTGAGATTAACTAGCTCTCTGTAAGTTGTAGCATCCTGCACAATAATAGCACAATCACTTTCTGTGCACTGGATGTCCCTTGGGCGCTCGCTTTGCATGCAAAACGTTCTCACCAAGTTAATTAAATGAAGTGCTCTTCAGATTTGTCAAATCTTGATGAGTGAAAATGCTTAAAAAAATTTTAATAAAGCACTTAAGTAATGTTTTAATCAGCTGGAGTTTACAGCTTTTGTTTTAATAGTGCCTGGCTGGAAAAGATCAATGGTTATTTTATTCTGTAAAATCTTTACTGGATGGCATAATAAGCATCAGTCTTAAAATCTGCAGTTTAAATATGGATGGCGGTTATTAACCTGTTCTTTAAAAGCTGCAATTAGTCAAAAGCAACCGCTTAAAGAAATGACTTAATTACTCCAAGCAGAAAGGTTAAAAGAGTAAAAACTGGGGTGGGGGTGAGTGGGAAACCACAATGTAGTTGTTGCTGAGACAAGCATATGCACAGTCTATTTTTTATTTTTGTAAAAAAAGAAAAAAGTGGATGTTCTTTATGCTTTACCGTTTAATTTGTATAAATATAATTGTTGGTGGACTATAAACGTCCAGAGACTGCACAGAAATAGCTTAGGGGGCCACAGTCCTAGCCTGAACGGGGGGGGGGGGGGACGGACCATTCTTATTTACCAATTTCTCTGTGGCCGGGGGAGGCCCAGGTTAAACGGGATACCATCCAGAAAACCTCTTTCATTGCATTCAGATGATTGTGCAAAACTCCAGGACTTCTCACTCTTTCTCATTTCACACAGGAAGTCCTTATTTTGTGTCAGATGCTAATATAAGAATATAAGAGCTAGCTGAATCATGCTGTTTTCGCAGTGGCTGAACTCACCCCTCTGTTTCAGGAGTGGCTTGTCAAAAGACGGGGTGGCATGTTTTCTGATTCTAAAGTTAAACTATACAGTGGTACCTTGGGTTAAGTACTTAATTCATTCCAGAGGTCCGATCTTAACCTGAAACTGTTCTTAACCTGAAGCACCACTTTAGCTAATGGGGCTCCTGCTGCTGCCACGCCACCAGAGTACGATTTCTGTTCTCATGCTGAAGCAAACTTCTTAGCCTGAGGTAATATTTCTGGGTTAGCGGAGTATGTAACCTAAAGCGTATGTAACCTGAGGTACCACTGTACTTGAGATGCTTACTACATTGCCCTCTGGTTTAGGGCTTATGTGACATCAAGGCCCCTTCAGCAGAAACCCTAAGTCCCAAAATCTAGCACACGGACTTTGGAGTTCTAGTAAATAGCAAAGTAGATCCTGCAGGCCCAGAATCTGCCCACCTCTGAGAGAGAGATATGCCTGAGATATGTATTAGCCTGCATCTCAAAATTACTTGAAATATTTAAGCGTCTTCTCTTCCCACTGGCATGATCCATGGTTGTTTGAGTTCCTCAAGTGACACATCGTTAGGAACACATTCGTCTTGAGTCCCTTCCTGGTGTGAACTAAATAAAATATGTCTGTATTGTCTACCCTGCAGCGATCATATGTACGCAGTGGGAGACAGACATATATAATAGAAGAGAAATTTAGAATTCCAGACCTTGTACAACTCAGTTCGCAAAAAAATTTGAAGAATCGGATACAGGTATCCAAGTACAGAATGCCAATAGTGAAGGGTGTGTGTGTGTGTGTGTGTGTGTGTGTGTGTGTGTGTGTGTGTAAATCACTGATTAACTGTTTAGAATTAATGAAAGTGGAGTCTGGATTATTCCCTTATTGTCACTTCCATGTACAGTGGTACCTCGGGTTAAGAACTTAATTTGTTCTGGAGGTCTGTTCTTAACCTGAAACTGTTCTTAATCTGAAGCACCACTTTAGCTAATGGGGCCTCCTGCTGCCACTGTGCCGCTGCTGCACAATTTCTGTTCTCATCCTGAAGCAAAGTTCTTAACCCGAGGTAATATTTCTGGGTTAGTGGAGTCTGTAACCTGAAGCATCTGTAACCTGAAGCGTCTGTAACCCGAGGTACCACTGTATTTAAAATGCTTAAATGTGGTGACTGATATTAACAGTGAAACAGTTCATGATAGGTGATCTAAATGGCGACATACTTTATTAAAATCAGATTGTATTTAGAATACATTATTTACATTATTTGAATGTTAACTATATATATTTGAACTTTTAGTAGGTTTTGTGTTGAAATTTTCATAGTAACATTTCAGAGGGATTTTCATTCTCATTTTAAATATGAGAAGCAATGGCTGCTTCCCACCTATATTCAGTGCTATTTTTCTAGAAAAAACAGGTGCCAGAGCTCACTATGGGTGTTATGTACTGAAGTTCTCACCCAGGGCCAGCAGGAGGATACTGTAGATAGTTATGCAAATGAAGGATCAAAAGTGACGTTCAGTGATTGGATAGTTTTAGAAAGTTGTTACAGTAACGTTGTACTGGAGCTCTATATAAACAGGCTGACTGAACCCTTCAGTTCAGTTCAGTTCTGGCCTGTGAATAAACAAGAGCTATTTGAAGAATCGCTGTGTCGTCTGATATGTTCACCCACAACTTAACAATGAACTTCTCCCTTGTTCTCTTAGAATGGCAATGGTGCCTGCCTGAGAGTTGCCAGAACTGAGTTCCGGCTGGGGGTGGGGGAAGCCCTGCCTATATCACAGATATTTCTATTAGCACTGAATCCACACAGTAGTTGTAAACATTCTGTATCAATCGTAACATATGTAATTTCTGTACCTGCCCTTTATATGTTTTCTACCCGGCACCCTCTTAAGTTTTTTACTACCATGGCTTCCAAGCACATTTTGAAGGGAGGGAAAGTAATCATTGCAATGACATTTATAGAAAAGCAATTTGGCTACACCTGTGAGAGAAACTGCTATGGTGGCATTTACATAAGGTCGTTCCATCTCATAGCCATGGAATACAAACAATAGGGTATTCTGAAGATTTATTTATAAAGAATAATTCGGTTGTGTGCTTCTAGCGATAGCACCCTGGATGCTTTTTCAAGTACAATTCAAAGAGCTGATGACATAGTTGAAATGACACCTTTGATACTGTTACTTGCAGGGTGTACCCAGGCAATGTGCTGCTTTAAAGTGACATGCATTCACTGAGAATAAACCTGAATAAAACTCGAAATGAACCCTGCTGCTGTCTGTAGAATTCAGATAAGATTTATAGAGATATACAAAACATTATATTACTTCAAAGATGCAAAGAAGTTGCCAATCATCTAATGTAGAAAAATGTAATTCATTAAAACTGCCATTAAAGGTAAAGGGAACCCTGACCATTAGGTCCAGTCGTGGCCGACTCTGGGGTTGCGGCGCTCATCTCGCTCTATAGGCCAAGGGAGCTGGCGTACAGCTTCCGGGTCATGTGGCCAGCATGACTAAGCCACTTCTGGCGAACCAGAGCAGCACACGGAAACACCGTTTACCTTCATGCCAGAGTGGTACCTATTTATCTACTTGCACTTTGACGTGCTTTTGAACTGCTAGGTTGGCAGGAGCAGGGACCGAGCAACGGGAGTTCACCCCGTCATGGGGATTCGAACCGTCAACCTTCCGATCGGCAATCCCTAGTCTCTGTGGTTTAACCCACAGCACCATCCGCATCCCAAAACTGCTATTAGTTTCCTAATAATAATTAGATGGAAGGTGAGTTAGTGTGGTCTAGTCACTAGGGTTATAACTAGGGAGCTATGATTAGGGAGATCTGGAGGCAAATCTCCAGTCAGCCCTGAAATTCAGCCATGGCCTGTTGCTGGCATCCTTCTGTATCAAGAGACAATGGAGTGTTCCTCCAGGGGTAAAGTTAAATTGCTGTGTTAGCAGCACTGAAGTGACCTCCCTGGGGCGCAAGCCTGGGCAATGTGTAGGAAGGTCCCAGATGACAAGACCCTCCTCTCAGCCTTGCTGATGTGGTCCAAAGCATACAAGATGTACAAGGCACCATCCAACTGTCTTAGGGACTCCACTCTGGATTTGTGTAGGATTTGCTCTTTAGCCTTTTCTTCTCCCTATCCTGCAAGGCAGCAGAGGATTAGGGTCGGAGTTTACCTTCTCTTGGATGGGCTACTTTCCCAGGTTGCTAAATTTGTATACTGCTCTTCATCTGTAGATCTCAGGGCGGTTCACAGCATAGAAATACAAGATAAAAACACAAAATACATAATAAAAAACAAGGACAAGACAAACCAATAGCCCCCTCCCCTTGCCCCCTCTCTTTAACGTACCTCAGAGTTCTTGTGAGGATAAAATGTATGTCATCAGCTCACTGGAGCATGGATATATAATACATGAAATAAGAGTTTTTCAGCATGCCAGTATTGGTGCCAGTGTTGCTAAGATTCTGAAATGAAAAGAAAAGCCAAAGGAACACTGCCAAATCCAATCATTGCAGTGTTGTCCAACACACTGCAGCATTGGAACAGGGTTGCACAGGCAGTATAAGGTAACATGAAAGGGAAATGTCTAAAGGATTAAAAAAGGAAACACACACAATAAAGTAGATCCAGAGAAAGAAAAGCATAGGATGAAGACGGACAGACATTTTCCATAGTGTCAGAATTTGGGTAAGCAGCTTTAAACCATATTTTCCTGGTTTTAGCAGGAGAAACTGTGGTTCAGCATTCCACAATATATTTCTCAAAGATAGCCATGTGGCTCAGAGGGTGACAGAATGTGTGCTCCCACAGGGCCAGCCATAACAGATTGCTTGACCCTTCTGCTCCTCTCACTGCTGGTCTCTCCTTCCTTCCACCTCACTATGTGTCAGAGGCGGCCACAGGTATTCCATGCATCATGCTGAGAAAGGGGACCTTTCTGAGAGAAAAAATAAGGGCAAGATCACCCAAAGTGCCAGCACCACTTTGCAACAATGGTGGCAAATTCCTGTAAAGGACCAACCAAGTTTAAAGATCCTTGGGAGCAACGCAGCACCCCTGGTGGAGAGGACTGGGAGAAGGACCAACAGTAATGGTGGTTCTGGGAGGCAGTGAATGTTTGCTGTCTAAGGCAAGCCCAGTGTCGTTTCCTGGGTCTGCAGAGAGGTGTACCAAATGAAGGAGGGGAGGGGTGGAGGGGAGTGCATGGCCACAAATCATGGACAATTTTTTTTAGATCTGAACCAGATTATGCACTGTGTACAGAAGCGTTTGTTCTCAGAGCAGAAAAACCACTTCGGACATGCTTAGATGGACACCAGTTACCCCTAGACTTTTATTTTCAAGCCAATGAGTTGCTCTAATAGAAATGGCTTATATACAGTGGTACCTCTGGATACGAACGGGATCTGTTCCGGAGCCCCATTCGCATCCTGAAGTAAACGTAAGATGTGACTGCGTGTCTGCGCATGCGCGGGTCGCATTTCGCCGCTCATTTTGAGTGTCTGCGTCTGTGTATGCACGAGCGGCAAAACCCAGAAGTAACACACTCCATTACTTCCGGGTCGCCGTGGAGAGCAACCCAAAAATATTCATCCCGAAGCTACTTCAACCCGAGGTATGACTGTAATTGTTTTGAAATGGCCGTTTCCTCACTTGTGCATGACTTGGTGTCTTCCTTTTTGCACCCCTTTGTATAATGATCCTGTGTAGATGTAGCTCTTGGTTTCAGCCAGTTGTGGGGTATAGGTGAACGATACTTGAAAATCTAGAAGCTATCCCAATCCGTTTAGAAGGTGTATTTCAATACTCTGATTTCATGCAGTGCCTTGGGGGGCCAAGGAGGCATAGCTGTATATAAATACAAGTCCAGAAGAAGTAGCTCCAGATGTCTTTCCCTCCTCAAACTTGATGAAAGTAAGTCTTCAATAGCAATAGTCAACAGATCTCTGTTGGTAAAACAATGTCAGAGCATAACCAGCAATTCAGAAAACTCAGGTGGACAATCTCAACTTGTTTCCTTGTCCACTCTTGAACTACCTTAGCACCCCTCCCTTAAGACATCAAAAGATACAGCTAGATGAGTGGCTTAGAGGTTCATGGTGAAACAGAGTGCTGTTTCTTTAACTTCTCTCAACCAAGGGGCAAGGCTTCTTCAGTCATAAGGTCTGAATAAACATATGAAGGCTCAGTAGGGTTTTGTGTCGTTCTGCTCTCTAAAAACCATCCTGGTTTCTGTATATTTTTATTCTCCCACCTGATTTCCATCAGTCTACTGACTTGCTACCTTCTTCCATGTATATGTCCATGTTAACCCTGTATTAGGTATCTTTGCAGTTGATAACTGAAGCCCCAGGTGAAACACCTGTGGGCCCCACTCCTCCATGACAGGCAGCAGTAATATGCAGTATTTTAAGTCAGCCCATTCAGTTCACAATGTGTATATATTTACATGATTTAACATACACAAGTGAATGATGGCTGGATTTCTTGCTCTTTTGGAAATACAACAATCTTAGTTCTATGAGTCAACAAAACTGAATCACCTCCTGTGGGCTGTTGTGAGGAACAAAGGGGGGTGGATTGTAAATGACTATGTAGACTAAAATAGTGCTGTAAAATTATTCATATTGGTTTAAGAAGTGCCTTAATTATGTTATATTTATGAAAGCTCAGGTAACAAATTACACCTTTGCTTACAAAGCCATACAAAATTCTGGGTATGTGCAAGTTCAGCCATGGCTTTGGTTAAAAGAAGGGAAAACCTGCCGGAACTTAAGCCATCATATTTGGTATTGCAGGAAAGAAAATGCAATGTGACACATTTGGAAGAAACTTTTTTCTGCCTCCTTCTGCCCAATCTGTTCATTGTTGTTGTTGGAGGAATGTTGGCTTGAAATCTAATTCCTTTTTTTTGTTTTGTTTAATCTCCAGAGGCAAAAATATGAAATTATTCCACTTGTTCTTGGAACTTATCTCAAAACTGCACAAATAGAGCTCCATTTTTTTCTTTGGGAGAAGAAAAAGAGTTGCTTTTTACAAAGAGAATGAAAAAATATTGAAAAGAATAAGAAAAACGGCTTCTTGGACAGAAAGTGGTTGTTGTGTACCCCAGAACAAAAGATCACACAATTGTTGTGGTCTTGAATACATTGACTTTTGGAAAAAGGAAAGCACCCAAAGAAATAAGTAGGAAATTCCTAGTAAACAGCACAGAGCAAAATGTTCAAAGTGTGTAAGTGCCTAGCAGTTATGAGCAATGATGAAAACCAGTGGGATTTTAGGGAGCAGAGAACTGGTGGCTCACTTTGAAAATGTTATTTAGCCTATTGCTAAGATTACTGCTTTTAATCTTCCTCAGCAAGGCAAACACTCATTTGAGCAAATGGAGGTTGTGCTAACAAAGCCCTCTAAGTATCACAGTCTCCAACTGTGTAAAAGTGGAAGTTATAAAAATGCAGATCGTTCTTACTAAGAGCAGGACCTAAAATACAATGCTGCATGTATTTGTAGTACACAAACCTCATACCCTCCAACATTTCTCCGATGAAACTAGGGACGTGCTCCTCTTCCTCTTCTTCTTCTATTTATTAATACGCCACCCATTTGATTGGGTTGCCCCAGCCACTCTGGGAGGCTTCCAACATATATTAAAACATTATAAAACATTGAACGCTTATAAACTTAAAAACTTCCCTATACAAGGCTACCTATCTCCTTGGCTTAGGGTCGCATAACTCCATAGGCTCCAACATTTCTCCAATGAAAATCGGGACGTCCTAAGGAAAATCGGGACATTGTGGGATCAAATCTGAAACTGGGATGGTTTCTATAAATCCGGGGCTGTCCCTGGAAAATAGGGACACTTGGAGGGTCTGAGACCTCTGTTTCAGAAAAGTCAGGCCTGCCAACTGAAACGAGAGACTGTTTCAACTGAGCAAGAGAGTGAATGTTGTTTGTTCACAGTATTTTGTTGGCATTGAAAGGGCTGCATGTATCCCACTCAACTGTGAACAGTCTATGAACAGTTTTGCTCCTTTCATGAATACCTCAAAAGGCCCAAACTGGATGCATGCTTTGCATGGGAGTGATAAAATGTTCAGGAAAAGCAATCCTTTCCCATATCCATTTTGCCTCAGTCCTATTGACTTTTATTACTTATTCCCCATTTCACATTGACCATCTATTCACATTCTCTGTGTCCTTGCCCATCACATCCAGGACACAGGTGGATTAATAGTTCAGCATTTCCAGAGCCTGAATGGTAGATGCTGAACAGATTGTATGTAATAAATAAATGCTAATATATTTTACTCTGTTAGCAAAATATGCAATCCAATATTGAGGGTGTGGACTTTGTTTTTCCATTTGTGAGCATAATCTACATGCTTATGGTTAAAACATGAAGGCTTAACTTGTTGAAATGCCATAATTCAACAGTAAAGGCTTCTCTAATGGATATAGTATTAGCCACAGATAGTTAAAAATGACACTGAGAATGCATTCAAAATTCAAAGAAGCAAATATAAATGAACATGTGACTATATAATGTTCAAAATGAATCTGCTATATTTATATAACTGCATTAAAACATTCATACTGGTTGACTTGTCAACACATAAATCTGTGTTATGCTGTATGGTACTTTAAAGTTAGGTGTAGAGTTTCCATTGTGATCTCTACTTAATTTTAAGCCAGCTATAAACCAGCTATGTTTGTCTTTTTATAGTGGGAGATTGTTGATCATATTTGCATCAAAGTACAATACCTTTCTTAAAGAATCATACAGTAGAGTCCTTAAGTTGTATTCAAATATAATACAATAAATATGCAAAGGCAATATGGACACAAAGTCTTGCAGTCATAATGTCAAAAAGCATCACCTCCGCCATCTGCCTTGCAAATATTTCTCTCTCTCCTCCTCCCCCACCTCACAGGATTAGATTAGGAGAATGACAGGGCCTATTCACTGTCATGTAATAGAGTTGAGTAACTCTTGAATTAAAGTTACTCTTCCACAAACAAGCATTACAAACTGGGATATAAATGGGATGTTTCTGACATTTTCCCAGAAGTGCATTTAAAACATAGAGATGTGTTTTCCCCCCATATGTTGTTGTCTAAACAAAGCTTTGTTAAAGCGTGTCTTTCAGAGAATGAAATCCTTTTAAGACAAGGAATATTTTGTAGACTTAGAAGTTAGCACATCAAGTAAGGAACTACAGAATGGGATTTATTAGAGGAAATAAACTGGTGTGCAGTTTATCACTGAAGAAAGGATTGTGGAAATACCATACAATGTATATGCTTTATTAATGAATGCACAACATTTCATCAGAAAGTACATCCCCTTTTCCAACTCTTTAGATTACAATTAGATGGAGGAAACAGGCATTCTCATGATACAGATTTTTATTTTTCATTCACTGTGTTTCAGAGTTCCGGGAATTTGTGTTCCAACTTTTCTTCCCTTTTCTATATAGTTTCAGAACAAGAACATGCACATCTCTTGGCCACAGTTCTGCAGCTCAGTTTTGTCCAAAAAAATGCCAGGGCTGGCTCTCTGTAGAGAAGATTCAAAAGAGGTAGGGACTAATTTTGGAAGTCTGCTGATTGGAGAAGTAAGTCTGCTTCCTCTGAACAATGTTGTTCTATTTGTAGCTATTAAATAGTCATTGACAGACCCATTTTCCATGAACTTGTCTGAACCTTTTTAAAGCTCCCTGTGGCCATCACAACTTCCTGTGGAAATGAATTCCTCAAATTAATTATTGTCTACATTAAGAAATCAAGCACCCGATCAATAAACCTGCTTATCTGTCAATTGAAGTAGAGGAAATTATTGGTCCTCTTCCATTGTCTTTGATGGCACTTGGTCTGCATGAGGAGCCTAGGGTTAAGACATACTTATGCAGATATTTTAACAGCCTTAGTCTCTACAGTCCTATAAGTAATGGAGTTTTTTTGCCTTGTTGAAAGCAGCATTGCTATAATCAGAGGAAGCTGGAGCTTAGCAGACTCTGCATGCCTGCTTCTAGCTGAATACTCTAGAGTAAGCTACCTTTTTAACAGGATATCATCTCCTGACAATTTACTGCTAATATATATTTATACCCTGCTTTAGAGTGATTTATTCAGTGTGGGAAGAAATAGCCGCAGCCAGGTTTTATGTGCTGCACTAATCTGTGTCAGAATAGCTGAACTAAAAGGCCAATGTAGGTCAGAAACGAAAGGGAAAGAATCATAAAACATATTCAGGGATGATGTGACACCTATCAGATCTTTATATTACCAAATAATTAATGATATGTAAAGAGAATAGCTGAAAGTATGTTATTCTTTCACCCTCAAAACTCTATAATTTTGGGCACTGATGAAATTCAGGACAGCCTAAATTTATGGTTTGGAATAGGTAAGAGGAAGCATTCCTTATATTAGACAAAATTAGCTGCAAAAGAATCTGAGGAACATTGGGATTATAGTGGGATTACAGTGGTACCTCGGGTTACAGACGCTTCAGGTTACAGACTCCGCTAACCCAGAAATAGTACCTCAGGTTAAGAACTTTGCTTCAGGATGAGAACAGAAATCGCATGGCGGCAGTGGGAGGCCCCATTAGCTAAAGTGGTACCTCAGGTTAAGAACAGTTTCAGGTTAAGAATGGATATTCAGAACGAATTTAGTGCTTAACCAGAGGTACCACTGTATAGACTCTCGAAGCAAGAAGGGCCAATAAATTTATCCAGTGGGTTAAAGGAAAGGCTAATATTCAGGGCCACTGTCCTTGTGATGTGCAAGAGAAATTCCTTTGAATCACAATATGATGATCGGTGAGACCTGAACTCTGTCGTTAACACTGAGTACCTCATGCTTGATCATGTGTTTGGTACCAATGGGTCTAAACAAGACTAATGGTAAAGTGCCTGTGGCAACCCTTCAAAGCCTGTTGAAGATCTTTATTATTATTATTCAGACAGACAGGCCTTCCCAAAGAGCTGGTACCAGCCGTGCCTATGTCAGTTTTGCAAAACAGCAGAATAATATTTTATATTGTTTTTACAGTATAGGCTTTTCCCATCATCCTTGATTTTATAAAACGGTTGTTCTTAATCTTCAGTTTTAAAAAATATGAAGCAAGCATTTTTGCAAATAATAAATATGAGGAGCAATATAGAGTAATATAGTAATGCAGAGTATATTATAGTAATATAATACTGTATAGAGTAATTCGATACGAGAATACACCCTGTTTTTTAAGTCTTTTTATCCATAATATGCTAAAAACGACAGCAACCCCCTCAAAATAACCTTCCATTTGGAGATCAACTGGAAACTTCAGTATGTTGATTCCATGTGGCTATTGACAAATGTACTTTTTTCTGACTGACGGTCGAATAAAAGGTTGTTGATGATGATTCCATGTGGGAGCCATAATATGAAGCACCAGTTACCGTGTGGATCTTCCACTTTGTGTAGGGGGATTCCTCAAAATTAACATAGTCTGCAATCCTGAACCAGGGACTCGATGGAACCTCATTCTGAGAATTACACTGTTAAGGGTGCTTTATTTTGTAGCTGTAGCTGTACCTTGCATAGTCACCGGTTATAGATTGCCACTGCAACCATAATACTGCAAGAAAGTATTGCCCATAAGAAAGACTTGTGTGTGTTGAGGTTCTGGGAAGGGCTTTCCCATAAATTAATAGCTTTAATCGCCATGGTTTATTGTGATGGGAATGAGTGTGGTCTCACTACAGACCCATGCACTTACTCCTCCTCTGCATGCACAACTGCAAAGAGCTGATAAGAAGCTTAATCTTCTGAGTTTGAGCTAATCAGTTTCACATCGTATCAAAGCGCTTACCTATGGTTTATTGAAGCAAGGCAGTCTCGTAAACCAGGATTCAAAGCTCTCTTGTTTCAACCAAATCATGGTCAATAAGAACCAGGTTTTTTTGTTCAGGTAGGTAGCCGTGTTGGCTGAGGCAATCAAAATAAATATATATATATTTAAAATTGTCCAGTAGCACCTTAAATACCAACTAAGTTTGTTCTGGGTATAAGCTTTCATGGTTCAGTTGATATGGCAAGTTGTGATAAATCCAAAAAGAACATCCCTATGGCTATATTAGAGAAGGGGAGGACATGATCCCCTGGAATGGGGAAGATCAGGGTGGTAAACTATGGTTTATTGTAACATCCAGACATGGATTTACATGTTATAGTTTTAGAGCAAATTGCAGGAACGCTCCCATGACTTGGAAAGCATAATCCCAGAAGTCTAAGTATACCAGAGCTGATGGCTACAGCTGCCTGATTTCATCAGTGTCGCTTATAGCTAAGCTACTGGCAAAGCTTGCTCTTCCATGTATATGGCCTTCCCTCGGAGCAACTTTGGCTATTTTTGAAACAGATATCCAACACCTTTTTAAATATTAATTTAAAATATTGTAGTGACAAGTCAAAGCATGAGAGAAGCTCTGAAAAGCCAGAACTGAAAACTCATGGGAGCCAATGGGAGGCTCTCTCTGTTGCCTTAAGCATAACATTATAACTGGCTGCAAAATAGCAAGAGGAGAGAACTTTAAAAAATTGAAATAGACTTGGGAATTGCTCCTGTGGCCTTGTCCCTAACATTGAAGCTAATGAAATAGCTCTTGGTTATGCTCAGCACTCTGTGTACATTATAGCACTCTTGTACACAGCAGAAGGGACGCGGGTGGCGCTGTTGGTTAAACCGCTGAGCCTAGGACTTGCCAATCAGAAGGTCGGCAGTTCGAATCCCCACGACGGGGTGAGCTCCCGTTGCTCGGTCCCTGCTCCTGCCAAACTAGCAGTTCGAAAGCACGTCAAAGTGCAAGTAGATAAATAGGTACCTCTCCGGCGGAAAGGTAAACGGCGTTTCCGTGCACTGCTCTGGTTCGCCAGAAGCGGCTTAGTCATGCTGGCCACATGACCCAGAAGCTGTACGCCAGCTCCCTCGGCCAATAAAGCGAGATGAGCGCCGCAACCCCAGAGTCGGCCACGACTGGACCCTAATGGTCAGGGGTCCCTTTACCTTTGCCTTTTACATAGCAAAACTGCTGACTTGGGGGGGGGGGTTAGTATGTCTTACTAGGAGGTGCTACAGCAGGGGAAATGAAACAGGCAAGTTAAGTGCCACTAGCCCTCTGTTCACATCTGCCAATTAAAACAAAACAAAATAAAATTGTGCATGCAAGAGAAGAGTGTGTGGAGGTGTTTAAGTAGTGTGAAATGTTTTGCCCAAATAATTCATACACATAATTTGTTGTTACGGTCAGGGACTATGTGTTATGTGGATACAGACTGGATACATTTGGTGCAATTTGTTACTGAAATTCAGTACTGGAAATAGTTAATGCATTTGCAGCCAATTCAAATTGCGTGCCTGGCCGCACAGCCCCCAAACCCAGCGCGCCCGACTATAGAGTGGTAAATGAATGGACGTGACAACTGTCTGTGATCTGAAATGGCCACAACTTTATTGATTCCAGATGTAGGAAGCCTTGGCATAGGCCAGGCATGTCCAAAGTCCGTTTCAGGGGTCTAATCCGGCCTGCCGGTTGGTTTAATCCGGCCCCTGTGGCAGTCTATCTCCTAAAAAAAGCTCAACATAAGCCCTCATGCATGTTCACTTCATCAAATCTGGTCCTCTTTGAAAAAAATTTGGGCACCCCTGGCATAGGCATTGGGTGTGTATCCCTCTCAGTCCTCCTTCTGGAGGACTGAGGCATGACAGGGTCTATTTGAGGGGTGGATCCATCGCAAAACGCAGGTTTACGCAGATGACCCCCAAACACTGAGAGAAGCTCTATGGCACACCAGCCCTACGCAGATGACGCTCCTGGCCAACTGGGTACTGCGCTTGGGGGTCGGCTGGGCTAAATAGATGACGGGCGGACCTGAGGGAAGCCTGCCTCTCTCAGGTCCGCTCGTCCCACCTCACCCCTCTGGGGCTGCCGTGGATTGGCCCATTTGAATAGATGGGTTTTGGCGGGAACTCGTGAGCCTCCATGGCGGCCAAGGGGGACAGGGAGGCAGGCAAAGGTGGTGTGGTATACCAGGAAGGAGAGGAGGTGCCATGTCGGGCCACAACTGCCACTCACCTGGAAGGGCAGAAAGCGGCCATTACTGCTCCCACACTCCACCCACTACCCAATGGAAGCTATTGAGCAGTTCCCTCATGCAAATATTTGTTATCTAACATCCCTTTTTGACACCTGATATTTATTTACATTAAATTTGATGTTTTATTTCAGTACCTGACATAAATGGATAATTTAAACACAATTGTTATTTAGTATTTAAATGCATTTGATATTTGGCATGAATAGCATTTGGTTTTTGACAGTACTTATCAGATGCTGTGCAGTGACAATTGACATGCAATGGTATGTAGAATTTTCCAGTAGACATGCAGTTGTACTAAGCAATTTGGCTGTAATTAACAGGTAAATTAATAGTATTTATTTGGTATTTGAAATATCTATCTGATTAGGATTTAATTATGAATTTGAAAGTTGGTAGCTTGTTTCATGTGATATTCTTCCAGAAACCAAACAGTAAAAATTGCCAAGCTTCTGCCCAAAAGCAAAAGAGTGGCTCTTAATTGTAAGTAACGATGAGATCTTTATTCAGACTAATAGCAGTACAGCCTGGGAAAAGAGGAGTTAGAACCTCCTTTCCCTGTGTGCTGATTAAATCAGCCTCCTCTCCATATGTTTATTGTTAAATAATCAGGGATTGGCAGCACTGCATTTAGTGTCATGTATAGTTCGTTCCTTCGTATAAAAAGTTATAATTAAGTACATTAGTGTCCTGTCTATATTGTCCTACTAATTTCTGCCACACTAATATTTTCCTGATACTTGCGGATATGATTTAATATCTATGTAATCCATATGTATAAGGGTATCACACTCATTTTAATAGAAAAAAGTGATGCAATACTTCTCATTTTAGGCTTTCAGCTGTTTTTTGGAAGGTGCAAGACAAGAGAAACAGATGCTTGAACAATGCTTCTTGAAAAAATACAATTTTATAATTTTGAATAAAGAGACATGGGGGGGGGGTGCTTTTCCAAATTGGGGAGTTGGAAGTTGAGTACGAACATTGAGAGTTAGAGGTTGGGTAGGAATTAGCTGCTTTCTATTTCTGTTGTTCTTGCAGAAAACAGCCTAGACGTTCACGTCTATAGTTTTGCCTAGAACATATATATTTGCCTTTCTATTGCAGCGGGAAGCTGATTGTCTTTTATTTATGTGCTCCTCTATATGGATTAATTGTTGGCTGCAGAAGTAGATGTTTACAAATAGAACAATTTAAACGAAGTTCTAAATGAGAGGTTTTAACTTTAGATAGCTGTTCTCCCACAAACTGTGTAAACAGAGGGTTGGGTTCAGAGGTTCCCTTTCTCTGACAGGAGTCTTCCTTTGATGGAAAGATTCCATTCATCAGAGGAAAGGAATGTTTGGATTCCACTCGCTGTAGTCTTTTTACCCCTTCACTAAAATATTACTGATTTCATCTTTATGTGCTTAGAAATTAGGCAGTGAAAACTTCTGTTCTATTAGCTAAAGCAATTTGGGTTTAGGGATCTCATCTTAGAGCTTTAAAACTGGTCAATGCATTTTTTTCATAACTCCAGTCCTGCAAAGCTCACTGTAACTTTCTGAATGCTAGGAGGGAAATTGCCAAGGTTCGTTTGGATGGAGTGGGAACTGAATGCATACCAAACTAGTTCATTTTGCAAAGAGGTCGATGTGAACTGGAATTAGCTCATTTTTTGACATCTTGAACCAAAGGTGTACCTTGGCAAAGAACTGTATTGGTGCCCCTGCCAAGAAAAAATCATTTTGCCGCAATAGCCACCTTAGAAATTACTACATTTTATGTGACCCAAGTACCCAAAGCATCCGTGGTGAGGGCAAGGAAGGGTGAAAAGATTTCACACCTTTGTGCCATGGTGCGAGAAGGATTGGAAGCTTTCCCCATGTTTGATCTCACCTCGACAGCAGTGGTGTGACGCCACACACACATACGTAATATGCTACGTAGTCTGCTAGGTGATTTTTGCACACACAGCCTGAGCCTGCCTTTTTCAAGGAAAGGCAAGACTCCCTCAAAACAGACATATTTGATGAAGATTTTGGCTTATTCCCATAGTAGGCAATCCTTCTCCAGCATTTGTTCCTGTACACTTTACTGGCCGAGGGAGCCGGTGTTTGGCTGCAGACAGCTTCCGGTTCATGTGGCCAGCATGACTAAGCCGCTTCTGGCGAATCAGAGCAGCGCACGGAAACGCCGTTTACCTGCCCGCCGGAGCAGTACCTATTTATCTACTTGCACTTTGACGTGCTTTCGAACTGCTAGGTTGGCAGGAGCAGGGACCTTGCATCTAAATTTAAATGCATAAGGTATAAAATTAAACGTTTTTTAAAAAGGTTTTGTTTTGTGTTTTTAAAATTGCTGCTGCTCCAAGTAGTAACACCATCAACTGCATTGGGAGGCTGGCCACGATTTTTGGATCCTCCATGATGCCCTGGTGCTAGGTGCCGGGGGTCTGTGGGAGGTGACATCGAACACAAAAGAGGATGGAGAACTTTCAGAGAACTTCCTTATGCAAACTTACTTTTTTTATCTTGAGAGGGGACAAAAAGAAAAAAAAATATAGATTCTCTCCTCTCCCTGGGGGAAAAAAGCGTTCTGGGACATTTCTATGCAACTCAGTTCTAATTTGATTACTTGCCCAGGCCTGTAAAAATGCTGGAGAGGAGAACATGGATGCGAAGCAGTTGTCTAGCTGTGCTGCAGTATTAGTATGGAACAAGTCTCACACCTAAAAGACACTTTTTGTTCTGTACCGTAGGATTTGATCATGGTGTAAGTCAGGCCTAGGCAAACTCCAGCCCTCCAGATGTTTGGGACTACAATTCCCATCATCCCTTAACACTGGTTCTGTTAGCTAGGGATGATGGGAATTGTAGTCCCAAACATCTGGAGGGCCGGAGTTTGCCCATGCCTGGTGTAAGTGCTGCATGCAATAACTGGTGTTTCATCCTTTCTTCTTCCTGCAGCTAGAACACGGGACAAATTTAAGCAGGGACGGTGTTCATATGTGAATTGCTGCTTTTAATTAAGTCTTGACATCATTCTCTACTGGGTACACAGAAATTGCCTCCCCATCAAAAAGCAGCAGCACTTTTCAATAAATTAAAGTTTTATGTCGGCTTCAAATTAAAGAGTCATTTCCAGGAGTGTGGTGCCTTGAAGGCATTGAGAGACTGCAGACTGTTTAGATATGATACTTTGAACTTCTCACAGTTACTTGAGCAGAACATATGCTTGTTGCGTGCTTCAATTAAATAGGCAAAAGTCCAGTTTTTTGGGGAGGAAAGTTTACACAGAAGGAGGTGGTCAGGATTACCACCAAGTGATGTCACTGTGCAGAGTTGAGAACATCCACTGCTATTTCTGAAAGAAAACTGGGAGGCAACCAATCTAAAATTATGTAGGTCGCATACCTTTTGGAGAAATGTTTCTATGATTTAATGAAGGTTGGGTAAAATTGATCCAATTAGAATTTCCTTGATATTTCTAGTATAGGGAAATAAAGTGCTGAAAACTAATGACAGATAATGACTCTTAGGCTGTAGTTGCTCTAGTTCCACAGGGTAGAACAGGGCTGCCTTTTCCCCAACCTGGTGCTTTCCACATGCTTTGGACTACAATTCTCATCATTCCTGACAATTGAAGCCAGGCCTTCTTTTCTCCTCTCTATGAAGCTTCATCCCTATTGGTTCGTCTCGCCCTGTATTGTGTACTCCGACCAGCTGTTCCCTTATCTGCACAGGTCCATCTAACTGGAGGCAATGAACATAGCATGCAGAACCTTCTGAATCCATAAACTGTGGCACTTGCCCTTGAATATATTCTAATAAGCATGAAAGTAATCAGGCAAGTCAGCTGATAAACAGAATGCCTCATTTAAAAGATGCACATAAAGTACGAAGAAAAAAAGGTCCCAAATAAATGAATCCGTATTTTTTTTTCAAAATTAAAAGATGTGCCAATAATTGAGGGGGGGTATTCCCTTATTTGTCATGTAAGCTACGCAGAGCTATTAGAACTGCTCTATATTGTGACGCGGGTGGCACTGTGGGTTAAACCACAGAGCCTAGTACTTGCCGATCAGAAGGTCGGCAGTTCAAATCCCCGCGACGGGGTGAGCTCCTGTTGCTTGGTCCCTGCTCCTGCCAACCTAGCAGTTCAAAAGCATGTCAAGTGCAAGTTGATAAATAGGTACCGCTCCAGCGGGAAGGTAAACGGCGTTTCCGTGCGCTGCTCTGGTTCACCAGAAGCGGCTTAGTCATGCTGACCACATGACCCAGAAGCTGTACGCCGGCTCCCTCGGCCAATAAAGCGAGATGAGCGCTGCAACCCCAGAGTTGGCCACGACTGGACCTAACGGTCAGGGGTCTCTTTACCTTTTATATTGTGTCAACGGGCAGCCAAACCATGGCTTATTATGTGAATGGGACCATACGAGCTCCAGGAGAGATCACAGCTGTTTTGCTCCTCCTCTGCCATTTTGCTGTTGTGCTATAATGAGCTCAGCCATAGTTTGGCTGTGTGTGTTATCCAAATCCAAACTCACACTTCAGCTTTCTGCAGGCTAACCAATAAGCCAAAGCATGGTTCATCTTAGAACAGCACAACAAAGGAACAATATGACAGTGGAGGAGTA